>NC_041399.2:39828560-40152060 GCF_900747795.2 Erpetoichthys calabaricus
GCAAGTCATACTGCCTTGTGAAGTCTGGTAGCCAGTTTGGCTCCCACGGATCAATGTCTAGGTATTCCTCCCACACAAACCTTGCCATAGGTGCATCGGCTGCATGAATGCGCTCAGCTGGGGCGGCATCGGCTGGTGTCCCGATCAGCTGATGCCAGTTCCTCACTCTCTTGTTCGCTCTCCTGATCACTCTCAATAAAATCAGATTCTGAAAAATCAGAGTCCAACTCAGAGATAATGCACAAAACATCGTCTGCTGAGTATTTTGTTTTCTGCACTCGCTTCGCTCCCTCGTGAGATGTCGATGCCATCTTGCGTTTGTTTACATTTGTTTACATTTCGCAACTCACGCACACGCAAGGATTAGATGCCGAGTCAATGAGTCTAACATTCCTCCAAGCACAGAGGGAATGCCTGTAACGTAACAGTGAGTTTTGTCACCCTCTACCCCTGGATGTCGACTTTTGTCAGGTAATACACATCATGGTCTGTGACGCAATATTGCGCTTCATAAGACGCACAGATATTTCCAACCTTCTTTTGGGGAAAAAAAAGTGCGTCTTATGGCGAGAAAAATACGGTAACCTCACAATAATTGTGATTGACAATCACATTATGCAACCTTAATCATACAGGTTACAGGTTTCATAGGTTATGAAACAATACTTAACTACCAGACTAAACACTCCATAATACAACTCTAACTCACATATTAACAAGAAATTGCAAAGCTTACTAACTCTGTTAAAAAATTCTAGAATTAAAAAAAATGTTTGCCTTATAGGCAACAAAACCAAAATCTAAATTCTAATAATAAAGATCAGCCACAAAACAGTAGGAACAGAAATATTCTAGCAGTTTAACAGTGAGCAAAGACTGTAAGACAAAATTTTTCAGCAAAATTATTACTTTCCTTTTGTAATGCAAGTTCTGCTCTCTATGTAATCAAAGTCTATTTGTGGCCAAATAGGCAGAGCTGAAAATGGGTGACACTAGGAGACAACTCCTCAAGAGTACAGCCTCAATTAGATGTTAGCTTTAATGAAAATTGAGGTAATTGTGAGCAAAGGTCATGCAAAACTCAAGTAAAAAAAGTGGCAACAAAATGGCCAAAATCTCAAAGTAAGGGGCTAAAGTGTCACATCTTGAAAAAGTGTGGAGAAACCTGAGAACCAGTGGGTTTGGGTGAGGGTGCTGTCAAACAGTTCATGACCCTCTTAAAAACTGTAACATTTTTGAGGCAGTTTCTTATAGAGTGGTTATAGTTTAAGATGAACAATATTAAAAAAAAGGTTTAGTAAAAGCTTTATTTTTAGCATTAGCAGACAAGTTGCTGTGTGCTACATGGCTGTTTGGGGTTTTAATTGGCACCCTGAATGTTAGTGGTCTTTTAGCTTCTTAGGCGTCATGTAATTGTAACTCAATCATTCTTTAGCCAAGTAGGTCCTGAATTTAAATTTTACCTTGACTGTAATTGGGATTAGTAAGACTATTAAAAGTCAATCAATTATGTTAACAACCAGAGGTGATCCAATTTTTTCTTTGCCTAATGACTTTAAAGTTCTTAATAAAATGCATGCATAAAAATATAGAACTTTGGAAGTCAATGGAAAAATTGAGTTTACGTTTAAAACTGAATCCATTATACACAAAGTAGATATTTTAAAGATGCCTTTCAGGTTCAGTTTACCAGGTATAAATTACTTTCTCTATGTAAATAGAAAAGTGCTGTTTGCTGAAAGCTCCAACTGTGAGACAGTATTGTTAAGGCTGGTAGAAACATGCAGTGTGGTCTGAAAGTCTATATTGTGGACGTTGCTGGCAGGAATCTGAAGAGATACTAAACAGCTGTGCCTCTTGGCGTTAAAAAGCTGCACTGGGCGATGCATTAATTCAGTTTGGCGGTGCGTGTTGGTGGTCGAGGCCCTTTTTTAACTTGTCTTGCTCTCAGTTGGCTGCTCAGCTGATTACTTTTGTCATACGGCTCTCTTGTGTAGTCAACTGCTCGCTTGGTTGTCCTTCTCTGACTGTCAGCCAACTGCTCACTCAGTTGTCTAGCTCTTGATGTCAGTCATTCAGCTGCTTGGTCATCCAAGTCTCATTCTTTCATGGCTGATAGCCCGTGTTGGAATCTAAATGTGCATTTCATTTTCTTTCATTTGTCTTTAGGGCTGTGTGTAATGTTGCACTCCATTAATAACAAAGCACACAGATGGAAATAATACATTCAGCGATATACTGTCATTGATGCTATCTTTTCATGAGGTAAAATGAGAAATCAACATATGTTAAAAATTGTTAGATTGAATGAGAATGGATATACAGTACACACAATGAAGGATAAAATTAGCATTAGAAGGTAAAAGTGAATAAAGACATTTATAGATAGCAGACCACTAAAATATCCTATATTGTTTCTAATACCTTTGTGATTTGGGGTTCGAATGAAGTCATCGTCCCTCTTGTTTGATGCAAAAGGTGACTGAAATAGATTGGCATCAGGAAGGGCATCTGGCCCTAAAATGTATTTCTCTGCCTCCCCTTTATGATGAGATATAATGAAGAGAATTACAAAGTATGAGTAAGCTATGGCACTGAGTAGTCCATGAGCACCCTCACTGACAAGGAAACCATATTTGCGATGCTAATGGACCTGGTAAACTGGTTTGGGGACTAGTGAAAAGAAGGTTGTAAGTAAGATGTGTGAAGGACTGAGTGAAATCAGAAGAAGTGAGAGAAGTGCCGAGCAGAAAGAGAGTAGATGTGTACCTCGTAAAGAAGATGAAATGATAAGGTAAACGTGCAAGAACTCTTGGTGGTGTACAAGTTTTCTTACAGGCAAGAAGTATGTGAAATGCTGGCATTTGTGCACTGATATTTGAAAATTGGTCAGATAAAGTGGTAGAGGTGGAGAGCATGATTAAGAATATTTCTGCTATTAAGCTGATTATTGGTAAATGACTGATGAATATATTCTTAGCATATGCCCCAAAATTTGGCAGAAATGATGAAGAGAAAGATGAATCTTGGGAGAAATTGACAGACGTGATGTCTGTGGTGCCTTATGAGAAGGTGATTGTAATTTATGGTAACTAGTATGGACATGTTGGAGCCAGTGGTGATGATTTTGAAGGAAGTACATGGGGCCTTAGCATCACTACCAGGAATGTTAAAGATGTATGGATTATTATTAATATTATTATTATTTTTTTTTATTTTTATTGATTTTATTAGAATCAAATAACATTCCACACAAATAACTCAAGCTTTACAAAAAACAGTTTGAAACAAATCAACCCCCGCCCCTGAGAAAGAGAGCTAGGCCAGCAGAGTAAAACTAGTAAGAATAAGTAAATAGATAACTTAATAAATGAATAAAGATAAATTGAGTACAGGAGGGGAGAGAACCTGCTTCCTCAATTTAAATGATTATTCTAAAATGTTATTGATTAGATCCTGCCAGGTTTTGAAAAACTTTTGTACAGATCCTCTAAGTGCGAATTTGATTTTTTCCAGTTTCAAATAGTATATAACATCAGTTACCCACTGACTTAGAATAGGAGAGTTAGGATTCTTCCAGTTGAGCAAGATAAGTCTACGTGCCAATAGTGAAGTAAAGGCAATCACAGTTTGTTTGACCTTCTCCACTTTAAGCCCATCTGGAAGTACCCCAAACACAGTTGTTAACAGATTAGGTGGGATTGTGACACCAAGGCTGTCTGAAAGGCATTTAAAGATTTTAGTCCAAAATGATGTTAATTTGGTGCAGGCCCAAAACATGTGGTCCAGTGAGGATGGAACTTGATTGCAGCATTCGAGGGTTGGATCAAGCCCTGGAAACATTTCTGAGATGTAGAGTGAGAGATCCTTTACCCACTGTACTCTTGGACCTTTGAAAGGGAGGGTCTGTAAAATGGTTTTATATATTACGGAAATGCTGTCTGAGTCCTCAAGACTGATCAATATTTTTTCCAGCATAGAGTTAGGTGGGAGGTGAGGAAAATTGGGCAGGTTCTTTTAACAAAGTTTCTGATTTGAAGGTAGTAAAAGAAATGTGTTGCTGGGAAGTTAAATTTGGAGTGTAATTGTTCATAGGATGCAAAAATGTTGTCTATGTACCGATCTCTAAGTGATTTAATCCCAAATGTTTTCCAGACATTAAAAACTGCATATGTTTGAGAGGGTGGAAGGTTCTCGTGCAGAAGATGTACGGATTCTTAAATTTCATTGATGAAAACAATTGGATAATGGAAATAATGGCAATACTGTTTATAGGAAATAGCAAAACAATTTGGTGACATATGAATCTGGTGGTGATAGTATATTTGTTTCTGAGGACATTTGATTAAGACATGGTGTAAAATGTCAAAGTGATTCCTGTATCACAGAGAATAAAGGTCTAGTTGTTGAAGGAGTGAGAGAAATAAATTTGCTGAAACTCTGGTAGCAAGAGTGAAGGATGTTTCAGAAGCAAAAGTTTTGATTAGCAAGTGGGTAGCAATGATGAATGTTTGGTTGAAAAAAAGAATTTCATGGTGGAAGAATGCTGAGATGAAAATTTCAATTCTAGAAAAGAAAAGGTATTATAAGCAGTGGCAGAAAGCAGGATTGAAGGTGACTGTGAACTATAAGGAAGTAAAGTGAAATACCAGAAAAGCAGTTTGAAAGGACTTTATAAGTGAGCTAAAGAATGTGGAAAAAAGAGAAACATATTCAGGATTTCATACCAGATGGCAAAAGAAAGACATGATTTAGAATCATGACTGATAGCAATGGAATTAAGGATACTTGGAAGAAAAACCCAAATGAAACCACGGAAGCGTCATACAAAAGAAAGGCACAAAAGGAAAGACAAGAATGCAGCAGATACTAAAAACATAGCCAAAGAAAAGAAAAGAAAACATTGACTTAGCTTTTGCCTAAATCATCTGTTCTTCCTGCCAGCTCATTGTGCTCTTTCCATTTTCCTGGCCCCTCTTCCTTCTGCTGGGTGAGGCTAACAAACTACAAGCTCACCTGCTGATTAATAGAAACACCTTTTGAAGCCAGGTGGAAAATCTTCCCAGAAAACGTAAGAATGTAAGAAATCTGACAAACGAGAGGAGACCATTCAGTCCATCAAGCTCATTTCTTCAGCTAATAGCTAAGATGTCCTATTATCTCACCCAAAAACTTCAACTCCTTGTCTAGGTATTTTGTTCCAGATTCCCATTACTCTTTGCGTAAAGAAGTGCCTCCCGGCTACACCCCTAAATGCACTTCTCCTTTTTGTCCTCAAGTACATGATTCACCATTAACTTAAAAGAATTCTGCTGGATATTCTTTACCAATGCCTTTACGGCATGTTCTTAAGTCCTTGGTATCACTTAGCCGTGCACCCCTTCAAAGCTTCAAGTGCTGCCATGCCTTTCTTGTATTATGATGACCAGAATTGCACACAGCACTCCAAAGGTCTTATTTATAAAATCCAGTGTTGATTCAAGTGTGAAAATATGCAAATGACAAAAACCAGAAAAATGTATAAGACAAAAAAAAAAATCTGATTTATAAAATCTGGTGAATGCACATTTTTTTTTTGCAATTTACCTTTATCAATCTCAATCATCTTTTAAATGTGTGCATGTGGTTGTGCCTCAAACCCTACCTGGTTGCCACCTGTAATACGTGGTCTGTGGCGTTAGGCCGAATTTAAATAAATAATCTAAGACCCATGAAGTGCAGGCTCCAGTCATGCATGGGTGTGTGTGAGTGTGCTTCACATCCGAACATAGCTGGGGTGCCTGGCAGATCGCACGTATAGGTACAAATGTGAGCATCCGCCAGGTGCGTCATTCAAACCTTGCAGGGAGTGTAGTCTCACACCGGCACCCAGTTAGGTCAGAGGATAAAAAGACTCTGCATGGCAGACAGTGAAAACCAGACAGGAAAGAAAGAAAAACAGAGATGGAGGTTAAAGATGGGAGAATAGAGAGTAGGGTAGCAACGGGAGAGAGTCGGTGTGACTGGGAGGAAGCAGGCAGATGGGAATGTGAGCTCCGGGGATTGAGCATGTAGCTGTGGCTCAAGAGTGGGCTGAGGGTTGCTTCTGCTGAGCAGTTTGGGAGCAGGAAAAACCAAATACTGCAGGAGGACTCCCCGCGAGACCAGAGATGGTGGCAGGAGTTGGAGACAGTTGGGCTCAGGGGTATCCCGTGGAATGTCAGGGGATTGGTGGCGGGACACAGGCTAGGATAAAGGGTGGTCTGCACCTTCTGGTTGATGCCTCCCCCTCCAAACAGGGTAAACTGGGGAGATGTTATATTTTACAAGGATACACCAAGGTTTGTGAGTTTTTAAAATACTCTTTCCTGCTGGATTTTAACTTCTGTTTTGTGGAACATTTAAATGAACTTGGTTTTAACCTTCGCAATCACTTCAGATTTTATTGGATTATTTATTTATTATGGGTGGAGCACTCCTCTATGAAACACTGTTTGTTTGATTGGCTTTTAATAAAAGCGCTGTTACTTTTGCACATATCCCTTGGCTAGATGTATGTGTCCTCATTTGCCTGGCTCATCTCGATTATGACTATCGATGGTGGCGGGTTAAAGATGCTCCCAAATGGCACAGGGAGCATGGAGCTAACCCGCACCATCACATAACCCTGAAACAACCATATATGGAGCATGTTAATCAACCTCATAAATATGCAATTACTATGCTGCAGAACATCATTGGCTGGTAGAGCAGCCTCCCTTCTGCTGCATCAGGACCCTACCACCTGCTTTTAATTGTATCTGGTCTCACGTCACAACTGAGTACACAAGATTATGTGCAGCATTATAGCGCCTCTCCTGTGTGTTTAGTGTTTTGGGAAAAGGCATAAGACAGCAACATCTGAGTGGGCATTTGGTATTACATGGCACATAAAATGAGATGATTTCTCTTAAAGTGAATAGTACATGCCATATGAAAAACTGAGCCTTGCCTGAGATTTTCCTGACTTGTCAGCCAGTTCCCTGAAAAGCTATATAAACCGATGGGAAAAGAAAAAAAAAGTTATTCAATGATAATATGCAGAATTGGTCCTCTTAAAGGCAAATAAAACACAGCGTGTACATCATGATGATCACTTTTCAGGTGAAAAATGTCCATCCATCCATCCATTTTCCAACCCGCTGAATCCGAACACAGGGTCACGGGGGTCTGCTGGAGCCAATCCCAGCCAACACAGGGCACAAGGCAGGAACCAATCACGGGCAGGGTGCCAGCCCACCACAGGACACACACAAACACACCCACACACCAAGGCCGATTTTTAGAATCGCCAATCCACCTAACCTGCATGTCTTTGGACTGTGGGAGGAAACCGGAGTGCCCGGAGGAAACCCACACAGACATGGGGAGAACATGCAAACTCCACGCATGGAGGACCCGGGAAGCGAACCCAGGTCCCCAGGTCTCCCAACTGTGAGGCAGCAGCGCTACCCACTGCGCCACCGTGCCGCCCCGGTGAAAGATGTTTGTCATGCAAACACATTCTTATAATGGCTTGTGATATTATTGTTTGTGTGAGTCATCATTTAGCTGGTTTGGTTGAATTTCTTTACTTGATCAAGGGGGTTGTCATTTCCCAGTTTCTGTGAAATGTTACGTATGCATGGGTTAGAGCTTTTAAGAAATCCTGATGTTTGTGTGGTAAGCTATTTATAAAACTCTGGGTCACCTGTTTATCATATGAAGAAACAGAAGACCATAGATAAAGTAACATATGTCTCTGTGACTATCTATCTGTCTATAACTCTACATAAACTATCATTTTGTGTCCAAGCCTTAACTAACTCTTGAGTGATTACTAAGTTGGGGCCTTAACTAACTCTTGAGTGATTACTAAGTTGGGGCCTGGTGCCCCTAGTCGGTGATCCCATAATTCCTCCAGGACAATTTACAGCTTGATGCCTGTCCTACATATTTTCATTTGTGCTGCAGCTTCTTTAAAATAGGCTTGCCTGAAGAAGGGGCCTGAGTTGCCTCGAAAGCTTGCATATTGTAATCTTTTTAGTTAGCCAATAAAAGGTGTCATTTTGCTTGGCTTTTCTCTACATTCATAATGGCTAACATGGTACAACACCCTAGTACTTAAAATTGGCTGTAAAAGATTAACAAACAGTAATATAAATTTGTTAAACCCCATGACCCTGACTTTAATTAAGGAAATGTAAAAATGTATTTGGATATATATGTAAGCTGAAACTGTTGGATACATTTGTGGATGGAATTGCATTACTAGGTCGCCAATAAAATTTTATTGTAAAATCAGCACACTTTTCAATTAGCAGCTTTGCATCACAGCAGAAGTAAATTCATTTATTGCAAATTAAGAAGTAGTGAAATAAAAAATAAAAGTGCACTCTTGTATTATTTACTAAAACCATTCAATATCATAAAATATTAAAAATAAACAAGTATGTAAATTAAAAATTACATTTTGTTATTCTAATCATTTTAGATTAAGGTCTGTATAACAATAATATTTGTCTTCAAAATATCATTATAAATTTCTGAAAAGGTCATTCTTTTTTGTTCTGACCTGGCCTTCTAGTTCAGCATCACTGGGAGTTGACACAAGCCTCAGATGTCTCTAAGCATATCCAAAATTCATGGATATCACCTCTCCTGTGAGATGTGCTGTATGTGACTGGGCAGAGTATATTTATTTTCAGAGATACACATATGCTGGCTTAAATTATGGTGATGTTCAAATGTTCTATCATTCCTTGGACAGTATAAGGCTATAGAAATTATTTGTAACTAGTCATTTAGCCCATTACAATAACGGGGGCTAGAACAGTAGTGCATAAACATTAGTAGGAACAGTCTATATTAAATGGCAAGGAACTTTGACCTCATTCTTTTTGTTGGTCGTATTTTTTTTTCTTTCAGCCTTTCTTTTGTTGACGTTTACTTGATGAGCTGACCGTTCTTCGTGGGCTGCCACCGTGTATTGTGTGCCTTTAATTTTCTGTGACAGTAATACTGTCTTGTACGTCCGCTGGCTTGAACGTCCGTAATATATCTTTAATTTTCTCTGGCGGTAATACAGGCGTACGCGTCGGTAATATGCCTTTAATCTCCTCTGACAGTAATACTGGCTTGTATGTGGCTGTAATATGCGTCACTGTATTGTGTACCTTTAATTTCCTCTCGCAGTAATACTGGTTTGTATTTCCGTAAAATGCCTCTAACTTTCTCTGCCCCACGCATGTGCACTTCACCAGAAGCCCCGCGCATGCACCCTTCACCAGAAGACACACACACACGGACACCTGGACGCACAAAGGGATTTTATTACAGAGGATTATTCCTGTTTATCTTGAATTACTGGTAGAGTTTAGAATAGTGTTTTGCTTATTATTTCAACAATAAAGAAATAAAAAATAAACAGTTTAATGTCAATTATTTAGAAATAATCACCCATCCATCCTCTTTACTCTTATGTCCAATTAAGTACTGAAGTAAGCTGAAGCCTATCCAAGCAACTCTGGTTGTAAGCATGGAAGAAACCCTCCGAGGAAGACAGGAATAGTTCAATCATTTAGAGTTTTATTCAGTCACAGATGAGTACCTGGATTCTACGTTGCAAAGCAGAAGAGCAAAGTTACATTTTTTCTATTGGCTTTTTGTAATTTCTTCTTCCTCCCCCTTCTCCTTATTTATAAAAAAAAACATACTATCGTTTGCTTAAGCACTTTATTTTATTACGCTAATGGGCCATCTGTTCTTATTTTTTTCACTTGTCAGATAGACCCTAAAAAAGGAAAGGTCATCTTTCCTGTGTCAAATGGATGTGTTCCTAAAGAAACTGGAAGTTGTCCTGGGTCAACTTATGACAGACGCAATGTATGAATAACCTGCCGTTATAGCAAAACGGCTTTGTCAGCTATTAACCCTAAGTAACTTGCAAGCAGTTCATTTTTCTTTCACATTTGGCACAAACCATATGTACATTTCCAAATGTCTTAAATCCAATTTAGATTAACTAGTCGCAAGATGGAAAGCAGCCCTGCACAGGGTGATAGCATGTCATAGGGCATACATATACATACATTAACACCCATACATATTTACACTGCAGTGAATTTAGAGTCACCATGTAACCTAACAGACGGGTATTTGTGGATTTAAGGGGGAAACCCATGTAAACATGGGGAGAACATTCATTTTCCATAAGGATAAAAATGAGGTGCAGGAATCCAAACCAGAAAACTGGATCTATGAGGCAGCAGCATTTACCTTTACCAGTATGCCACAATGCTGCCCTCAGTCATAATTATCATTGATGCATATAATTCATGCCTATTCATTGGAAGAACTGCCTATTCATTTCCTGTTCATTCTAAATTTAAAATGATATGATTCTGACCTAATAGCAAGTCATTGGTCTATGGTATGAACTTACTGCATATATATTATCTCTTTAAATAAACAGGGTCAATAAAAAGTTCTGCAAAAATGAAATGTTTAGTGCTATTGTTACAGTAAACACAACTGCATAATTCTGTTACATTGCTGTTTGCTTTAATGATTATTTTTTTGGAAATTCTTCTGCATGAAGAAGTCTATGGACCCACCTCTTCATAATATATTGAGAAGATTTGCATATAAACTATAAAGTTTGTTGATTTTTCTGGTTTAAATTCCCCACCATACCTGAAATGATTTACAGTGGCTAAAAAATGATGATACTTATCCAAAATGGGAAGAAAATGTGTTACATTTCAGGAGATCTGTTAAAAACGTAAGTTGGTTTTATAAAAGTTCTCTTCAAATATATCAAAAAAAGAACTTTCTTGTACCCTTTGTAGTTCACAGATGTTGTGCCTTTTTTCTTCATGAGTAAAACTTTTGTTAAAAAATAAAAATAAATAGTGTTACACCTGCATTGCTGCAGTTTTTGTATTGTTTATAAATTAGGGTACTTCAAATTACAGTATCGACATTTCATTTAAATACATTGAAATCTTTACATTTTAAACCCCACAAACAGAGGTTTTCACCTTTTTTCCTTTTTGGCTAATGTAAATTTAAAAATCAAAGTTTATCAGGCCTTTAAACCAAAGTCTATTTTCATTGATCGTTGTATTGATTGTTAGTCACATATAGTCGCAAAGTGTCTTAAAATCATTTCCATCACAAGATAGCAAGTGCAAAAATTAAACCTGATCTGGGAAAAACACCTTTGGGATAATGCGAGAGGAAATTGTATGCTTAGCTGATAAGGAAACAATTAAATGTTGTTTCGGTTGTTCTTGGGGGGGAAAAGTATTTCAGTTCTAGCCCACCAAAACAGATCCTATTCCTATTATATAATATAACATAATATACTGTATGTCAATAACCTCCATGTTAGAATAAGGTATAAAACCTGTGGGAGAGAAACGGAAAAATGTTGGTAGAAGAAGATGTCTTAAGTATGCCATTAAGGGAATTTAGGGATTGTGTGTTGGTTATAGGCCCTGTACTGTTATCTGTACTGAATGTCTATCGAGGGTAACAAGCAGGGGAAGCAGTCCAGTAACAAGAGTTGCCACTGTGGAGGCTGGACCCTGTTCATAAAGAGTTACCAACAGACCGGAGTACATTATGGTTGACAGTTTGTGCTTCCATATTAAAAGGAAAAAGACTATTATTGTTTTAATTGTAGTTGAGGACTGGAAGGAGGACATGTAAAACCTTTTGTCCATTAGCTGGAATAAATGTTCTGCATTGTCTCTTTAAAGCAGGCAGTTAACTAGCTGTCTATGGGACCCAGGCCTTTTAAATGCAACTGAAGGCTTATGAGTTTATAAATACTGTGGGTACTTGAGAAAATTCTCAAGTAAGGGGCAAAGACGTTTTGGTGTTTAATTGTGTTATCAGATCACCAATTATTTGCGCCTAACAAGAAAGTTACCAACTATCTTCTACGATTCTTTTCTAGATGGAGAATAAGATGACATGTCAAAACCAGCTATGTAGCTGTTACCTGTAACCTGTTACCTTTCACACTGTCCATGTTTCACCCAGTACCTCTTGTAATAGGTGTATAAGTTTAATATGCTACTGTGCTCTGTGCAAATATATTTTATAGCTCTGCCTTTTTCTACTCACATGCACAGTTGACACAGAGCCAGATTTAGCACAGGGGTTCACCATTTAGAACTGCTAGGCAAGCATTATAAGACAAGACAGACAGACACAACTGTGAAATGGGCAGTCAGACTGAGGACCATTGTATATTATTTTTGTGTGTCAAAGTCAGCATGAAATTGTATCCTCTTTTGCCTTGTTTGGAATGGCATGATTCACCTGCACGTGAAGCCGACGGACGGATGGAAGATAACATCATCCGATCCTGAAAATCCTTCTACTGCACGGTGAAAATGGCACTCTACACATCAAGCCCCTACTCCCGAACTGGGTTCTTGCCATTGGCTTCCTTCGTCTGTTATGCAGTGTAAGCCGTCATTAAAGAAAGCTAAGTTACTTCTCCTATCTGATTTCTTACTGCCGTATCACTAAGGGAGGGGTATCACCTTTTTATATCATATCTATATAGATTCAGGTTATGTAACACGCCACAATTACAAAAGAACTCATTCCCAAGGAGGTAATGCCCCCTGTTGGATACACCTCTATAGAAGGCTACTGACTGACAGTCTTTATTTTTAAACATTTATGTAAACTCAGTTTACAAGGGCGTCCACTTGTGCCGAAAGGAACGCACTTAGACTATGACTGAAAAATGTAACCTCTGGGAGTACTATTAGTAGTCAGGCAGTTTTGCATTTTGAGCTTTCACACAAAACCAATAACAGCAAATATAAAGTGATACATACTGTAGAATCTGTGGGGGATAATTCTTCAATCAAAAAGAGAATGAGGCATCCTTGGTGTTTCAGTTTCGTTTTTTGCAGAATAAGGGTTCTTAAATAAAATGAAGATAAATAGAAAAAATGCTATCTGAAAGTATAATTTTAAAAAAGGCAGCTGCTTCCTCTTTGTATAGTTATTAAATAGCATTATAATTACATTTTAATAGATTTATGTTCATTAGAAATATTTTTTTATTGTGAGAAAAGATCATATACATTTTATCTGCAAAGCATTATTCTTCCATTTCATTCCACATAATGAAATACTGACCTGCTGTAGACTACTGCAAAAATGACATGTTCATGTAGGGAACATCATTTGGTTTGGTTTTTCTTTTCAGAGAGACCAATGAACACAACACACTGTACTCTCTTGTCATGTGTTTGGTTCCTTGTTTGGCTGAGCAAACATGTTGTCTTTCCTGTGTTTCACATCCATGGAGTTATCTTATCTCTCTGAGCACTGACCATGTAGCTTCTTTTCTGTCAGATGTGATTGTCAACGGCAGCAGACAAGTACCACTGAAGTGGTGGATCTCATTCCCAACAGCGTGCTTGTTTTTGTGCAGTCACAAACCAGTGAGGTAGAGACAGTCTTGTATTTCGTTTTCTGTCCTGTCTGTTTGTCAGTGCAGTTACTGAACAAACAGCTGCTTCTAATTTTACTTTTAGGTAGCCATTTTTTTCCTGTTCAGACGACTTAACCCTACCCATTGGTGGCAATGGAATTTCTGTTTGTGCTGCTGGTCAGTCCCACACAGTGTTAGCTGCCTGTATGCCTACTTACTCTTACAGAGACAGCCACAGTGTACTTTTGGTGGTTGATTTGTTTTCATTGTTTTACCAGACAGATGTTCCTTATAGAAGAAAATTATTGTATATGGAACTTGAAGCACATTTCAAACAGCTGCAGGGAATAAGTGTCATTTTCTTTTCTAACTTTATCATCTCCCTGGTTATATTTTCTCCTAAATGTCAGAAAGGAAGGATGATTACTTGAAAATCACATAGTGTTTTTGTCTAGTATTTATGTGCTTGCCTTTCAAATATTATCCGGAGAGAAAAATTGTTTGCATCTTTTAAAATTTGATCAACAGAGCTGTTACACTTCATGTTGATATAAATCAGATAACTTGTTTTTCAGTTTCAGTTTTATTTATTTATTTTTTTTCACTGTTGTGTCATTTTTAATACAATCGAAAATCGCAAAAAAGTTTTTTTTACTATGCAGTATACTGCATATGTATGTAACAGTATGTGTATATATATATATATATATATATATATATATATATATATATATATATATATATATATATATATATATATATATATATATGTATATATATATATATATAAAAGTTTGGGGCAGACACCTGTATATTATTTCCTGGCTGCAAAAATTTGCAAAAGTTTGAACAGAGATGTTCACACGACTGAGTCCAAAATAGAACTGATGAGGTGGAAGATGGCGGCTTTAAAGGCCCAGAGAGGAAGTGACATCGTCAGAAGGGCCGGAACCGGAAATAACGTCATCGGAACCAGAAATGATGTCATCAATGACACTGGAACCTGGTGGGATTTCCTGAGAACGGTCTGCAAGTAACTGAGAAAGATAGTCAGCACACTCTGCCGCACCCTGGTCTGATATGGTATTACCAATACTTAAGCCCTTTAGCTGTCTCCTACTCGCCCATCGGGTCGGGCGTCCTGCACTGAGAGGTCGTGTACCCGAGAGAGAGCATTGGCGTTGGAGTGGGGAGAGCCCTCACGATGAACCACCTAGTGACCCGCGGATTCGACTCCTTGTGGAGGGCCATCCACTGTAGAGGCACATGGTCCGTCACCAGAGTGAACTCACGACCCAGGAGGTAGTACCTCAACTGCGTAATTGCCCACTTAATCACCAGGGCCTCTCTCTCCACCACCGCATACCTGGTCTCCTGATCCAGCAGTTTCCAGCTCAGGAACATAACGGGGTGTTCAACACCATCGACACTCTGGCTCAGCACAGGACTCAGGCCTGTGTCCGAAGCGTCCGTCTGGAGGATGAAAGGCACAGAAAAATTAGGTGCTTTCAAAATAGGAGTTGAAGTAAGGGCCTGCTTCAAGTCACAGAATGCAGAGTCCATCTTCTCTGTCCATACCACATGGTTGGGAGCCCTCTTCTTTGTCAAATCAGTCAAGGGTGCCGCTCTCTCTGAAAACCGAGGTACGAACCGGCGGTAGTACCCGGCTAAACCGAGAAATGCTTGGACCTGCCTTTTGGTTCTCGGACGGGGCCATTTCAGAATAGCTTCTACCTTTGAACATTGTGGTTTGACAGTACACCGATCCACTAGGTAGCCTAAATATTTAGCCTCTTTCAATCCAAAGAAACACTTCTTTGGATTGATTCGAAGCCCGGCATCGCCTAGAGTCCGCAATACCACTTTCACCTGCTGTACGTGATCCTTCCATGTGCTGGAATAGATGACAACGTCATCTAGATATGCAGCACTTTACACATTATGGGGTTGGAGCACTTTGTCCACCAGACGTTGGAAAGTTGCACGAGCCCCATGTAACCCAAATGGAAACACATGATACTGCCAATGTCCGTTAGGGGTGCTAAACGCAGTCTTAACCTTAGCAGAGTCCGTTAAAGGAATTTGCCAGTACCCCTTAGTCATGTCAAGTGTAGTCAAAAACTTTGCTTGGCCAAGCCTTTCGAGGAGGTCAGCCACTCGAGGCACTGGATAAGTGTCAAACTGGGAGACTTGATTAAGCCGATGGAAGTCCTTGCAAAACCTCCAACTCCCATCAGGCTTACTAACCAGATGATCGGACTGGACCAGGGACTATAACTTTCCTCTGTTACTCCTAGTTCCGGCATAAGCATGATTTCAAGTTCCACTTCTACTTTCTTTGCCTCGGGAAGTCGATAGGATCGCTTTCTAACGATAACCCCGGGCGCTGTCACTATGTCATGCGCAATCAGAGAGGTCCTCCCGGGTTTCTCACTCACCACCTCCGGGACTGACAGTATAGCTGTTTTAAGCTCCCATCTCTGTCTGGAATTTAAATCTGCTCCGAAATTAAGGTTGACTTTGTGAGCAAAGAATGAGCGGGGCTGAGTGGGGTTGGGATCAGGGTCCCTCCCCTTACACGGCTTCAGCAAATTTACATGATAAACCCGCTTACTCTGTTGATGATTGGGTTGTTTTACCAAATAATCGACGAGCCCTTTCCTCTCCTTAATTTTATAAGGTCCTTGCCAATGGGCAAGTAATTTCGAGTGAGAGGTTGGAGCCAAAACCATGCCACAATCTCCCAGATGGAATTCTCAGAGGGTCGTACCATGATCATAATATCGGGCCTGTGCTGCCTGCACCTCTTCCAAGTGACTTTTTAGAACGGGTCGAATTTTTCCAAATCGATCGCTTAACTGCGTGATATACTCTAATATATTGGTAGAGGGAAGAGCCTCTCCTTCCCATCCTTCTTTTAAAATATCTAATAATCCCAGAGGTTCTCGTCCATGTTATAATTCAAATGGTGAAAACCCTGTAGAGGCTTGTGGAACTTCCCGATAGGCAAACAGTACGAGGGGGAGGAGCTGATCCCAGTTCCTCCTGTCCCTGCTGACCACCTTATGAAGCATCTGCTTGAGAGTTTGATTAAATCTTTCCACTAGACCATCGGTTTAAGGATGATACACCATGGTCTTTAAGTGCTTTTATTTTAAGTAACTTGGCAACTTCCCTGAACGTTTCCAAGGTGAATGGCATCCCTTGATCCATAAGGACTTCTTTAGGGATGCTGTCACGCGCAAAGACCCCTACTAGTTCCTGTGCGATTGCTTTTGATGTGGCTGAGCGTAGGGGAACAGCCTTGGGATATTGAATAGTAATCAACGAGGACTAAGATATATTTATGTCCTCAGGCTGAGGGCTCTAGGTGTCCTACGATGTCGACCCCAATTCGCTCAAAGGGAATATCAATCAGAGGAAGGGGAACGAGAGGAGCTCAGTCCCTCCTAGGAATTTGCCATAATTGGTGAACCTCCTCATTAATTCCTGGCCAAAAAAGTCTGAGCTTAATCCGTTCTAATGTTTTCTTCAGTGCCCAAATGGCTTCCTAGGAGGATTAACAACAACTTTCTCACCTCCCCCTTATGCTCAGCAATTTGATATAATAAGTCGTTCTCTATCACAAAGTGAAGACCCTGTGGCATGGGCTGATGAGTGCGTTGGCCATTGACAAGTACTGCTGCATTTTTCGCATGTTTCAGGGAGTTTTCATTCCACTGCTCCCTTTTAAAAGAAGCCAGCATTTCTCTGAACTGAAAATGCATCTCAGAGAGAGGGTCCAGTCTGACCTCAAGGGTTGGAGATTCTTCCCGGCTCGTCAAGTCACGAGGTGATGATAGCTAGGCCTTAGTTTTGTTCGGGAGTAGTAATTGGTGCACCGCTTTTATTGTCCGACCAGTCCCGCCCCAGAATCACAGCGAAAGGTGGATGCAGGATGACTGCCGCAGGGATTTTTTCAGCGATCCTCCATAACTAATGGGTGGTTTTATACTTACGGGTTTCCCCATGTACACAGGTAATGCTGGTCTTTATTTTTATCCACTGTCGCAGTAATACATATCGGCAAGAAACATTGGAAATGTTGCTGCCGGTATTGAGGAGTGCTTAGACTTTATATTCATTAACTATTACCACTCCCGTATGTGTTAGCGATAGGGGGTTGACAAGTGAACATAAACTGCCTCTCCCCGTCCACCTGCATCCCTCCTCGTCCCCCGGCAGTTTGCACACCCCGAGGTCCGGGAACTTTGGAACAGGCTCCGGTTTATATGAAAGAGACCTAGTTTGTGTGACGTAATCCCCACAGAATCCACTAGAGGACCGTTCTGCTCCCTCGGATTGTGAAGCTGACTCAGATTTTTCTAGGAGCTTTATAAGCTCCTCTATGGTGTGGAATTCTCCCCAGACCAGCTGGGCAATATTTTTGGGGAGTCCTTTTAACAAAGCAAGCAGGCAACCTGCTGCACTATTTGAAAAGACGTCAGCTCAAATGGCCTTAGCCAATGGGCTGTTTGCCTGCCTGCTCCCAGGTAGATTGCACAGGATCTAACTCCCAGTTTTTTAGGATTTTTACCTGCTGGCCTGGGGAAAGCCCATATTTATCTGGGGTCATAACCCCAATAGGCGGCTCAGCTCTCTCGTCATATATATTGTCACAAAAACTACAAAAATACATCAAAAAAGGTTTGGAGCAGCCACCCATATAATATGCCATGGCTACAAACGGGTAAATATTTGTGAGATGTTCAAAAGTCAGAGTCCAAAACAGAACTGATTCTGGTTAACAAAGATGGTGGCTTTATGTGCTGAGACCAGAAGTGATGTCATGAAATGGCCCAGAACTGAATGTGATGTCATCAGGTGCGCCGGAACCGGAAGTTACGTCATCAAAGGGAACGAAACAGGAAGTGCCGTATATCAGAGGCACCGGAAGCTTGCGAGATTTTCCGTGGTTGGTCTGCAAGGGATTGAGAAAGAAAATCAGTGCACCTGCCTTCACCTGGTCTGGCATGGAACTACTATTATTCAGGCCCTTTAGCTGTTTCCCAATCGTACGTATGTGACAATATATATACTGTATACATACACACATACGTACACTGTATATAGTGACCTGTACAGGGTGTTGCAGCTCCTCAAACACAACTCCACCTACACAAGTCCTGGTTCAATTAATAGGTTTGTTTTACTCAATTCCTTACAGAAGGCTTATCCACTCCCAGGCGAGCTTTGTCCATCCTCCATACCTATCTCCCACTCACTTCTGGTGCTAAGGCAGTGACTGGGTAAAACATAAGTTCCTAAAAGTATGGATTACAACAACAACAACATTTATTTATATAGCACATTTTCATACAAAAAGTAGCTCAAAGTGCTTTACATAATGAAGAAAAGAAAAATAAAAGACAAAGTAAGAAATGAAAATAAGACAACATTAGTTAACATAGAAAAGGAGTAAGGTCCGATAGCCAGGGTGGACAGAAAAAACAAAAAAAAACTCCAGAAGGCTGGAGAAAAAAATAAAATCTGTAGGGGTTCCAGGCCACGAGACCGCCCAGTCCCCTCTGGGCATTCTACCTAACATAAATGAAATAGTCCTCTTTGTAGTTAGGGTTCTCATGGAGTCACTTGATGCTGATGGTCATACAGACTTCTGGCTTTTAATCCATCCATCATTGTTGGAACATCATGGTGCTTTCGGTAGATGGTGGTGGCGCAAGCCACCACCAACAGGACACCGGAAAAGGAAACAGAAGAGAGAGTAGGGGTTAGTACAGATTTTGAATGAATAGTTATTATAATAAATTGGATATACAGAGTATCAGGATTAAATTACAGTGAATTTATGAGAAGGCCATGTTAAAGTAATGTGTTTTCAGCAGTTTTTTAAAGTGCTCCACTGTATTAACCTGGCGAATTCCTACTGGCAGGCTATTCCAGATTTTAGGTGCATAACAGCAGAAGGCCACCTCACCACTTCTTTTAAGTTTTGCTCTTGGAATTCTAAGGAGACACTCAGTTGAGGATCTGAGGTTGCGATTTGGAATATAAGGTGTCAGACATTCCGATATATAAGACGGGGCGTGATTATTTAAGGCTATATAAACCATAAGCAGAATTTTAAAGTCAATTCTGAATGACACAGGTAACCAGTGTAGTGACATCAAAACTGGAGAAATGTGTTCGGATTTTCTTTTCCTGGTAAGGATTCTAGCAGCTGCATTCTGCACTAGTTGCAAACGATTGATGTCTTTTTTGGGTAGTCCTGAGAGGAGTGCGTTACAGTAATCTAGCCGACTGAAAACAAACGCATGAACTAATTTCTCTGCATCTTTCGATGATATAAGAGGTCTAACTTTTTCTATGTTTCTTAAGTGAAAAAATGCTGTCCTAGTGATCTGATTAATATCCATCCATCCATTTTCCAACCCGCTATAGTCCTAACTACAGGGTCACGGGGGTCTGCCGGAGCCAATCCCAGCCAACACAGGGCACAAGGCAGGAACCAATCCCGAGCAGGGTGCCAACCCACCGCAGGACACATACAAACACACCCACACACCAAGCACACACTAGGGCCAATTTAGAATCGCCAATCCACCTAACCTGCATGTCTTTGGACTGTGGGAGGAAACCGGAGCGCCCGGAGGAAACCCACGCAGACACGGGGAGAACATGCAAACTCCACGCAGGGAGGACCCGGGAAGCGAACCCGGGTCCCCAGGTCACCCAACTGCGAGGCAGCAGCGCTACCCACTGCGCCACCGTGCCGCCCGATCTGATTAATATGCGATTTAAAATTCAGATTACAATCAATGGTTACCCCTAAGCTTTTTACCTCCGTTTTGACTTTTAATCCTAATGCATCCAGTTTATCTCTAATAGCCTCATTGTATCCATTATTGCCAATCACTAAGATTTCGGTTTTCTCTTTATTTAATTTGAGAAAGTTACTATTCATCCATTCTGAGATACAGGTTAGACATTGTGTTAGCGAATCAAGAGATTCAGGGTCATCAGGTGCTATTGATAAATACAGCTGTGTGTCATCAGCATAGCTGTGGTAGCTTACGTTATGTCCCGAGATAATCTGACCTAATGGAAGCATATAGATTGAGAAGAGCAGCGGACCCAGGATAGAGCCTTGTGGAACACCATATAGGATATCATGTGTCTTTCGAATTATAATTACCACAACTAACAAAGAATTTTCTCCCTGCCAGGTAGGATTCAAACCAATTTAAGACACTGCCAAAGAGGTCCACCCATTGACTAAGGCGATTCTTAAGAATATTATGATCAATGGTGTCAAATGTGGCACTCAGATCTAAGAGGATGAGAACAGATAAATGGCCTCTGTCTGCATTTACCCGCAAGTCATTTACTGCTTTAACGAGTGCAGTTACTGTGCTGTGATTTGTTCTAAAACCTGACTGAAATTTATCAAGAATAGCATGTTTATTGAGGTGCTCATTTAACTGTATAATGACTGCCTTCTCTAGAATTTTATTTAAGAAAGGCAGGTTAGAGATGGGTCTATAATTTTCAAGAGCAGAGGGGTCGAGATTATTTTTCTTAAGTAGGGGTTTAACTACCGCAGTCTTAAGACAGTCTGGGAAGACCCCCGTATCTAATGACGAATTTACTATGTCAAGAACATTATCAATAAGCACGCCCGATACTTCTTTGAAAAAATTTGTTGGTATTGGGTCAAGGGCACAGGTGGAGGGTTTCATTTGAGAAATTATTTTATGTAAATCAGGTAAATCTATCCTAGTGAAAGAAATTAATTTGTTTATTATGGAGTACTGGGGTTTAGGAGGATCCTTAGTGTTGGGGAGATATACTGTTATTTCTAATATCATTAATTTTTTGATTGAAAAATACAGCGATAGCCTCACAGGTTTTACTGGAAGTACTTGGGAGGCATTCCTTTGAGTTACCTGGGTTTAACAGATGATCAATCGTCGAAAATAAGACTCTGGGATTTCTAGCATTGTTATTTATAATCTTAGAGAAATAGCAGCACCTCTCAAGACGGACTGTGTTATTGTATTCTGTTATTTTAACTTTTAATATTTCATAGTCAATAGTTAGTTTAGTTTTCCTCCATTTACGCTCAGCTCTACGGCATGTTCTCTTTAAATCAGACACTCTTTGGGTCTTACATGGTATAACAATGCTAGAAAATTTTTTAACTGTCTTTTCAGGTGCAACTATGTCAACAGCAGCCCTCACTTTAGTATTAAATCTTTCCACCTTACTATTTACATTCTCCTCGCTATTATAGTTGGCACTATAAACGGACTGATTGGTCAGAATGTTTGTAAGTTTTAAAGCTGCTGATGAGTCAAAGAAGCGTTTTTTAACAATATGCTTCTCATGAGTGTTTTCTATCATCATTTCTATATTAAAAAGTAGAAGAAAATGGTCTGATAGACCCGTATCAATGACCGGTTTTATATCAACTTTTAGTCCTTTAGTAATTACTAAGTCTAACGTATGACCTGCTTTATGTGTAGGCTGATTAACGAGCTGTCTCAAATCAAAAGAGTCCAGAAGGTTCATAAATTCTTTTACTTTTTGGTCACATTGATTATCTATATGAAAATTAAAGTCGCCGACTATTAAGAGTGTGTCATAGTTCGTAATTAAGATTGACATCAAGTCAGAGAATTCCTCAAAGAAAGACGCGTTGAATTTTGGAGGTCTATACACGGATAATACTAGAACGTGAGAATCTCCCTGAATAACAATGGTGAGATACTCAAAAGACTTGAATGTACCAAAACTAACATTTTTACATTTTAACCTGCTTGTTTGCTAGTCCGCCACCTCTCTTTCCTTGGCGATCTGCACGAGTTAAACTATAATCCGGAGGCGCAGATTCAATTAAAACAGCTGCGCCATCTGAGCTAAGCCACATTTCACTTAGTGCAATAAAATCTATTTTTTATCACTAATAAGATCGTTGATAAAAAACGTCTTGTTAGTTAAAGCTCTAATATTTAATAGTGCCATATTTAATGTTTCGGAGGAGCAGAGATGAATACTATATGCGTTATTGATATATGGAACAGGAATTAAGTTATTTTTATTAGCGCCGCTCTGTGTGTATTTTTTGTTTAATCTATAATCTGTTTTTATAGTTTTAATACATTGTTCATCTAAACTAGTAACTTTAATTAAATTATTGGTGTTTATGCCGTATTGCCTAGATTTTCTATGTGCATTAAGATTGGTTATTACAGTATTTATGTTGTGCACTTTTATGGAAGATTTTATTAAACAATTATCATGACCAAGCACAGGAGTGGCTTTTCGGAAGGGGTTAAAAGCAGAGATAGATAGTCAAGACAAACGAATTACCTTGGATATGTTTTCGGAGAGGACCTGGGCGCCGAAGCTGTTCAGATGCAGGCCACCTCGCTTGAAAAAACGCGGTCTTTCCCAAAAGAGATCCCAGTTGTTGATGAACCTGATGTCTTGATTCTTGCAGAAGCCCTGCAGCCAGTTGTTTAAACCTAGCAGACGACTGTAATACTCGTTTGATCGTCTGACGAGAGGGAGTGGACCCGAGATGAATATTTTTGCCGATGGGGTCCTCTCCTTTGTGTCTTTAATTAATGCAGTGAAGTCTGCCTTGAGGATCTCCGAGTGTTGGTGCCTTATGTCGTTTACGCCAGCATGCAAAACAATTGCTCCAACTGCCCTGTTCTTGTAGATTGCCGGCGCACGTCTCATCACATCTCGGACACGAGCACCGGGAAAACAAGAAACAAAAGATTTTCTATTAGGGCAAGTGATATTGAGGTTCCTAACAATAGAATCACCTACCACTATTACATCACCAGGAGCTGAAGGCGAACTGGGGACGCTTAGAGGGTCGAACCGGTTCTGTGTTACGATGCTTGCCTGTGCCGATGGAGGTGTTCTGGCCTTGAACCCCCGCCTGCATAGCTGAAATACACCAAGGTCATCATCAGTGTCGCTCCTACGAGGCGCGGGGTGAAGTTGACTTGAGCGGCACAACGCGGGGTTGATGTTACGCCGATAACAGATGGCGAGGACGGTTTATCCAACAGCCGAGCCTTCAGATCTCTGAGGTATCTTCGTCTGGACAGAAGTTTCTGAATCTGTTCATCGAGTGCCTGGAGTTCCTCGACTACAATTGCAACGCGATTCACCTCACTATCGGCCATTGTCCGCTTCTGTTTCTGCTTCCGCTTCCGCTTCGTGCCCTAGGGAGAATGAGATAGAGAGATTGGTTACCAATGAGAGCAGCTCCTTTTCGTGCCCCCCAAACCCCCAGAACCCAACAGGGCTGCCCAATGAGACTACAGGAACTCATATGAGAATCCTAACCCAGGCTGGCAAGACAGGGAACAACATGTTCCTTTCTTCTCCACCATTCAGTACAGCCAGATAAGGAAACATGTTCCATCCCGGTCGGGATGCCAGCCCACGCCTGTTGCCCATCACTCATATTTTGCAATGCATATATACAGTGAGGTAACAGGTTACTCTCTGTAGACTTGTAAACCTTTTGTACTATAATCATTGAATAATAATAATTTCGAACCTTTGGCAAAAGGGTAGAAATTGCCAAATTTTGCCTGAGAGAAAAAGGAATACAACTTACACAAAGGAGAATGCTCTTACTCACTATGGAACACACTTTTGCAATTTACTTTATTCACATGGTTTATGGAAATGCAATGAACTTTTAACATATTGTAAATGAAACAAAGAACAAC
Organism: Erpetoichthys calabaricus; assembly: GCF_900747795.2. NCBI lineage: Eukaryota > Metazoa > Chordata > Cladistia > Polypteriformes > Polypteridae > Erpetoichthys > Erpetoichthys calabaricus. Next base: position 39,852,786 of record NC_041399.2, read on the forward strand.
TAAGGACTGGGGTCCAATGGGATGGCCCATTGAATTGTTGTGTTTTGGGGATGATAAGCAAAGCACAGCGATGGCAAAAAAAAAACAACAAAACAATCAGCTTGTCACCATCTTTAAAAAAAACAAAAAAAAAAGGTTTCAGAGTTTCGGAATTAGAAGAATTAGAGTTAGAATTCCTCAGAAGCTGGTCCATGAATGAATGTTGACTTCCGGTGGGTCTCCAAGTTATATACAGGTGGGATTGGAAGGGGTGGGGTTTTGGTTTTGCAGGAAGTGACCTCAGCTGTCTTCTGAGCTATTTTCCTCCTCCAGTCCAAGAAGACAGATGGAACAAAAGTTAGCGTTGGTGTCACCCTTAATTCTTTCCCTATATTTTTCTAGCACAGATGTGAAAAAATACTTCTTATGCCCATGTCTCTAACAATATAAAAGACAGCATCACCCTTTTTCCCACATTCAAATTTGTGGATAAATTCAAAAACTTGTGTGTGCTTAGCTATTCATTTCCTCATAGTTTTAGGACTTTTTGAATGCATTTTTTACATAGACTTTTAGATAGTGTATTGGGCTTTGGTATTTTGAGTTTTGGTTTTAACACAACAATCTTCCTGTCATTTGGTACTATGCTGCTGTGTTCTGTGTTTTCTGGCCTAGAAGAACTTTTTGACAGCATTAGGCTGCTGTAGGTGTTAATGATGTTTTTAAGGTAGTGCATTTTAGAGCTGTAGATCAGTATCTGGAAGGTTGTTTTTTGTGGGCACAGGGTACTTAGAAGATTAAATAATTTGCACATACTCAGAAAATTCGGTAGATGATGAAGATTGAACTGATAACAGGCAATAAATATACTTTAACTAATGCAGTTTAAAGATGGCTTTCTGCATGTGGTACAATTTATTTTTTTCAGTATAATGCAACTTTCTCTACATTGTTATGTAAATGTCCTTTTCCATTTATTAAATATATTTGATTGTCTCTTATGCCCAAGCAAAATTACAATTGATAAAAACCGGTTAAAAAATCTATATTTATCTATCTACCGTATATACTTCCATCCATCCATCCATTTTCCAACCCGCTGAATCCGAACACAGGGTCACGGGGGTCTGCTGGAGCCAATCCCAGCCAACACAGGGCACAAGGCAGGAACCAATCCCGGGCAGGGTGCCAACCCACCCCAGACTGTATATACTTATGTAAAGTAAATTTTGTGCAACCTACAGAAATTTAATGTCTTATTTGTCCCTGTTAAACAAATATAGTCCTATTCACATTATTTTCCCTAATAACAAAAATAATAAAACAAACCCAATTTTAAGAAGTACTTTTGTAATCAATCACTTTTGAATGCAGCAGTCAGACATACATGGTAAACACATCTTCTTACTCCTATTTTAGGCCACAGAACTAAACACCAGATATATGACATACTGTGTACACAGAACCAATTATTTCATTAAAACATTCCTTGCAAAGTATTTATGTAATGTGGTGCTGCATTGCTATGCACATTCAGACATCTAAATAAGTGATTTTGTGCTGTATGTTGGCCTATACTGCCTTTAAATATTTACATTTTTTATTAAATCAATATGTCCAGTCATTGTGGTGATTGTAGTTCCGATTTAAGTGCAATTTAATGAATATAATCACTTCTCTGTATTTTTATCAGATAATCTACATGGGCTGGGTAGAGGAACGGGAACAAGACTCTCTGCAGGACAGAATGTACACTCCAAAATTTCTTGCCTTGAGAGGATCTTCACTCTTCAAATTTGCAGCACCTCCGGTATGTGTCAATGTTTTTATGAAGATCTTTCCTGCTGAGCCTGACCGCTTAACTTTCCCAAAACAGCTATTTTTCCAGTTTTCACTTTTATAAGTCGATTAAGTTTTTGTAAAATTAGTAAAACCTATTCTTCTACAGAGATTAAACAGTTTCCTTACGATTCACAAACACCAGATATAGTACTTTAGAAATAAAATGTGAACAAAAACTGTACATTGTTTTATCTGGATAAGAAGTGTGTTAAAAAGGGACATTTTTACATTCATGCAGGAAAATGCATATGTTATTTTTTGTTATTTTGTTGAATAACATTTTTCCGTAGTACAGTTTTTTAGTTCCATTTTAAAAGAAAATATGACTTAGAATAGAACAGATGAGAAGAGCCTTTATTGTTATTGCACAATGCACAATAAAATTTAGTGACAGCTCCAAATGAGACCTAAATCTGAACAAAGACATAAGTGTAATATAGACATAAATATTGCCTGTGCTACCCATATGAAAGCAATTTATTATGAATAATAAGACATTAAGTCACAACAAATTAGTTATTAATATACACATAGACATTACCTGAGCTAGCTGCATAAAACCAGTTCAAGAATAAAATAAGTTTTTGAAGACAGTTGTGCTTGATAATTCCTACTTGTTCACTGCTTAATTTAATTCAGTAATAGCCTTATAATAAAAACTGACTTTGAGCCTGGAGGTCCGGGCATGCAGAGTCCTATAAGGCCTACTGGAGGGCAACTAGATAATTAACTGGTGACCAGAATGAGTTACTGAAAGTCTTTTAAAATACCAGTAGCCCTTTGAGAACAATGGGAATAGCAGATGTCATCTATTAAGGGAATCTGAGTTCCACTGATGTTTTCAGCAATGTTTATGACTCTTAGGATAGCCATTTTATGTGCCACAGAGAAACTGGAGTACCACACTGTTAGGGAGTTGGTGAGGGCACTCTCTGTGGAACATCAGTAGAAGGACACCAGCAGCTGCTAAAACTGATTGAATTTCTGAATGCTCTGAGCCGCTGTGCCTTCTTGACCACTATATGGTTATCCATGATAGATAGAGATAGATAGATAGATAGATACTTTATTAATCCCAATGGGAAATTCACATTCTTCAGCAGCAGCATACTGATACAATAAATAATATTAAATTAAAGAATGATAATAATACAGGTGAAAAAAACAGACAATAACTATGTATAATGTTAAATATTAACGTTTACCCCCCCTGGTGGAATTAAAGAGTCGCATAGTTTGGGGGAGGAACGATCTCCTCAATCTGTCTGTGGAGCAGGACAGTGACAGCAGTCTGTCGCTGAAGCTGCTCTTCTGTCTGGAGATGACATTATTTAGTGGATGCAGTGGATTCTCCATAATTGATAGGAGCCTGCTGAGCGCCCTTCGCTCTGCCACAGATGTTAAACTGTCCAGCTCCATGCCAACAATAGAGCCTGCCTTCCTCACCAGTTTGTCCAGGCGTGAGGCGTCTTTCCTCTTAATGCTGCCTCCCCAGCACACCACCGCGTAGAAGAGGGCGCTCGCCACAACTGTTTGATAGAACATCTGCAGCATCTTATTGCAGATGTTGAAGGAAGCCAGCCTTCTAAGGAAGTATAACCGGCTTTGTCCTTTCTTGCACAGCGCATCAGTATTGGCAGTCCAGTCTAATTTATCATCCAGCTGCACTCCCAGATATTTATAGGTCTGCACCATCTGCACACAGTCACCTTTGATGATCACTGGGTCTATGAGGGGTCTGGGCCTCCTAAAATCCACCACCAGCTCCTTGGTTTTGCTGGTGTTCAGGTGTAGGTGGTTTGAGTCGGACCATTTAACAAAGTCATTGATTAGGTCCCTATACTCCTCCTCCAGCCCATTCCTGATACAGCCCACGATAGCAATGAGATGTCTTCTGTAATACAGGTTCCCAAAAACTTAAAGGGAGGCACTTTCTACTTTATCCCTTTTTATGGTGAGTGATACCAGATCATTCCATTGCCTCCTGAAATCGATTATGAATTCTTTGGTTTTTTTATATTAACTATCAGGCTATTTGCCAAGCCCCACTATATCAGGCCCTGCACCTCATTTCTGTATGCTAACTCATTACTGTATGAGATCTGCCCAATTAATGGCGTGTCATCTGCAGACTTGATGATGTTATCTGGATGAGTCTGAACACAGTAAAGGGTGTTGAGAAAGTACAAAATGGGGCTCAGCACACAACCTTCTGGTGCTCCAATGTTAGCTAGCAGAGTAAGTGATAAGTGAGGACCTAATCTGCCTAAAGGTTCTGCAATATGTTTTGCACTGTCAACTTGCAAGATTGAAATCCATTTATTAAGCCTTTAAATTTGGACTAAGTGCTGCATTGCTGAATGTATGTAACTAGCTGGTCCAGCTCTTTAATCTAAAGTGTCATTGAATTGAAATGAACTTAACATGGTGTAACTGCAGTCCACAGATATCTGCAACATCACTCACAATTCAAGGGCACCATTATAAACCCCCCGTTCCAAGACGTTTGTCACTTACGCTACATAAAAGCATGGTATTTTTCATTCCAATAGATGATGTATACAACTGACACTATTAACTAATACAGGACATTAAAAAAAATCATAGTGTCCCAAATTTAGCACTTTCCAAACTATCTCTGTAGGTGTCGAAAGGTCATATTTGGGTTGATGGGCTGCAAGTTTATTTACTAACCTCATCTTGGGTTATGTGCAGCATATGTCATTTGTTGATCTTGTCTCCATATTATTCATATTGGGAGTGCTTTAGAAGAGTAATACAAACAGACAGTAAAGAGGATCTCCAAGATGGACAGATGACGTATTCACGCAGGACTATAGGGGGCAAATGACCCAGTTATTTCCTGGGTTTCCTGATGCTATAATAGGTAGGCAGCAGTAAAATAGGGTGGATCAAGAAGGGTGGATGATCAAAGGTGGCAATAACTCTGCGCCACTGGAGAGACACATGTGGGAATGTACTGTCCCTCATATGACACAGGTAAACATAGAACAGCCTTTGGAATTCTTTAAAGGCTGTAGAAATCTCAGGAATACAGTGAAATTGGGGGGTACTACAGAAAGGTGCATCTCAGTGTTCTGGATGTAGCTGGAATTGACCTAGAACAAGATTTAAAGCAAAGTGGTGCTAGTGCTTCATTAAATATGGAGTTGTGAGGAGAGCAGGTATGAGAAAGAAAGAAAGAAATCTCAACTCTGTTTAGAGGCCAACAGGCGCAGTGAATGTATTGTTTTCTCTATACATTATGTACTTTATGCTTCTTCCCATTTTCATCCCTACCTATTTGATTATTTGTTTAATGAACATATCCATTTTGTATATGTTTGTCATAACAGCCATAAATAATACCTTTCAAAAATATTTAGAATTCTAGTTTGTACTTTGAATGGCCATTTTAAGTTTCAGTTTTACTTTGCCTTTTGGTTTGATTGTAAGAAACGTCAAATACGATTTGAAAATATTTGTTTGTCAAGAAGAAATAAACCCGTTTGCTCTGCTAGTTTATTGTACACAATTCTAATTTGAAGATTACTCCAAACTAGCTGTGTTACCCGGATTCATCCAGGTAATTTCTTAAGACAGTGGACCAGGGGTTAGTCAGATGTATCAGTAGCACTATGTAAGTAAATGAGTTTCTTTCTGCATACAATATTTGTTGTTTTTTTTTTTTAGTTTTTTTTCTAAGGGGCTATCATTATTTCTCTCATTACCACACTCAGTTGCCCATGAGTTAAAAGTTCCTGCTATAGAATGATTCCTACTTTTCCTAGTGACATTTTTTTTTTTTTGATGGTCATTGCAAAACATAATTCTAAAGGAAACTGCATTCTTTTGAATTTAAACAAGCAAACATTAGGAATAATGGGAATTTTGGATATAAATATAATTTCATCCTACAATGCCTTGATCTGTAATTTTGTACTCTTATAAAGTTTTGGAGGGTTTAGATCAAAAGCAATATACATCGAATCGTGGTTTGCTTTTTATTACATACAACTTTGATGTTTACAGTCTGCACATTTACATGTCCCGTGGAAAGAACTCAATCTGCACAAAAGAACAGGAAAAAAGAAACACTATGAACTATAAACAATATTCCAGTCCTTTGTGTTCTGTCCATGTGCGACCACTTTAGTGAGCTGTGCAAGTATTTAAATTGACCAAGGCATGGAGTCACTCCAGGCTTGAAGTGAGTTGGTATGCCACACTGGCACTTCCTTGTTTTTGCTTTGTGAATCAGTCTTAGTCGTCTTAGTCTGACCATCAAGGGCCCCCCAACCATGTTCTCTGAATATATGTGCATAAGCATCCAATTTGACATGAATTTGTATGTGTACCTAACTGCGAGAAGTAAGAAGTCAACAGAACAGGGAGTATTATGTGCACCCAAGGAGGCCACTTGCTAAACACATCTTCTTTCATCTTCAGCTAACTTTCCTTTGTCCACTTCCCATCTCATTTTCTACACAACTACAGCATTATTACCAAAAAACATTTGCAAATAAAGAAGTCTTCTTCTTCTTCTTTCAGCTGCTCCCGTTAAGGGTTGCCACAGCGGATCATCTTCTTCCATACCTTTCCGTCCTCTTCATCTTGTTCTGTCACACCCATCACCTGCATGTCCTCTCTCACCATATCCAGAAACCTTCTCTTAGGCCTGGTTAAAAACTCCACTGCCATCTCTCCTAAACACCTCCATGTTTCCGTAGGTATGTCATCTGGACCAACGGCCTTTCCATTTTTCATCCTCTTCATAGCTGTCCTTACTTCCTCCTTCCTAATCCGTTGCACTTCCTGATTCACTATTTCCACATCAACCAACCTCTTCTCTCTCTCACTCTCTTCATTCATCAGCCTCTCAAAGTACTCTTTCCTTCTGTTCAACACATTCTCCTCGCTTGTGAGTACGTTTCCATCTTTATCCTTTATCACCCTAACCTTCTGCACATCTTTCCCAGCTCGGTCCCTCTGTCTAGCCAATCGGTACAGGTCCTTTTCTCCCTCCTTAGTGTCCAACCTCTCATACAACTCATCATATGCCTTTTCTTTAGCCTTCGCCACCTCTCTCTTCACCTTGCGCCTTATCTCCTTGTACTTGTGATGATGCGGGTTCAGCTCCGTGCTCCCATCGGCTGTTAGGGAGCCCTTGAACCCAACACCGTCGGTAATGTCACCGATGAGCTAGACAGTGAGGCAATAACATTTGAGCAAGGGGATGATGTATAAATGTGCAAACAGTGCTTTTATTAAAACAGTCAAAACAGTGTCCAAATCAAGTGCTGTGCATTCAAAGTCTTCATTAAATAAATAAATAATCCATAAAAAGAAATGTGTGGAGGTTAAAATACAAAACAACAATCCTTTAAAACGAGGTTAAAATGCACTTCAGGAAGCAGTCCAAAAAAAAACAAATGACATGCCCGATGCTCCTTTTCTGTTAGCGTCTCACCTGCTTCTCCCATGCGGGCCCTGCAACAGGTGAGATGCTCTTAATGCAGCTGACCTTCTGCCTACTTCTACTGTTACTGTCAGTCGCTTTTCCGATCCTTGGCTCCGGTCGGCTCCCCCTGACAGTGACCTGGGAATTCCTCCAACGGCCAAGGCTCTCATGTGGAGGACACCACATCTCAAGTCCTGACTCCCGCTGCCATATCTTCCGCCTTCCAGTCACTCCCATCCTTCATACAAAACTCTGCGGGAGCGACAACCACTACTACGCCCTGGGTATCGGCCTAACCCCAGGCTGTCTGCTCAGCTGCCGCGAGCATGTTCACGCTCACTCACTCACTCGCACCAGCACACTCGCTCTCTCTCTCTTGCTTGCTTCCCCCCGTAACCTCTGTCTTTCTTTCTTTCTTTCACCTCGTTCTCTTTTTTTTCCCCTTCCTAACCGGCTCGCGCTTCCCTTTATGCCGAGGGACATAGCAGCTGTAGCCCATTAGCCACAGGAACAATCATGGATGTGGGCAGTCTCTCACCTGTGCACTTAGGTGAGAAACGCTCACACCGCAGATCACCCTGTGGCTCGCTACAGTCACCACGCCCCCTCGTTAAGCCGCGAGCGCGGTGATTGTTTATTTTAAACAAACTGGCCTTTGCTAAAGGAGCTGTGGACCCATAACACCACAGTACTCTTCTCTACTTTCTGCATTTCTCTGACTATCCCACTTCTTCTTTGCCATCCTCTTCCTCTGTATACTGTCCTGTATTTCCTCATTCCACCACCAGGTTTCCTTTTCCTCCTTCCTCTTTCCAGATGTCATGCCAAGCACCCTTCTTGCTGTCACCCTTACTACATCTGCTATAGTTTCCCAGCTGTCTGGTAACTCTTCACTGCCACCCAGTGCCTGTCTCACCTGCTCCCTAAACTCAACCTTGCAGTCTTCCTTTTTCAATTTCCGCCATTTGATCCTTGGTTCTGCCCTCACTCTCTTCCTCTTCTTGATCTCCAACTTCATCCTACAGACCATCATCCTATGCTGCTTAACTACACTTTCCCCTGCCACCACTTTGCAGTCTTCAATCTCCTTCAGATCAACTCTTCTGCATAGGATGTAATCTACCTGTGTGCATCTTCCTCCAGTCTAATACGTAACCCTATGTTCCTCCCTCTTCTTCAAATACGTATTCACCACAGCCATGTCCATCCTTTTGGCAAAATCCACTATCCTCTGACCTTCTTCATTCCTCTCCTTGACACCATACCTACCCATCACCTCCTCGTCTCCTCTGTTCCCTTCACCAAAATGCCCATTGAAATCCGCTCCAATCACCACTTTATGTCCCTTGGGTACACTGTTCATCACTTCATCCAACTCACTCAAAAAATCTTCTTTCCCACCAATTGCACACCCAACTTGCGGTGCATATGCACTAACAACATTCATCGTCACACCTCCAATTTCCAGCTTCATAATCATTACTCTGCCTTACACTCTTTTCACCTCCAAAACACTCTTGACATACCGTTCCTTCAGAATAACTCCTACTCCATTTCTCCTCCCATCCACACCATGATAGAACAATTTGAATCCACCTCCGATCCACCTGGCCTTACTCCCCTTCCATTTAGTTTCTTGCATGCACAATATATCAACCTTCCTTCTCTCCATCATATCTGCTAACTCTCTCCCCTTACCAGTCATACTGCCAACATTCAAAGTTCCTACCCTCAGTTCCACTCTCTTTAATTTCCTCCTCTCCTCCTACCTCCAGACACGTCTCCCCCCTCTTCTTCTCCTTCTTCTTCTTCGGCCAACATTAGCCCAATTTCCGCCAGCACCCTGTTGCCTAACAGTACTGGTGGCAGTCGTTGTTAACCCGGGACTCGACCAATCCGGTATGGAAATTTGTATTGTTGTCCGCATATTGATTTGGCAAAATTTTACACCGAATGCCCTTCCTGACGTAACCCTTCCCATTTATCCAGGCTTGGGACCGGCACGAAAAAACACACTGGTTTGTGCATCCCCTGTGGCTGGGTTATTTGCAAATAAAGAAGTATGGGTCGAGGGATAACACATATAGAGATTGCAGCCATATTTCGACCCATATTTGCAAATAAAGAAGTATGGGTCGAAATATGGCTGCAAAATCTAAAGACTCTTAGCAACAGCTTTTTTGAAAGTAGGCCCTAGTGTAGGTTTCTGAACTGTTTAGTTATGGTTTACAATCTTGTTTGACATCATGGTTACAACTTCTACCTGTTTAAGACTTGTGATATGCCCAGAGTTGTATAGGGTAAATAATACAGTATATCATTATTTGGAATACATACATTTCATGCGTGTTCCATGTCTACAAAGATCTGGGTAAGTGTAGGATGAAAGAAAATGTGAGGCAAGAAATGCTGAACACATACCTAAAGCAGAAACCTTTTCCATGTTATACTATTAATGATGTGAAATGTATAATGTATGAAGACTTTAGTCCAAATATCAAATAAACATGTCAGCTTTTGTTCAAGAATATAACCAAAGTAAAAAAATAAAATCATTCCATTTACATGTTGTTGTCAATGAGTTACAAACCCAAGCACAAATGTCAGTTAACACAAGGCTAATATGTATTCTTGGATGGTGCAGAGGTAAGAAATGATGCCTTATAACCAAAAGGTTTCCAGTTCAAGTCTCCGCACTATGAATTTTGAGTAGTGAGCTGCAATTTATTATTGCTATAATATAATAAAAACATACATTTGATTTGAGTCTGTAACACCCGGTGTAAATTTTGACTACTTGTAAAAGTTAGCTTTTTTTTTTTTAATTATTCAGTTTTATTCTCTCAGTGACGTTCATTTGGTACAACAAACTTGCCTCTCCCTCTCTGAGTTGATGCCGTTTATCTCCATTCTTTTCACAAGAGCAGCAATGACTGCATTTGGTACTGTGTTTGATACCTGCTCAGAATTATTTGTTGTACCAGCAATCAACGATACGATGTCCCGTGACCGCTATCAGACTGGACAAAGGCAGAACTGTAACAACAGACAGCTTCTTCACAGCACTTTCGCTGGCTAATAGACTGCTGCACCGCAATGCAACTCTGCTTGGCACCATAAGTAAAATGGGACTTCCACCTGCAGCTAAAGTCACTTTAGTATGCGTGCAATTTGCCATGCTAGTGTTTAGGGTTTGTAACTCATTGACAACATGCAAATTGAATGATTGTTTTTTTTTTACTTTGGTTATATTGATGAATAAAAGAACACATGTTTATTTAATATTTGTCTTCACACATTATACACTTCACGCCATTATTAGTATAACATGGAAAAAGTATTTGCTTTAGGTACTATATGTGTTCAGCATTTCTTGCCTTGCATTTCCTTTCATCCTACACTTACCCAGATCTTTATAGACACAGAACACGCATGAAATGCATGTATTCCAAATAACGATATACTGTATTATTTACCCTATACAACTCCAGACACCTCACACGCAGAAAGGAGCCTTGGCTTGTGCTGGGAGAACTTTTTGCCCGAGTTGACCTCCATCAAGAGTGGAGAAGGGACAGCAGGCTTTACAAAACACATTTACAAAACAAAAGACACTGATGGAGAGGTGCGAAGGAATTTAAGGTGGGTTGGGATTACGAGTTTTTTCGTAGGCTTCAGGGATTCTAGTGTTAAGTAACAATCTGCTTTCTAATCAGTAGGAGATATAGGAAATCGTTTATAGGGTCATTATCAATTGTCTTTAGATAGATTCTTTAAGAAAAAATGGTCTTTCCTCTAATTTATCCTCTACCTTTTTAAACTAGTCTTTGCTCCGAGTATCTTCACGTTTCTCTGCTATTTAGATATTTGCAGTGTGTGAAGGGAATTTATTATCCCCTTGACATAATGATTGGGCAATTGAACAATTCTCTGATATTCCTAAGGTGGTACACTTATTCTCAGCCATTTCCCTCCAACAGTTAGTGCTATGGTGTCCATAGTTAACAACATGCTTTTCTCTGGAAGGAATCCTGATCATATAAAATGTGAGCTATTAAAACAATTAAGAGTTAATTGTTTGTAAAACTGGATAGATGCACATTCTATTTTAATTTTAAATACATTTTACTTCTAGATTAGGATATTTCAAAAAATGGTTTACTAAATTAGAGACGGTTTTACAGGCAGCATGTGGTGACTAACAGATTAACAACTAGAATTTATTTATAGAACTAGCAAAATACCCGCGCTTCGCAGCGGAGAAGTAGTGTGTTAAAGAGGTTATGTAAACATATATATACATATACATATATATACATATCTACATATACACATATCTACATATACATATATATACATACATATACACATCCACATATACATATATATACATATACAAATTTACACATCTACATATATATATATATATATATACATATGTACATATATATACATATAAATATATACATATCTGCATATATATACACATATATATACATATGCACATATATATATATATATATATAAATATAGACGTACATATATACATACATACATACATTCACATATATATATATATATAGCAAAATAGCCGCGCTTCGCAGCGGAGAAGTAGTGTGTTAAAGAGGTTATGTAAACATATATATACATATACATATATACACATATACATATATATACATATATACATATACACATCCACATATATATACACATACATATACACACACATACATAAACACACATATACATCCATCCATCCATCCATCCTCCTCATATATACATATACACATACATACATAGTGCGTTGTAACACGGGCTGTGATTGTTACATGGGAGGGAGACGACAAATCACAGCTTCCCGCTTTCTAATCGGGCCTGTGATTGGTGCTTTGACTGATGCCTAGATCCCACAGTATTTCCCCTTAGGAGAGGCGTTAGGCAAGTGTAATTGAATAGCGGTGCTGCAAGTTTAGCTTTACACCTGTTTTTAAGGCTTATTGACTGAAAGGGGCTTTCATGAAAAAACTTAGGGCTTTGCTACAGGATACACCCTCCACAAGTTAAGGAAGTAAAAATAAAGGTATATATTTCTGTTTTATTTAAACCTTTTAAGTTTGTATGCGGGCGGCATGGTGGCGCAGTGAAAGGTGCCAGTTAGGAGACCCGGGTTCGCTTCCCTGCGTGGAGTTTGAATGTTTTCCCCGTGTCTGTCTGGGTTTCCTCTGGGTACTCCGATTTCCTCCCACAGTCCAAAGACATGCAGGTTAGGTGCATTGATGATTGTAAATTGTCCCTGGTGTGTGGGTGTGTGGGCCCTGCGGTGGGCTGGCACCTTGCCCAGGGTTTGTTTCCTGCCTTGTGCCCGGTGTTGGCAGGGATTGGCTCCTGTATTTAGGATATAGCGGGTTGGATAATGGATGGATGGACATTTGTATGCATAGCCCTATTTGCCCGTTTTCATTTTTTTTCTTTCTTCAGTAATATTTCAGCAAACCCGGAGCTTGTTAGTTCAAATCCTGGTACTGACACCACTGTGTGACCCTGAGGAAGTCACTTCACCTGCCTGTGCTGCAAAAAACAAAAGTAATGTAACAAATTGTACCTCAGATGTTGCAAGTTGCTGGAATAAAGGCATAAGTAAAATAGATAAATATGTATTATACACATAGGAACTATTCATTTATTTTCAGTTAAGTCATCTGCAGCAAACCTTTATAATTGAGGTTTTCTCTTGGAGAGCTTTTTTCATTTCATTGAAAATTAAAGCAGCAGCTGTCAAAATATGTAACTTTCTTATTAATTTTTCAACATTGTGTAAAATAACTTTATAAAGTAACATAAAAGGTTTAAATACTGGTTATCCTTTTACACTAAAATATTACTAAAGAGATACAAAAAAAGTAAAATGCATATGTTCTTTTTCTTTAAGGAGATTAAATATTACTGAAGAAAGAAAAAAAAAAAACTAAAACAGCCAAATGGGGCTAATGCATACGAACTTAAAAGGTTTAAATAAAACAGAAATATATACTTTTATTTTTACTTCCTTAACTTGTGGAGGGTGTATCCTGTAGCAAAGCCCTAACTTTTTTCGTGAAAGCCCGTTTCAGTCAATAAGTCTTAAAAAGAGGTGTAAAGATATTGACAATAAGCTATGCAAACCCACCAAGACATGCAATCATTTAAATCAAGTATCATTACATCTTCCTTTCTTAAAGAGAAGTAAGGCAGTACTTATAAGCTTACATATATATATATATATATATATATATATATATATAGACATACATATATATATATATCTATATCTATATATGTATATCTATCTATATATATGTATATATATCTATATCTCTATATACATCTATATATATATATCTATATCTATCTATCTATATATATATCTATACATATATATATATATATATATATATATATATATATAGATCTATATATATATACAGTATATATATCTGTATCTAAATCCCCACGAAGTACTGCTTTTAAATTTTTATTAAGAAGAAAAGCTTTTTAAATTGAGGGAAAACATCCCAATAACAATTTGTTAAGGATCTGTTTTTTTGTGAAGCAGCCTTAACACAGCTTTTCCGCTGTTTTATAAACGAACGCCATATAAGGTGTTCCTTTTTCGTTGCTTCGCCAAGGAAGGAGCCTTTTTAATAAATCCAAGGGTTCTTTCCTTTTTTTTTTTTGTTCGTTTATTACGATTGTTATAGTTCTGTTTGTATACCACGTTGTCAGTTCAGCACTCCGGTTGTAATATGACCAAGCTGTGCAAGCACACTCTTGAGAATGCAACGTATAGTTGTACAGGAGAAAAGCAATCTTGCCTGAAATCAATGGCAACCTTTTGTAGGTCTATGAACTTAATTTAAACTTTAGGTTTACACGGTGCTTTCTTTCCGAAGTACCTGCACTCATGAATATGTCTGTATGTGTCAGTCGGTCAAATCCACGCGCTTCGCACTGGCGAAGTACCGCTTTTAAATTTTTATTAAGAAGAAAAGAAAACCTTTTAAAATTGAGGGAAAATATACCAATAACAGTTTGTTAAGGGTCTGTTTTTTTGTGAAGCTGCCTTCACTCGAGTGATCACTTTGAGCTGACTTGCTGGCTAACCATAAGCGTTACCTGGTAGGTAATCACCCATAAAATCAGATTGTGAATCAGACTATGAATGCCGTGAATGTAATTACCCTGATCTACATGCTGTCAAATAAATGAACCACACGCCGTGGCGCAATTTTAGGGGCTTCGCCTGTAGCGCTGACGTCCGAGGTTCGATTCCCGTAAGGGAGTGAAGTGAGTGGGTGGTTACCTACCAGGTAACGCTTATGGTTGGCCAGCAAGTCAGCTAACATCAGCCACGGTGCCTTCAGTTGTGAGAAGCAGATCATAGAATGGTTGAAAATAGTTTACTGTCAAATAATGCAGAGTACGCGACACGTCTTTCCCCCTTATTCTTGGCTCATCAGGCATACACACTCACTGCACTCGCTTACGGTAATCGAACCTCGGACGTCAGCACTAGAGGGGCTTCGCAGCGGTGAAGTACTGCTTTTAAATTTTAATTAAGAAGAAAAGAAAACCTTTTTAAATTAAGTCTTAAAAAGAGGTGTAAAGATATTGACAATAAGCTACGCAAACCCACCAAGACATGCAATCGTTTAAATCAAGGCGCGAGTCGAAAAACACCATCCCATAATATTAGTTAACGATTAACACATTTCAATATGTATTGTAAGCATACAATACAACTGATAATATGTTGCGCATATTTATCTGGTGTACCGTCATTTTTGCGCGTTTAACGGCTGAAATCTAACGTGGTTTGTGCCCTTCAGAATGAAAACAGTTTGCATTTACCTTTTTAATAAAAGGCGAGCTTTTAAGCGTGAGAAATCACCCCGTAAATGCACACGTTTAATTGCACATGTGTTAATATGTATGCTTACACAGTATTAAAAGACACTCAACAATTAACGTCATTTACCTTCGTTCCCGCGTTTGACTCGTGCTGTAAATCTCTTCCTTGTTTTCAGTTCACGTGATTACGTAGAAGGCGTACTACGTGATGACGCGATACGTGACTCCGCCTCCTCCATTAGAGTATATGGACAAAAAACAGGTTCCAGTTATGACCATTACGCGTAGAATTTCGAAATGAAACCTGCCTAACTTTTGTAAGTAAGCTGTAAGGAATGAGCCTGCCAAATTTCAGCCTTCTACCTACACGGGAAGTTGGAGAATTAGTGATGAGTCAGTCAGTCAGTCAGTCAGTCAGTGAGTGAGTGAGTCAGTGAGGGCTTTGCCTTTTATTAGTATAGATTAGAAAATTTACAGTATGTCATGCTTTTGCCAAATGTAGCAGGTCAGTGTTGCAGATGTAACCATTTAAACTCAAGTTATTATTACTACCCTGACCTTTATTGGACAAAAAACATGTTTCTTAGAATTTAAACATTTATCAAAACTAATCTGTGAAGTCCTATGAGAGATGAAAAATCTTTTATCTTTGGCAATGCTTTTGTTTATTATTGGTTGTCTCTGAAATAATAACGACATTTTCCACTCAGAAGACAGAAAAGTAAGTGATTCTCGCCTTTGAATAAATTATATCTTATCATTGCTGACATTTAAGCCATCTCATTATTCTCTGAACACCAGTTCTTTGAACCAGATTGTAGGAACCATAACTAATGACAACAAAGTCAAGGGAGAAACCATCTACTGTTAGTAAGCCCAGCTAAGACTGAAAAATATCCTCACTCACAATGCCACACACATTAGGAAATGTTTCCACTGTCCTCTGGTGATTTCCATATCATTCTTTTTTATGTAATGTCCTTCACAGAGCACACTGTCAC
Organism: Erpetoichthys calabaricus; assembly: GCF_900747795.2. Taxonomy (NCBI): domain Eukaryota; kingdom Metazoa; phylum Chordata; class Cladistia; order Polypteriformes; family Polypteridae; genus Erpetoichthys; species Erpetoichthys calabaricus. Next base: position 39,868,959 of record NC_041399.2, read on the forward strand.
ATTAAGTTTTATAGGTTGAAAGGGTTATCTTGTAGGTTCACTCTATTTGCATGAGCTGTGTGACTTTACCTATCAGAGGTTTAAGAAAACAAGCAGCGGTGTCTTTTAAAGTAACCTGATAAGATACAAGGTCATTTAACAATATCACAAATTCTAGGAAAACAAACTTTTAATAGCCTCAGTAATCTATACTAATAAAAGGCAAAGCCCTCACTGACTCACTCATCACTAATTCTCCAACTTCCCGTGTAGGTAGAAGGCTGAAATTTGGCAGGCTCATTCCTTACAGCTTACTTACAAAAGTTAAGCAGGTTTCATTTTGAAATTCTATGCGTAACGGTCATAACGGTCGACAACGTCCGCCATGTTAAACTTTCTTATTTATGGCCCCATCTTCACGAAATTTGGTAGGCGGATTCCCTGCGCTAACCGTAACCGATGTACGTACTTATTTCGGTGGTATGACGCCACTGTCGGCCGCCATATTGAACTTTCCAACGGTCTTTGTTACTTATGGGCCCATCTTCAAGAAATTTGGTACGTGGGTTCCCTACGCTAACTGAATCCTACTTACGTACATATATACGTCCATAGCCTGCAGCTCGGTCGCCGTGTGAGGCGGAGTTGGGTCCCCCATCCCCACGCCTCTCACGTAGTTGGCTGCCTGCTTATATAAGGCTGTCCGTCGCTCCGGTCTCTTCATTCCCTTCCTTGCTTCACCACGGTATTCACGTCTCCCTGCTGATAACTGCAGCCTTTTTATTTAATCCACGGCTTCTCCGCTGTTTTATTGTTCGTTTATTACGATTATAGTTATTGTGTAGGTATTTTAGACTTAGTTTACATTGTTCAGGTACCCATTTCCTTTATCGTTCCAACCGTACCCTCATTAACATGTCTATTGAGGTGATCACCATCAATCAAAGAACTGTCACTTACTGAGTGGTTTCCATTCCCAGAGATGGCGACTGCCTTTTCCATTCTCTGTGTTACATATTGCACTGCCATATCAGGCTCAATCTTGATATCCGGACGAACATTGTGTCTTATGTATTGAATGACTGGGACAGGTTCAAGGTGTGGATTGATGACGGTACAGGAGATAATTATACTACACACGAGCACTATAAGAGTGAAATGCTTAAGCCCTTCACCTATGGTTCTGAATGTGAGTTGATGGCTGCCGTTGAATTGGTCTGTTGTCGCTTTCAAGTGTACCGAAATGTTTTACACCTTTGGACAACCACCAATGCCTCCTAAACATCTTAGATTCACAGGTGACGATTTGAGTAATGGACACTTTGATGTTTATGAATGTTTAAACTCTCAAAAGCTGGATGCGAAGTTATCGATGAAACCCATTTCAATTCAAACGCCTCCAATTTCCAGTAAGGCTCTGCTTCGCAATGACAATTAATAAGTCTCAGGGACAGACCCTACAAAAGGTTGGCATTGATTTGAAGCAAGATTGCTTTTCACATGGCCAACTATATGTTGCATGCTCAAGAGTAAGCTCAGGGCACAGCTTGGTCATATTACAACCGGATATGAACTGACAACATGGTATACAAAGAGATCCTTAAAAAATAATTATTCGTATATTTTCCCTCAGTTTAAAAAGGTTTACTTTTCTTCTTAATAAAAAATTTTAAACCAGTACTTCGCAGCAGCAAAGCGCAGGTATTTTGCTAGCTAAACATAAACTGATAGTACACGGTACATAGTAAACTGACAATATTGTAAAATCAGGATCACTACAGTTGATTTCCATATTTATATTGGAGTTACAGGTAAAACAAATTAAAATTCATACTTCTCTCCTTATCAGAAACTTGCCTATTCCAATAGAATTAGGTAGTGATGAAAAACTTATTAAAATGAAATTGATTAAATATGGTATTCTAAAAGTGATTTAAAGTGATCACTGACAGATCATCATAAATTATAAGCAAAACCCACTGACTATTTGGGAATTTCATTGAACTCTGCAAAATGTATTGAAGTCAATGAGGGAGGTGAAACTGAACTAGTTTTGAGTGGATTATAATAGCGAACTGATCTTTTATATGTTCCTGAGAGCTAGGGAAAAGTGTGCCACCTATACTGGACCGATTAGTATGGCCAAAAAAGAGGCCTGAGCTGTGATGCAGCAGTGCTAACCACTGTGCCTCCCTGAAATATAATTATATGTACAGTGTAGGAGTCCACAATACTCAGTCATTTATCTCCCTCTGTATCTTTCGAACTCATTTCATATTGACTAACACCCACAGAGCCTGTAATGCAAGGGATCAGCGTTACTGTTATACTCAAGGGGGAGGGGGGTTTGTTCCTGACATTACCCGATCTGGACTACATACCGAGGAACATAACATGCTTAATCCAGCAGTGAAGACATAATATACATTGAATCTATGCAGAACAATAAAGTATTTTCATAATATTCCCCATATGATCAGCTAATGTACCCCTCAAATGAAAATTCCCTTTTCCTTTTTTTAATGCATACAGGATGCAAATTGGAATGGAGTACTGATCATGAGTACTATGTAACAATAAATCTAGAATAACTTGGTTACCAAAGCAAAGTCTTGTATATTTGAAACCTTCAATGATAGTGATGTTGCACACATGTGTATACGTCATAAATTATTTACGCATGTGCAAAAGCATATCAGGTAGTGCCCTAAGGTGTGAGGTGGAATACGTTTACAGTACATGTAGCTGCGTTTTCTCAAAGTTTTCAAAGTTCAGCAGCTCTAACTTAAAAAATGGGATTCATTTACGGCAGCAAAGAGAAAAAGGAAAAGACTGACAATGTTAGGTCTCCTCTTAAGTATGGTCAGAAATCAGGAAGTATCTACACTACAAGTATAACTGATACTGCCAAAAAGCGGACTCAGGAAATCTCTGTCAAAAAGACTTGTGTTAAAAAGAACAGTCAAATCTATAAACTTGACCCGATCATACAAGATGGAATACTGAGAGTTGGAGGAAGACTCTGCAAATCTGCAATGCCTGAAGAAGCTAAACATCCTGCAATTCTTCACAAGCATTCACATGTTGCTTCTCTCATATTGCAGCACATTCATAAACAAATTGGACATTGTGGGCGCAACAACGTGCTCGCACAGTTATGCCAGAAATACTGGATACCTTAAGCAAATATTAATATGAGTTTAACTCAAAACCTTTACTTTCTAAGATTGGCTCTTACATTTCCGGCCCCGAATTGGCTATGCAGGAGTGGAGACAATCACTATACTTTACTTCAATATGAGCCAGATAACTTTATATTAACTATTGTTTTCAAATCACTAGCAATAACACTGCAAACAAACATTTTAAAAATTTCATATTTTAAACATTGGCTGTTTCTTGAAGCAGGCACAGTTTATTAACGGGTCTGTCCAGTGTGCTGTTTTTGGTCTGCACACAAACTCTGACTGCACCTTTGGCATCTGGCATTGTCTTGATGACTCGACCCATTACGCAGGAATTGCGAGGTGAAGCTTTATCTACAATTAAAACAACGTCCCCTGGTTCAAAATTTCTTCTTGGTGTAAGCCATTTTTGATGTTCTTGAAGTATTGGCAAATATTCTTTAGTCCATCTTTTCCAAAATAAATCAGCCATGTATTTAATTTTTTTCCAGTGTCTTCTTGGGTATGGTTCATTTTCAGAAACGAGTTCAGGTGGCATTTTAGGTTGTGTCTTCATTAGGAGCAAATGATTGGGTGTGAGTGGTTCTAAATCATTGGAATCATCTGATGTCTTTGTAAGGGGTCTGTTATTGAGTGTTGATTCCACTCTACACATCACTGTATGAAGATTGTCATCATCAAGTGTTTGTTGATTTAGTGTTGAATTTAGGATCTTTCTTATGCTTCTGATTTGTCTTTCCCACACTCCACCTTGATGAGAGGCTGATGGTGGATTGAAAATCCATTTGATTTCTTACTGCATCATAGTTTTGCCGATTTTTAGTTTTAGTCATGGAGTCCATACAGTTATCGAGAAAGGTTGCACAGTCTCTCAAGGCTTCCCCATCTTTTTGTTTTATTTGAGGCCACTTCAATGCTTTACTTATGTATGCATCTACTACAAATGCTTGGTTGCCATAGTAACTTTCAAGCTGCTTTCTAGCCTTTTTGTAACCTTCATCTGGTGGCAATAGTGTACAACCATTAATCATTTCTTGAGCTGATCCTCTTGTATATTGAATCAAATAATCTAATTTATCTTGTGGGTCTGCTAGTACGTCACCTACAGCGTGATCAAAAGCTCTGATAAATTTTGCATAAGTCATTGGGTCGCCTGAAAATAAAGGGACCTGTCTGTGTGGTACTTCAACACGCAGAGCTGGAGGTGGTGGAGTAGTAGCTACGTTTTGTTGGGTTAACGATTTAGCCATTTCAATGATTGCTTTCTGATATTCGGCTTGATTTTTTTGGCTTTCAGCTTGATTCTGTATGAGCACGTCAACAAGATCTTGTTTGTAAGTCTGCGAACGGGCCCCTGTGGTAATTACTGGTTGTTCCTGCCTTTCCGACTTGAGTTCATCTAACCTTTGTAGGATTCTATCAAGTGTCAATTGTTCAACCAACACTGCTGTAGAAGATGTTGAAGTTGCAACGGTTTGCTGTTCTGATAAGCCGCATTTCTTTTTGAGAGCGTGTTTTAACTGAGGTGAAGTTTGTCGTACCTTTGACTTTGTATGATTCCATTCTTGCAATTGCATCTCTTCAAATTGATTAACTAGCTGTTCATCAGATGAACGAGTTAATAGACTATTTGTATCTTTCAGCCACGCTGCACTAATGTCAATAAATTCATTCCAATTCTTAGAGCTTTCTGCGAATGTCATTTTTTGTTTCTTAATTGCACTTTCTTTATTTAGCTCAGATAGATTAATAAAGTATCTATCTATCTATCTATCTATCCAGTAATCTTTTATTCAACTCCTCAATCTGACTGTGCATATCACAAAAGATTCCAAGCTTTTGTGCTACTTCTATAATATTTTCTTTAGAATCTTTAAGGCTGTCGATTTCAGTCATAAGCACAGAAAGCTGATCTTTCCTTCTACTTATATGATCTTTAAGATCTCCGATTACATTCTCTGGCTTTGAATCCATACTCAAATCACTACTAACTTCACTTGAGTTATGCTTAGATATTGCCATGACAACAGCTCGAATGACTGACAACTGGTTTTCTTGACAGCAACAAATGTCACAGTAGGAACGTTCCAACAAAGCAGATACTTTCTTATAACAAGGCTTTAATTACTCAGGCAAAAGCGAAGACGATCATCCACAATGTCTTTTTATAATATCACAGTCTCTTAAAATCTTCTCAAGTTCAGGTACGGCAACCTTATCATTTACGATAATGCAGAGGTAGAAGATAAGAGCACAGTACCTTGGAATGACTCAGTTCTTTTTCTTTCATTGACGAGTTCTAGAGCAGAAGTGTCCTCTGTCCTCAGATGGTAGATTCCAGTTCAAGTTCAAGGCCTTCAGTTGGCAAGTTTTCTGATGTATGTAAAATGTAGCTGCGTTTTCTCAAAGTTTTCAAAGTTCAGCAGCTCTAACTTAAAAAATGGGATTCAACAAAAGCCTGACGCACAGAAATGATTCCACAAACATAATATCTTTGTTTTAAGAGTTTAGTTAAGATTAAAAGTAAAACAGTTCCAACAAAAGAGAAAATTAAAATAGCAAAAAAGGGAAAAATTTATAATTAGAAGAATTCAGTTCTAAGCTTAATCTTGTTACATCTTAAATCATTACTAATCACTTATAATTTCTGAACCATTTCAAAAACCATTTCAAAAAATACAGAAAACTGTATGCTTATCCCATTTCTAAGTTGAAAATGGGTCTTTCAAGTCCCTGTTTACTGGGACCTGTTCTAAACACAACAAAATCTAATATCACACTGCTTCTCAGTTATAGCAAGAATGTTCTATCTCTTACTAACTTATAGGTGGAAAAGACCATACCATTGTCTATGACTATGGAAGAAATTATATTCTATTCAAATTAAGCAAACATTAATATGAGTTTAACTCAAAACCTTTACTTTCTAAGATTGCCTCTTACAGTACACTTCCAGGAAAGTTCTGCACACATGCAATATAAATCAGGCAGGTAGGGCAGATCAGGTAGTGACATCCACATCCAACAATGCTCTTTTCAAATCTGTAATGTCACACTGGCCTTGCAAAGCATCATGGAGTGCAGGGAAAATTAAAACTTCATCTAATCTGGCAGCATGGTAAATTTTCAAAGGGAAATCTGGAAAACAAGATCTCCGGCAAACCCAGCAAATACGCTGCAAAAAATACTTTGGTGACTTTTTGCCAATCAACTAGTAGGTTTATGTGAGGCAACCCATGATAACAGGAATTCTGTATTTTTAGAATTAACACTTAAATAACAGGGTGTTTAAGATAATAAAATATAACAGAAGCCAGTTAAACTGTTTGGCTGGTGATGTATGCATTATGTTTTCTCCGCATCACAAATCTAACATTAAAATTTCACCTATAATTTGCACACAAAGCAAAGACAATGGAATTCGGAGGGTACTATCCCAGCATGGTTGACAGACTACTTTAACATTAGTGATGAACCAGCAATTCAAGCAAAATTACATTTTCAGCTAAACATAAGAGTCTACATTTTCATCTAATCTGCAAACCTGTGACAGTACCTACATTGGAAATACAATTCCCATGGCAGAAGGAGTGCACTGAGGCTGGTGGGGAAACACCTTGAACTGTGGACACCAAGTTTAAATATATTCCTATGAGATATATATACATATATTAGCTGTGTAAGCCCATGCTGTAAAAAGGCCGGGGTCCTAAAAACTATTGAAATCGTCAGAAAAAAAAAATAGAAATGTACAGATGTCAGGTAATTGAAAGGAACTACTCTGGGCATCTCTCTACTAGGAGGATTTGTTTTGCCGACGTGCTCGCATTAGTGCTTGCATTAGCGGCAGGAGGAAAAGTAAAAGGGATACCGTTTTGCCAATGTTAGCGGCTAACCAACTTTGTCTTTCTTCTGAGGTTTTGTTTTGCTGACGTGCTGGCCTCGCTTGTATTATTAGCAAATAAGCTAGTTTCCTGTTTCATCGTAGGTGCAGCCCTTATCCCAACTCCACCTCTCACTTCCAGGCTGGACAGACAGACACTCACACTTAGACGTTTATGTATAAGATATATTCAAGGTAATAAATATTGGCTGGGGAATTGTATTGGGGCTGCCTCATAGCCTGCAAAATACTGGCTGGCATTGGTAGCGAGGTTCACACTTGGGAAAAGTGGCCACCGCAGACAGTGTGTTCAGTGAGCAACTGGTGAAGGACCAGATATTAAAGATCTTTGATTGACCCAAATGACTGAGTTATAAGAACATTTGATACACGACTGTTAAAACAATCTTGGAAAAAATAAAAGAAATAATAATCCCCTAAGTTGGGTATCATCTGTTAATTATAGTCTATAAAATAAAGATTCACTTTACAGGTATCTAATAATTTAAAAAAGAAAAACATTGTATTGGTCGGGTAATGAGCAGTTAATTCATATTTGTTACATCACTTAAATCTTATTACAAGCATATTTTTTTCTTTTGCTGTGTTTCATTCATTTTTCATATTGGCATTTTCTTCTGTTAAAAATGTTCTAATTATTATTTATGCAAGCATTTGGTGTTCAAAGTTTTCTACAAAACAAGATCAATATATTATGAAGACTGTTCAGTTATTAATGCTGAGATGTGTTACCAATATGGTGTTAGAGCAGGGGTGGGGAAAGTTAGTCCCAGGGGGCCGCAGTGGCTATAGGTTTTTGTTCCAACCCAGTTGCTTAATTAAAAAACAATCCTTGTCAATAATTAAATTAAATTGCATAGCTTGTTAGGGCTTTAACTCTGCCATGTCAAGTCATTCTCATATCCTAGATTTTTTTTTCCTTTCTAAGGATGTCATCCACATGATTTGAATTCTAAAGCAGATGAGTAATTCTCAGTACTTCACTTTTTTCTCTTCACTTTTAACCAAATAGTGCATGATAAATGTACAAGGGTGTGAATGGAAACAATCTAAATGGAAAAATCCTGGTTTCTTTTGTCATTTGCAACTTATTGCTAATAAGGAACAATTAAAAACCAAGAATACAACTGTAAGGGTTCAAAATCTTAATTAGTGAGACAACTAAAATGAAGCAGAAGTGTTACTTGAGCAATAAGCACTTCTTATTAAGCAACTGGGTTGGAACAAAAACCTGTAGCCTTTGCCCACCCCTGTGTTAGAGTGTTGTTGTTTCACTAAATGTGTTACAGACATCTAATGTGAATCTGGCTTTTGGAGAAAAGGATTTTTTGCTGTGATAGTTCTCTATTAATGAATATGAACATATACTTACTATATAATAATGTTATGGTGACAAAAACATTATATATTAATGTTTAGCAGGTATCTTGCTCCCGACTTGTTCAGTATCTTCATTTCTTTTTAATACACTGGATCTCACATGTATCATTTGTTATGTTCAGACTGGAGGTAGGGAAAAATATCAGCAGAAGTAATTTTGTACTGAATATCCCACAAAGCTCTGGCACAAACAAATGATGACAAACTCACAAAGCAGCAGGCGGATATCTCACTTGGGATTCACAAACACAACTAATGGCAGATAGCTAAGGGCTGTAAAAATGAAAGATTGCAATTTCTATGCCGTGCATGAAGTTTTGTGCGGTGAAATTACATTGAAAATAATCTTAAGTTAAATTCATGAGCTGGGGTACTCATACAACCATAAATATAGAATTTAAAGTCTAGCTCGAGAAGTAATATCTAGATTGTAAAATAAAATCCATGCATTCATTTTCTGATCTCATTTTCTCCTGTACAAGGTAGTGAGAAGAACTGCAACAACCCACAACAGGATGCCAGTCCATTAGATGACAATCTCAAACACATATTATTTTTCACAATAAATCAATTTATATTTGACAGACAATCTTACACCATTTCTTTGGACTGTGAAGAAAAAGTGGACTCAACATGTTACATTTTATAGAACATGTAAAATCCTGCTAGCAAACCATGGTTCAACCAAGTACAATGACAGTGCTACATGCTATGCTACTGTACAATTTGGTGCTCAACCTAGAAAGGCAAAATAAGTACTAATCAGCATTATGTATAAAAAAAAGCAATTAGACGAAAGCTGCAAACACAGGTGGAACACAGGTTTATACTGCTACCTAATTGCTTGAGAGTTCTGATTTTGAGTCTAGACCTAAGAATTGTCTACGTGGAGCTTGCACATTCTCCCCATATCTGTGTGGGATTTACTTCCACATCTCAAGGATGTACAAATGAGGTTAATTAGTGACTTTTCATTTCTTATTGTCCTACCAGGCTGAGCAAAGATTTCAACAACTATGTCTTGGGTATTTAGATGCAGAAAATTAATAGAAACTGATATTTTCTGTTTGGTACACTAGAGTATTTGTGTGTATGTATAATTTTAGAATGCCTTTTATTGTCATTACACAGATGTACAGTGAAATTTTACTGCGTCTCCTGAATAGTACATACAACATAATAAAAACAGAATCTTCCAACAGATTCAACATATGCTCTATGTTTTAAAACTACACACATACATTAATATAAACCCATAAAGCAATTAAACCAATAAAACATTGAAGGAGGAAAATATAAATAGTAAATAGTGGAGTAGTTCCATTTTACAGTGATTGCAGTGAGTCTCTGAGATGTTGCACATTTGTCTCATTGATGCCATGGGTGACAGTGAAAGACATAAGATCAAAAGCACTTAGATGCAGTAAACAGTTATTTAACTAAACTTAGTTCTCTAATAGTGCTTAGGTAGAGGCTTTCAGTAGTCAGGATGTGTATGTCTTAATAGAACTATAACGCCTTCCAGAAGGCAGCAGAGGGAAAATGTGGTGGCCTGGGTGAGATGGGTCCCTAATGATTTTTTTTTGGCCCTTCATAAACATCTATACATTCTATATATGTCCTCTAGTGAAGGTAACATGGTATTGGTAATTTTTTGTGCTGATTTGATGACTATCTGAAGAGCCTTCTTGTCAGCCACTGAGCAGTCAGCATTCCATACCAGGATACCACAGGTTGAGTATGCTTTCCACAGAGCAGCGATGGAAGGACACCAACAGCTGCTAGGACAGGCTAGCCTTCCTCAGTATCCTTGAGAAGTCACTTCTCCGTCTTCTTCACCAGAGACATTGTGTTAACAGACCATTTGAAGTCCATGTGCGTGCCAAGGAATTTAAAGCTAGGCACTCTCTCCACTATGACTCCTCTGATGTATAGAGGAGCAGGTTCCTCCTCCTGCCCCATGAAGCAGATAGCCATCTCCTTTGTTTTGGAGGTTTTGAGTACCAATTTGTTAATGATGCACCATTCAGACAGTTTGCTGACCTCATCCCTATAGGCAAACTCATTACTGTTATGTATCAGTCCTACCACAGTGGTGTCACCTGCAAACTTGATGATTGTATTTGTGCTATGTGTTGGTGTACAATCATGGATATATAAGGAATAAAGAAAATGACTCAGTACACAACCCTTTGGAGCTCCAATTCTGAGTGTCAGGTTTGGGGAGTGGTGGGTACTCAACCTAACAGCCTGTGGTCAGTTTGCGAAGAAGTCCTTGATCCATCTACATGTGTGCCGATTTACACCCAGATTGAACATTTTGGTCACCGTCCTCCTAGGGATGATAGTGTTAAAGGTGGAACTGAAGTCCACAAATAACATCTTCACATACAGTATGTCCCCTGGTGTTCCAAGTAAGTTAGTGCAGTGTGTTGACCTGTTGGCTCTGTAGGTGAATTGGTGCTGGTCCAAGGTGGGTGGAAGTGAAGATTTGATGTGCCTCAGGACTAGCTTCTCAAAGCACTTCATTATAGTAGATATAATAGCTACTGGTCTGTAGTCATTATGGCTGCTAATTACTGTCTCCGATTGCCAACCCTGGAATTCCAACTGAGCTGGTGGCTTTCCTTGGGTTGGCACTGCGGAATACTCTTCTGACATCATTCATGATAACAGTAAATGTCATACTGTTAGTAGTTGATGACGGTACTGCCCTGGTCTCTGCCTCACTCACCACATTCACCCCAAAACAGGCAAAAAAATGGTGGAATTCCTCTACTAGTGAGTCGCCGCCTCTGATGGTTGGGTCTTTGCTGCCTTTATAGTTTGTAAAGTGCTGAATGCCTTGCCAGACATGTTGATAGTCTCCATCATTGAAATAACCTTTAACCTTCTGCCTGTAATCTACTTTTGCATTCTTGATGGCTCTCTTCAAATTGGATCTGGTAGCACTATATAATTCACTATTGCCAGGCATAAAGGCTGTATGTATTGAGCTCTTTTGGCCGAAGCTTGGCGTCTCCGGTCATCCATGATTTACTGTTTTGGCATCAAATGTGCTTGATAACAGTGACACGATCTACACAGTTCTGCATATAAAACACGACAGTGGATGTCTATTCCTTAGTGTCTTTTTGTCATGTTTCAGCCAGTGTTTTCCCCCTGGCTGTTGTTTACTGTTGCGTTTCTTGTCATGTTGTATTTAATTTTGTATCATTTATTTATATTCATGTTTCTTTTGTTTATAATCTACATTTTCCTATATGTGTGTTAGGAAAGGAGTATGGCCTAAGTTATGACCCTTATGTTTTGTAAGTGGCTCCCCAGGGGGTGTGGCCACCTGCCAATCACCACCAGAAACAGCCCCCCCACCCTATTTAAGGGAGGGCTTCCCATAGTTCCTGGTGTTTCATTCTAACACACAAGAGAATGGAGAATTATGTGAGTATATGTGCCTTTGTTACTGCTTCTTGATTTTTCTGGATTTTTGAACCACTGTTCTGTTTTTGACCTCACCTCTGGATTTTGTATTGGGACTGTGTTTATTGAGTTTTTGAATCTCTGCCCTGTTTTTGACTACACATTCTGGACTCTGTATTGGGACTTTGCTCACTGTGGACGCCTTGTCCTCTTAGGCAATTTGTTGTGCTCTTCAGAGCTTTGTGCTTATACATCCTTTGGTCAAAATAAACTTTTATGCAGATTTCTCTCGACACTTTGCATTTCTAGTCAGGGATTTTGATTGTGTTTTTCCCCTTTAGTGGGAAACTTTTGAAAGTGTTTTTGTAACTGTGCTTTCAGGACTCTCATGACACTTGTGGTGCAAATAGGTTGCAGTATGTGTGCTCAAAACAGTCCTGGAGTTGAATGGAAGCCCCTTCAGGCCAGGTTTGGATGGTTTTCACATTTGGCTTTCTTTTGCTAATAAGAGGCCTGTATGCAGGTGTGAGAAAAAGAGGTAAGTGGTTGGACTAGCCTAAGTGGGGTAGGGTGGAGACTCCAAATCCTTCTTTAATGTTGCTGTAAACATTGTCCAATGTTCTTGGCCTCTTGTAGGAAAAGTCACATATTGGTAGAATTTAGGGAGAACTGTTTTCAAATTTACTTGGTTAAAGACTTCAACTATAATATAAATTCCATCAGGGTGAGCTTTTTGTAGCTTGCTGATTGCTGTTAGCAGGATGTCTAATGCTGTCTTGGTGTGAGCACTTGGTGAAATATACACTGCCACAATAACACTGACCGTGAACTCCTGTGGTAGATAAAAAGGTCAACATCTTACTGTGATGTACACTAAATCTGGAGAGCAGTGCCTGTCTACAACGGTTGCATTAAGTGCATCACATATTATCATAGTAAATACACAAATGTTCACAAATGGTGAGCTGTGCAGCCTTCTAGCACAATTGCATCATCAGGGATTCCCGTCTGTAGCCAAGTCTCAGTTATTATCATTCTGTGCCAGTTGCAATTCTTCCATTTTATTGCTCAGTGATCTGGCATTAGTAATATAGATGCTGGGCAATGCAGGCTTCTGAGGAGAGTTCTTTAGCCTGGTCCATATGCCAGCCTGGCAACCCCGTTTCTGCTTCTTTTCTCTGTGCCACCTCCTGCATCTCTGGACCGGTATCGTAATCCATGGAGACCCTGCTGCACGTTTGATCTTGTTCAGGACGTGTATTTGTTGGAATTCCTTGCTTAAATCACTATTTAGAATTCCAATCTTTAGTAGGTTTTCCCGGTTATAAGTCATTTTTGCAGAAGTTATAATTACACTACTCGACAAATATGCTAACAAAACAAACAAAACGTAACACCTTTCAGAGAAAACCAAAGCTGCTGCATTCATCTGTGCCGCCATACAGGCCAATTATGGTGTTTGGTGTATGTGGTGTGTTTCATATTAGCTTTAATGCTGTACTTTATTTGGATATTTAGGATTTTAATAAAAACCATGAGACCTATATATTTTATTTATGTGAGAGAAAAAATTGAACTTGACATAATCAATATTCTTACACTGAATCTTTATTCTCTAATAACTTATCCTTATACTGAACTTTGAAAATTCCTTTACTCCAAACCACATATGACTTTTCTGAGCAATACTGTCGTCATTGTGTTGTAATCTATTTGCTATGGTACAACAACATAAATGTAGGACAGAAAACCATACTGGCTGGGCAAGAAGTGCAAAATCTGCCTCATCCTGATTATCACTTTCTCTCTACTTAACCTTCATGACAACTACTTTAACAACATAATGGGTTGGGCTGACTATGCTTGCTTGACACCTTTTTTCAACACCTCCTGGAGAATTCCTGGAGACTTCAAGGCAGAGAGAAATAAACCCTTCATTGCATCTTAGGTCTTGACCAGTGCCTTCAGACATTTTAGTCACGTGCCAAAACACCTCAACTGGCTATCGTCACTCTGAAAAACCAGTGGTTCTACTCTGAATTCCTCCTGTACTGGTGAGCTCCTTTCACTAGTAAACCAAACAGCCCCCAACAAGAGTCTGATTTTGACTGCTTTTACCTATGCTTAGTTGAGTGTGGGAATGTAGACTGGCTATAAAATCAAAAGCTTCACAGTTCTGTACACATCAAAAAACGATTTCCACTGCACCTGGTCAATGAACAGGACTCTGATGAACTGGGACTCCTCTATGTTTGACAGCTCCTAATCCCTTAGCCAAAGATAACAAGTCACTCTTTTCCAGGAGAGTGCCATGCAGTTAGATTTGGAGTTGCTTTTTCTCATGCAAATGACATTAGTGGTGGCATCTTAGTACTTCAGTTCCAACTGCAGCATGCTTTTTGACTGATCCTGTTTTACACTCCTCTCTAATATTATTATTTGAGTGTTCTTAGACTTAACTTTTGTTTAGAATTTCTCATTAACTAGTATACATCATGTGCTGTTATATGCCAATAACACACTGAATTGTTCACAAGGTAGTCCATAGTTAGCTTTACCCTGATTAAAATGCAGTAATGTTAAAAAAGAGGGCTTTAAATCTAGTTATCAAAAGGGTTGAAGAAACTGGACTACAGCCATTCTTTTAAACCAACATTCCTGAAGCTTAGCCTAGCAAACATCCAGCATCTGTTCAGTTCTCCAGCTAAAGCCATGTGTGTGGTGGTTGAGGATTTTAACATTCCAGTATCCTTTCCCATTTGATGGAAGTTCAAATTGTTTTAAACTTGCAATCTCAAGATTCTACACAAGAAATTATTATACTGACTGCCAAAAGTATTGTGCAAGTTTTGCAGAATGGTTAATAGTGTATTTTTTTTATAAAATGTAGTTCCCTCTGTTTTTCTTATATATATTTCTTCAGTGGGTCTTTCTTTCAATGCCAAGACATTTTGCTCTTTGTTTTACGGTACCTGTTATTGTATGGGGCAGAATATACTTCACTGGGAGGGTGGGGATTTGCCTGTTATTACAATAATGGTGCAAGGTGGCAATGTCAGTTTTCTTTTCCACAACTTCATTTGGAGGGGCTTTGCCTAATATTATCAATGACAGGTGACAATGTCAGTTTTCTTCTCCACATGTCTCTTGTTAAAGCTGCAATTCCAAGATACAGTATACTGCTTCCAGGTGCCATGATGGTGTTTCTGATCAACATACAACTGCTCCGCTGCGGGCAGCCTCTTAGTTTTGTTTCCTTTTTCATCTCTGCTATTTGTACTGTCATGACCTTTTCACCGCCTCCAGATTGAGATGCAGTAAACACACTTATGGCCAGCTCAAATCAGACATTGCTAAAACAGATACTCTTGAGCCGATTGCCTCTTCTTCACCTGCTAAGAAATATGGAGTGCCTATTTTTGTTAAGTGGAATTTTCAGGTAAAATTTATTGCCTCAAGCGGTGACCAAATGGGTCACTTCTGTTATTTATGTTCAGAGCTTGGAAAGCAGAAGATCATGTGAATGTATATTTACACCCCTCCCCTCGTTTTTTTGGTTCTTTGTTATCTAATACAGGCTGACAATTGGTTAACTTTCTAGGCTTTGACCTATGTATTGGTATTGATGCAAACACCATTTGACAGTTGTCATCAGTACAAAGAGATGATGGAAGCTCTAGGCTACATGAATAAAGGAAACGTCGCAGGGCTTGAACTCATAACAAATTTTGGGAAATTACTTTCTTTTCCTCTTTTTCAAAGGCTGTATTTTCCTCTCTCTTTTTAAACCCCAGAGTTAAAGAAGCAATTTTAACTCTACTCTTAAAATAATACAACAAAGTGCCAGTTTCAAGCAATTATCATTAATGAATTTGGGTACTAAACTCTTTGCTGAAGTTATAGCTCACTAACAGCAAACTGTTATTTATTCAAATAATTAAAATTGTATATTTATTACCAATGCTACACAAGTAAAATCACTTGTCACCTCTTTCTCTTTAGGAAGGGAAACAGGCAGAACTGTCCACACTCCACTCTTCTCTTTAGTTTATCTTTAGATCAGGTGGCCAAATCTCCTAAAAATTGTTCATTCCCCTTGAAAAACCCTGCAACCAATTAAATCTCAAAAATAATTTACATCTTGCCGTCGCAAATGTGGCTATGATCTAACAGTTCAGCATTCCAGTCCTCTGGCATTCTGCAGAGCAAGGCACAATAAAACAAAGATATCCCTCAACAGAAATAATTAAAAATGGTAGACAACAGTACAGTTTCTAAGATATACTGAGCAGCCAAAATTCTAGAATATGCTGACACTTAACTACTGTAAAAAGAGACAAACACAAAGAGATTGGGGGATCCACCCCATCTACTGATAATCTTTGGTTCAAGAAAACTGTGTGATACTCTGCTGAGTAATCTTTTGAGACTGAGTCACAATCAGGGACTAACTGCAGAGCAAAGGTGGTAGACTTTTATAGCTGAGGGAAAGGAAGAGGCAGGTCATCTGGAGAAGAAGCAAAAGTGAGGTCTTCAAGGGGCATGATCTGGAGATGGAAGAGGAAGAGGATTAGGTCTTACTAAGAGGCATTAGCATACTTGATTACCCCCAGTCCTTGCGTTTCAGTATTATCTAGACCCCCCTGCTGCCTCCCATGTGCATGTGTGTGACAGTATTACTACTATAAAATATAATGTTAATAGTTCATGTATGTAGTTATACTTAAATAGTGGCATTGAACAATGCAAAAAGTAATAATATAGGAACCATATAATATTAAGAGTGTTACTAATAGCAGCAAAACAGGCATAATATTAAAAGAATCTGCAGTACTAACTGGGATTGCACTATTTTTCATTTACAAAAAGAAACATGCTATTGTATATAATTAATACTAAAAATAATAATGCTATTGAAATAAAACCATAGTTAACATAATAAGATAGTAGAAAAGCAATTGAAAGATTACAGATGAATAAGTGACTTGGAAAACTAAAGTGCTAGAATTTGATAACAATTACATACTAATACCATTAACAATCCCTATATATAGGCATATTCAAATAACATACAGTGGTGCTAAAAGTACTAATAATGCAATCATGTAATGATAAAACTTCCATTACATTATTCTTAAGAATCACACCTTTTATTGATTTTGACATTTAGATGCATTCAAATACAAAGAGTTGCAATGCTGGAGAGGTTTCAGAATTTTACTTTTGGAAAGTTGTTGCCTTCAGCTTTCACATACTAAATGTACATAATTTTCTTAACATTGCTATTCAGAAGTGAGATTGGTCGTACAGACCAATCTCACTTCTGAATAGCAATGTTAAGACACTCTCCAAAGTCCTAGCTAGAAGAATGGAGAAACTGCTGCTTTTGGTAATATCACAAGACCAAACTGGATTTATTAAAGGCAGACACTTAGCTTCCAATCTTTGACGCCTGTTTAATGTAATATATTAACCAACAAAGTCAAACTCCCCGGATATATTATCATCATTAGATGCAGAAATAGCATTTGACATGGTTGAATGGAACTACCTTTTCACTACATTGGAGAAATATGGGTTTGACCCAAACATTTGTGCATGAATCAAATTACTGTATACCAATCCAGAAGCTTCAGTTTGTATTAACAACATCAATTCAGACTACTTTAAACTACAGCGTGGTACCAGACAAGGATGCCCCTTGTCACCACTGCTTTTTGCAATCGCCGTTGACCCACTCACAAAATTTACTGTCGAAATGCTATTGAGATAAAGAGAATTACCAGAAAAGGGCTGAAACAGAAAGTTTCTCTATATGCAGATGATATTTATTGTACTGTATATATCAGACCCACAAAATACTGTGCCTGCAGTCCTAACAGCACTAACAGAATTTCAAAAGATTTCTGGTCTCAGAATCAATTTGAATAAAAGTTTGCTATTCCTAGTAAATTCTCAAGCATACAATATTAGATTTGACACCTTCCCTTTTACCATCGCAGATCAGTTTGAATACCTAGGTGTAAACATCACAAGTAAATATAAAGCTCTTTATCAACAAAATGTTGCCATCTGTATGGAAAAAAATAGGCAAGACTTGCATAGATGGTCAACCCTTCATCTCACTTTAGCTGGAAGAATTAACACTGTTAAGATGAATATCCTCCCTAAGCTTCTCTTTTTATTTCAAAACATTCCAATATACATCAATAGATCATTTTTTAAGAAATTAGACTCAACCATAACCTCATTTATTTGGAATTCAAAACATCCATGTATCTAAGGGGCGACCCTACAAAGACTTAAGGTGGAAGGCGGCATGGCTCTACCTAACTTTCAGTTTTATTACTGGGCAGCAAATATACAAACTATAAAAACCTGGACATGGACACAAATAGATGAACATACACAGGCTTGGTACACAATAGAAATACATTCCTGCAGTACTTTTTATATTCCTTGCTTTGAACACCAATAAATACAAGTTATTGCCAATATACCAACAACCCAATTGTGCTTCACTCAATCAGAATATGGAACCAATGTAGGAAGTATTTTAAGATAGAGAAGCTTTTATCTGTGGCACTTCTGCACGAGAACCACATTTTCCCACCCTCTCAAATTTATACAGTTTTTAATGCCTGGAAAACATTCAAGAACCCTAACCCTAAATCACTTAGAGATCTGTACACAGACAACGTTTTTGCATCCTATGAGCAATTATACTCCAAATTTAACTTACCAGCAATACATTTCATTCACTACCTCCAAATTCGAAACTTTGTTAAACAGAACCTGCCCAGTTTTCCTCACCTCCGCCTATCTCTATGCCAGAAAAAATATTACTCAGTCTTGAGGACTCAAGCAGCATTTCTGTAATGTATAAAACTATTTTACAATCCCTCCCTTTCAAAAATCCAAGAGAACAGTTGGAAAAGGATCTCTTACTCAATATTTCAGAAAAAGAGTGGAAAATAGCAATGCGCAGAATTCACTCGAGCTCCATATGCATAAAGCATAGAATTGTTCAACTTAAAATTATATATCGAGCGTATCTCTCTCATTTAAAATTGTCCAAAATGTTTCCAGCGCAAGATCCATCCTGCGAACGCTGCAATCAAGCTCTGGCCTCACTGGGCCACATGTTTCGGGCCTGCACCAAATTAACATAATTTTGGGCCAAAATCTTTAAATGCCTTTCAGACAGCCCTGGTGTCACAATCCCTCCTAATCCACTAACAGCTGCGTTTGGTGTACTTCCAGATGGGCTTAAAGTGGAGAAGGACAAACAAACTGTGATTGCCTTTACTACACTATTGGCACACAGACTTATCTTGCTCATCTGGAAGAATCCTAACTCTCCTCTTCTAAGTCAGTGGGTAACTGATGTTATATACTACTTGAAACAGGAAAAAATCAAATTTGCACTTAGAGGATCTGTGCAAAACTTTTTCAAAACCTGGCAGGATCTAATCAATAACATTTTAGAAAAAGCATTTAAATTGAGGAAGCAGGTTCTCTCCCCTCTTTTACTCCATTTATCTTTATTCATTTATTATTTTATCTATTAATTTGTCTTTACTAGCATAACATTTTACAGTGCTGGCCTAGCACTCTTTCTCAGGGGTGGGGGTTGATTTGTCAGACCTTTTTTTGTTTTTCTTTTTGTAAAACTTGAGTTATGTGTAAGGAATGTTATTTGATTGTAATAAATGCAATAAAATTAAAAATAAATAAATGTACAAAATTATGCTCCATTTGTTATGAATAAAAATAATTTTCTTTAACTCTGTTACTTAAGTTAATCAGTAATATTTAGGTGCTCTGAAAAGAGCTACAGCTGAGTGATATACAGTAATTGTAGCACACTGTGGTATTTGGTACTTAAACAGAATTGGCACTAGCACAAGGACTGAACCAGAATTCTTCAATATTTGAACATAGATGTATGTTTAATGATCCTTTTAATTTCATGTGTTAATTAATCTGTATTGAATTCCATTAACAGGTTTTTAGTCCAATTGCAGACTTTCTTATACTTTATAACACATTAAATACGATAAAACACACTCAGCTGGAACTTCTGTACAGAAATGGTGTCCTAGATACAAGCAGCTTACCATGTTGCATTCATTAAAAACTTGTGATTAAAATATTTTAGCATACAGGAGCTAATCTCTGGTCACTTACAAAATTAGTACTTTTAAATACATCTTTGAGTTTCAGAATTAAAGCTTTTTGATCTCCACTTGTATATACTGTACATTCAATCATTTATCTGACCAATAATTTTTTTTTATTAATTTTATTGTTATCATTCCATACAAATAGATCAATTTTTACAAAAAATAGGATTGAAAAACAAATCAAACCCCACCCCTGAGAAGGAGAGCATGGCGAAAGGAGTAATATTTAAGGCTTGTAAACATGCCTAAATTGTTGAGTTTAATAGGGCAAAAAAGATAAATGGAGAAGGAAAAGAAATGCGGAAATAATTATTTCTTCTTATTCTAAAATATTATTGATTGGATCCTGCCAAGTTTTGAAAAAATTCTGTACAGATCCTCTAACTGAGAATTTGATTTTTTTCCAATTTCAAATAATATAAAACATCGGTTTCCCACTGACTTATTAGAGGAGAGTTAGGATTCTTCCAATTTAACAAAATCAGTCTGCATGCCAAAAGTGTAGTGAATGCAATCACAGTTTGCTTGTACTTCTCCACTTCAAATCCATCTGGAAGAACACCAAACACAGCTATTAGTGGGTTGGGAGGGATTGTGCCACCAAGGCTGTCTGAAAGGCACTTAAAAATTTTGGTCCAAAATGATGTTAATTTGGTGCATGCTCAAAACCTGTGACCTAGTGAGACAGGAGCTTGATTGTAGCGTTCGCAGGTTGGATCTTGCCCTGGAAACATTTTGGACAGTTTTAAGCAAGACAGATGTGCTCGATATATTGAAATTGAGCAGTATTTTTTCCAGCCTGGTGGAGAGTATGAGGTGAGGAAAATCAGGCAGGTTCTGTTTAAGTTTAAGTTTCTAATTTGAAGATAGTGAAAGAAATGTGTAGCTGGAATGTTAAATTTGGAATGGAATTGTTCAAAAGATGCAAAGATATTGTTTATGTAAAGATCTCTGAGCAATTTAATCCCAAATCTTTTCCAGATATTAAAAACTTGATATGTTTGTGAGGGTTGAAAGAGGTGGTTCTCCTGCAGAGGTGCCACAGATAAAAGATTTTCCATCTTAAATTGCTTTCTAAATTGGTTCCATGTTCTGAGTGAGTGAAGCTCAATTGGGTTATTAGTATATTTGTGATAACTTGCCTTTATTGGAGCGCACAGCAGGGAATATAAAGAAGTACTGCAGGATTTTACTTCTATTGCGAGCCAAGCCTGTGTATGTTCATTTATTTGTGTCCAGGTTTTTATGGCTTGTATGTTTGCTGCCCAGTAATAAAACTGAAAATTAGGTAGAGCCATGCCACCTTCAGCCTGAGGTCTTTGTAGGGTCACTCTGACTGATGTTTTTTTGAACACACTGATTAGAATTAATGATTGCCTGGAAGTAGAGTTTATACCAAGAAAAACTATCTGCAAAGCATCAACCAACCCTAGATAGGTCACCAGACTATCACAGGGCACATGTCTACCAATTTAGCAATGTTATTTAAACTCACATGAAAATCTTTGGGATATGGGAGGACACCAAAGTGCCCAGAAAATTAGCCACAAACAAGTGATTGGCCAGGGATTGAAGTACACAATATATTTTCTTATCATTTAATCATTTTACAAAAAAAGAGAATTTCTGTGCTGATTTTTCAACTCTTTAGAGTTGCTGCAGGGAGGTAAAGAATTTCCAAATCCAAAGGAGCACAGAAAAGTTTTTCTTTGTTTAGTTTCTGAGCTTGAGATCTGTAGCTTGTACATGTTGTCCAGGTATCATGCTGCAAATTACTGCCATAGAAGAAGTGAACATTCACTTTGGACAGAGCTGCCCAGTAATATGACAACAGGAGTAACTGATATATAAAAATAGATCTTGTTCAATGCTATACTTGAAATATAAGCTATGAAAGAGTGACTAATAAAGGTAAAGACTTGGGGAACCACTCTGGTTACCCTGTATAATTGAAGGTCTAAAACTAACAAAAAAAATCACACAACAATGGCAGAGATTTCTTCTTCATACGCAAATTCCAAAGTGAACCAATTAAAGATGGCAGATCTTCTATTTGTCAGTCTTTCTGGCAGGAAAAGGTGGGTTCAGGTGGCGGACACTGGAAGTGACTTCAGTGGTGGTACAACTGTGTATCTTCCAGTCTGCAGAAGTAGGATGAAAAAAAGGCATTTCCATATGGTGCCAACCCCTGGAATGGTGGGAAATTATCATCGGCAGAGCCATTAAGCTGTGTGCATGGATAGAATAAGCACGAAATCAAATAATTTAAGAAGTTCCAAGTTTGAAAGTACAGAAAAAAGGAAATTACATTATCAAAAATAAAGAAACCAATGTAAAAAAGTACAGTATGCACTGCTGATGGTAATGCTACCACCCACATCAAAGCAGAGAAGGCATCAGCCTTGGATGGCTATCTCTGAATTCTGTAGCCATGAGGAGCTGTGAAGCTGCACAAGACAAGTGAAGTAAATACACATGCGAGTGAACAGCTCTTAGGAAAATAACTCAAGCAGTTCAAGTGATTTTCATAATACAATTCAAATGTTCTTCACTACTTCTCCTTTGGAAAAGAGTTCCCTTTTTTAAAAATGGTCAGGTTGTGTTCCAATTAAACACAGATCACAATGTTTTGCCTCACAGGGCAGTCTGTAATGGGAATCTGAAAGGTGGTAGGCCTCGGATCCTTTTACAGCAATGTAGGTTTCCTGGCTATGAAATGGAGAAACAGCTCCTTTGTCTTGCACAAATATTCAGGTCATCTCTGTTTGTGGGATTTTGTAGATCTGGAAACTACTTATAACTGCATGCCCTTATGATATACTGTATTCTGACAGGAGTATGGGGTTTCTGGAACTATTGTTCAATGCCATTCAGTCCTTATACATGTAGAATGAAGTTTGCTAACAGTATGTGTTACGTCTGTTACTGTTTGTGATATTTATGACTAGGTGAAGCTTAAAAATAACTTACTTTGCGAGCGTAAGTGATTGCTGAGTATGTTTTCATTTTAGATAATGTCTAGATTGCCCTAGGCTGGTTCTTAATCAAATGTGAAGTGGTTAAGATAAAAATTATTAATTTTAATCATAAGGTCAGGTCTATATCCAATGTAAAAGAGGTCTAACTCTTCAGCTCTACCAAGTAGTAAATTTAAAGTAATTGGGGTCATTTCCTCCTGGAAATCATGAGACTGACAAACATATTTTTGTGGCAAATGCAGTACTGAAGGCAGCAATGGTGATCTGGAATTTAAAATCCTCAATAAATCTACATCCCTATCCTCACCTATAATAGTGTATTATAAATGACGAAAAAATGGGAGCCACGAAGAACATCCTCCATAGGACTTTAGGACTATCTGTTAGTAATGAGGTGGAGATGTTTTTTGAGTATTTAGTGAAGCCATCCCTTGATAACTAACCTTAAGTGTTGTACACATTCCACCATAAGAAGTGTCTACATTATATTTGAGGGCTTACTATTGCCAGTATTCGTCAAGAAAGGAGTAACAAGAGAATAAAATAGTAAGAATACAAATATATTATAATTAGATTAAAAAAGTATACAATGTTCTATAATTCAATTTGACTTTGAGGAAAATCTTGGCACTATTTAATTTTGACATGCATGTTCAGCTTAGTACAAGTCTAGAAACATAAATGACAGTAAAATAAAGAGTATTTTTTCCTTTACCAGGTCACAACATGGGACTGGACCAGAGCAGAAAAAAGCTACACTGTATATGAGATAATGTTCAAAATTTTAAAGGTATGGTGACATTTGTTAAAAATATTACAAAGAACTTCTTTACACTGCAACCTATTAAACTGTGCCCTCCAGTCTGTAGATACACACTATCTGTGCACAGTATAAGCAGAAATTACTCCTGTGGCAAATATTTCCACGATATAAACATATCGGCTATAACTGATACTTAACAAATGTTTATTTAAGTAATCATAGTAATTATATAATTTACATTTTGTTGTTTCTCCTAAGTACATTTACAAGTTTTAGTTTTTACAAATATTAAAATGTAGTAGTGTCCAAGGTGATATTTGTTTTATGTAATTTATATGTAAGACATATAGAAAGATAATTAGATTTCTGCAGTTTCTGTTGTTTTTTTATTTTTGTATTAGGTTATATTGCTGATTAGACTATGAAATAAACTGAACAATATTATTTACTATGTCGTACATATCCATCCATATGGGAACACTGCCTGATTTTTGAAATTTCTGGGTTTTTTTTTGTTTCTGTGTTAGGTTAAATTATTCACTATTTGCATATTTCCATCCAGCCTTACATGTATAACCCGCTTTATCTGACAGTAGGGAATCAAGGATGTGTGCATATTGTACGCATACCAGTAAATGCAGTGAAAAATTGTGTTACAGAGGATTATGTAAAAGATCTTATGTTTGAGATTATTTAAGATGTACAACACAAATATATGAAATTGGTAATTGTTTCTTGTAAAATGTGCACTTAAAAGATGATAAAATTAATAAAAATGTCTAATGTCTTATTTTTAATATTGTGTATGAAAGATTTAACTGTAAGTTTTCTCAGGACAGTGACCTGCTGGACCAGCGAAAACACTGTTTCAGTGTTCAAACAGAGACTGGAGAGGATATGTTTTTCAGTGTGGAGTTAGACTCTGAATTAACTATTTGGGAAAAAGCGTTCCAGACTGCAACCTTTCTGGAGGTTGAAAGAATACAGGTATACAAAACACTTTAAAAAAATAAGGATTCATTTTATTTAGTTTGTACATTATATATGTTAGCTGGATTCATTGTTTAGTTTAAGCTGATTTAAAATGCAATTTCTCTTTTTATTATTACTTATTTTCCACAAATGCAAAGAGAAATTTCAGTACATCAAACAAAATATCAATTTTATATAATGATTAACTACTGTATGTAGCATAAATTGGATATATATTTGCTGTGACATGAATTGAATATACAGTTGTGCTCATAAGTTTACATACCCTGGCAAAATTTGCAAGATGTGTACAACAGTTTAAAGAAAAGATGACCGATCAAGCAAAATACATTTCATTTACTTTTAATGAAATCTAAGTTAAACTATAAGGCATCACAGAACAGCACAACCATTATACAAAACATAATAAGAGGAAAAAAATGAGATGAAAATTTTGCATACCTTTAGTTCTTACTATTATTTATTGCCCCCTGTAGCATCAGTTGACGGCATACAGTCTTTGTTAATAGTTGTGGATGAGGCCCTTGATTTTCTCAGGTGGTAGATCTGCCAACTCATCTTATCAAAATGCCTCCAGGTCCTGTAAATTCTTGGGTTGCCTTGCATGAACTGCATGTTTGAGATCTCCCCAAAGTGACCCAATGAAATTGAGGTCAGAAGACTGTGATAGCCACTCCAACACCTTCACTTTTTTCTGCTGTGGCCACCGAAGGGTCAACTTGGCCTTGTGCTTTGGATCATTGTCATGTTGAAAGATCAAAGTGCATCCCATGCACAGCTTCTGGACTGATGAATGCAACTTGTCCTCCAGTATTTTCTGTTAATATGCTGCATTCATCTTGCCATCAGTTTTCACTAAGTTACCTGTGACACTGTTGCTCACACACCCCGAGAACATCATAGATCCACCACCATGCTTCACAGTAGGGATGGTGAACTTTTTGTCATGGGCCCCGTTGCATTCTCTGCAAATATATTGTTTATGTTTATGACCATAAAGTCAAATTTTGATCTCATCACTCCACAGGATTTTGCTCCAGAAGATGTGACACTTGTCTAGATTATGTTTGGCATATTGTAAGTGGACTGTTTTGTGCTGTTGGCAAAGTAAAGGCTTTTTTTCTTGCAACTCAAACAAAATGTACTGCAGGGTCAAGTACCTCGTTTTTGTATATCTTGAAAGAGCAACACCACTTGTTTGTAGAGAAGTCTGTATCTATGCCGAAGTGGCTTGTGGCTTTTTCTTGTTAGCTTGACAAATGATCCTGGCAGTTGTGGCTAAAATCTTAGTTGGTCTACCTGAACATGGCCTGGTAAGAACAGAACCCCTAACTTTCCACTTTTTTATCACAGTCTAAATGCTACCAACAGGCATTGTCAGGTATCTGGATACCTTTTTATGTACTTTTCCTGATTTATACAAATCAGCAACTTTTTCTTGAACGTCCTTTGACAGTTCTTTTGCTTTTCCAATGGCTTGGTATCCAGCAAAGTCAGTGAAGCTCTGCATGAATTTGAATTGACTAGTTATACACAAACACTGATTAAAATCGAAGAGGTTATAGGTTTGGATGCTCTCCCTTAATTGCCCATAATTTAAAGCTGTGTGTCAACTTGTGTTTATATTATCAACCCCAGCATGTAAACTTTTGATCAGGCCCATTTGGGTGATTTCAGTTATCATTATGATTTAAAAAGGGCATACATAATTATGTGTTAATAAATTGCCTCACCTGAGCATACTCTCTTTCCGCATGATTACTTATTTTTTCCAAACAGTGGTCAAAATTTCATGAATTCTGCTGGTGCGTGACTGAGGAGGGCTCTGCCTCTCTCCCCTTGGCCTGCTGCACGTCTCTTGGATTCATGCAAATAAATCGGTACCACAAGCAAATTATGATAACATGGCGCAATGACAGAAGTCGCAAAATCAACCAGAATGTTCAAGCCAATTATAGAAAAAACACGATCTAAATCCGTTAAGTAGATCTGTCGTGAAAGGTGAGCAGACAGACAGACATTGGATTTTATATATTTAGAGATGTCTAAGGGCTCTAGAGTCACTTTTACTTGTAAATAAGACCAACACACTTGTAACATTACTCTTGACCAACTTTTTATTTTATTTGAAGAAAATAACATTGCATACAATCAAGTCCAACTTATACAACAAAAGACTTCATAGTGAGCACATAAACACAAGCAAAAATATCAGAAAGGTAAAAAAAAAAAAAGCAACAAAACTGAATTCAACATCCACCTGAGAGAAAGAGTGGAGAGTTAACATCATGGACAAAAATAGTTATAAAAAAGAAGCAAATAAGGGAAAATGGGCCTTTACCCCAACATAAATGCTTATTCTAAAATTTTGTTAATTAAATCTTGGCATATTTTAAAAAAATTTTTGAACAGATCATCTAAGTGAGAATTTGATGTTTTCCAATAGTTGAGAACATTCATTACACGCTGATTTATAAAAGGTGGGCTGGGATTCTTCCAGTTAAATAGAATTATTCTATGTACTAGTAGCGTGGTATCAGCAATTACAATCTATTTTTCCTTCTCCACTTGAAGCCCATCTGGGAGTACACCAAACACAGCTATTATGGGTTATGAAAGATTATGACACCAAGGCTGTCTGATAGGCATTCAAAGATTTGTGTCCAATATTATGTTAATTTGATACCCTTCCAAAAAATGTGGCCCAGTGAGGCTGGAGCTAAATCGCAATGTTCATGTGTTGGATCTTGCCCAGACATGAGATAAATGGGATCAAAGAAAGATTTTAAGTTGATTAAAATCAATAAAATATATATATATATATATGTATATATAAAGATTTTAAGTTGAATGGTTATATGTATTACACATATGTAGTTAGGGTGTATTCTATGCATGACTGCCTTCCACTCCTTTTCTGATATTAAGTGACAGATTCTTTTCCCACCAGTACTCTAGGATCTTTGAAATGAAGAGACTTTGAGGTGTTTTTATATATTGGTGAGATGTTGTCTGAGTCTTCAAGACTGATCAGTATTTCTTCTGGAACAGAAATGGGTGTATGGTGTTGAAAATTGGATAAGTTTCTTTTAGCAAAATTTCTGATTTGAAAGTAGTGGAAATTTGTGTTGCTGTGAAGTTACATTTGAAGCATAATTGTTCATAAGATTCAAAAACATTATCTATATACAGTTATTTAAGTGTTTTAATCCTGGACGTTTTCCAAAGACTAAATACTGTGTAAGTTTGAAAGGGTTGAAAAAGGTGATTATCATGAAGAAGAGCAAAGGATAAAAGTTTCTCTGCCTTGAAATATATCCTGCATCAATTCCATATTCTGAATGATTGATGAGTGCTCATATTGGGAACTGATGTGAATATGATTTCACTACGATCTAAGTTAGGTGCATAAATATTTATGAAAATTACCTTAGATTTAAATAAATTACTTGTCACCATCACATGGCGCCCTTCAGGTTCAAATACAATGTCTGATGTTACAAATGAGATTGTTTTATGTATTAAGATTCCTACACCTCCAGTTTTCTTTCTTCTACTCCTTATTTGTTAAGTTAATCTCCTGTAAAATACCATGTTAGCATTTAGGCCTGTTAAGTGGGAGAATAGTTTTTTGTCCTAAGATCATAATTGAGACATTTAACATCCCAGCTTACAGAGTTCACTGCTTGCTCATTGAGACAGTGCTTCTGAGTATCTGAGGACATGTTGTAATCTTAAGTAACAGTAGTGGGTTATATTATAAATTAGATTTAACTTCGATTTTATATTATTGCCAGGTATTATGGCTAAGGAGCTTAGTTTTATGTTGGCAATTACAGTAGTCAGAGTAAAAAGGGTACATGAGAAGTAATTTCCTTCTCTTCTCCCAACTCTATATATTTATGCAAATGAGATACACTTGAGGGAGATTCTTGTTGAACAAGAGAGACCTTCATTTTCTGAGATAAGACAAAGATTTACATCAAGGCTGAACTATTTCATATTTACACACTTTGGACGTTTCAGTAGGTTTATCATATTCTGTAGTAAGCAGTATTACCAAATGCTTCTGCTAGTTAATTATTTTAGACTGAAAATGTTTTATTTTTATTCGTACCATTGGGACAAAATGAAAAAGGGCCTGATATATAAAATTATCCTGGCGGTATTAGACACAAGACAGTAACCAACCCGCTTCCCATGAGTCTTAAACTGGATTTAGTGGAAAGAGAAATGAATGTATAGATACTGAAAATGTTAAATTAGGCTTTTTTTATATCCAGCCTTCCAGAAATTATTGCAATATAAAGCGTCCAAAATGAAAATGATATTTTCTTCTAATGTAATTTCACTGGGGTTGGGGGAGAAAAATAACTAGTTTTATTTTCAGAGCTTACAGAAAGATAGATTATAAATAACACAGTATATAAAATGATTATGGATGCAGTTGTAGTATACATGACTCTACTTTGTGCTATTACATTATAATTTTACATAATTCATGTTTTATTTTGTTTTTTAAACAAACCTTAAGTAGCATTCTTGTTTTTTCCTGTTCTCTTTTTTTAATAGCTGTACTGTTTACAGGAGAGTGACTGTGAAGGATATTTTCACAGATTTTGATACCCCATCTAAATAAATGCCCCTCAGATCAGACTGATAACATACTACATACATAGTCTGACTTACAATTTATAAATTACTGACACGTTTTTGTGAAAAAACCTAATTCCGATAACCACATTATTAAAACAACAATAAAACAATCAGAATATTTTTATTTTATTAAATAATCATTATTCACTTTCAAGTAAGTTTATGGTTCTTATTTTTTGCTGGTAAAAACAGCTGGATGGCGCTCTAGTGCCCACAGTGGATGAAACAGCATTGTTATGGTACTTTACTCTTTGTGTTGAATTTTTGCCCTTCTGAAGCATACCAAGTAGTTTTACTCAGTTTAGTACTATCTGTGTTTCACTTTGATCATAACTATAATTACACAAGTCTGTTACTAAAGTGTTTTGTTGAAGATAAAACCTGCATCTTGCCCTTTCTAAATAATCACTTCTGGCTGATCATTTCACTTGCATTACTTCCCAGCAATCACTTTAAAGTCTCTGATGACATTATTACCACTGACACATGCATCTGAATATTAATAACTGTACCCAGTCCCTGATCTCTGAAGCTTTCTGCTGTAAATAGTTTACATTTTACTATTCATTGCCATCTCTACCATCACAAATGTGGATCCTTTGCTTTATCCAGACCTAACAGTGACTTATTTTTGCTATCATAGAAGTTTCAACCATGGACATAAACCCCATTTTAAATTGCACAGTGAACCACATTAGTGCCTCATGGCTATTCTTATGAGGCAGCCACTACAGCTCTGCAAATATTTTCTTGGTACTTTACATTTTTGACAGCTTTCACACCTTAATGTTTTCAACTAAACAAATTCTCCCTACTTCTGTTGTAATTGCATTTTATTTTCCCATCTTTAATGCAAATCCTTCACTGATGATATTTTCATCCTAAATTTTAAATTGCAGGTGTAGCCTAGTTAAGTCTGTTTTTCCATCTTTTATTCCACAAGAAGAAAAATATTGTCCTGTTTATTAATATCAAGATTTGAGCACAGCTGAAAAAGATTTGGCAGAATTTATTTCAGTCAGTCATAGTTGCCTTTGACAATTGTATTGTTAGGGAAGATCATCAAGGGTCTCACAAGCAAAACACAAAATAGAAAGCCCCAAAATTATGAGAAATCTGAGTTACCAGTGTTGTATCAAGCTCTTTATCAGACCTTTAACTGTTAATACAAAGTATGGGTTTCAGTTGCTAAAAAGGAGCTGTGCCATCTGCCCTTCAGTATAGCCAAGTTTCAACTGTACAGGATATGTGAATATTGTTATGTCTGGCTGCCATAAGTGGACTGGCAAATAGTAACTGAGCTGTTCAGAAATATGGTTGTTGCTGCCATTGTGAGGAGTAAAACACAAAATGTAATTATGATCTGTGACCATTAAAAGATTGATACTGAATTATTGTGAACAGTGCAGTAGTGTCAGAGGGGTTTATAGCTTGCTTTCTGTCTAAGCTGAACCTCAGCTATTTAAGCAAATACAACATGACTTCAATGCTACAGACTTCCAATACAAGCACAGAAACTACAAAACATCACAGCCAGTATATACATTGTTGATTAGACCTCTGTAAAGATAAATTTTATGTCAAACTAACTTTGGAAGTACTAAGCCAAAAGTTAGTGATTTGTTTAATTTAATTCAACCTGCATTGTTCCGGGAGGCCTTTATTGATACAGCTATTGGTTTTGGTTTCACTTTCTTACCGATTGAACTTGTCTTATCTCTGGACAGTCTTGAAGCACATGGACTTTGCTTATAATGTTATTGGCATGACTAAAACTTTTTATTCATTGCCCTTGTTCTCAATATACAAGGACTCCAGCCAAGGATGTCATTTATTCCCATTCCAGTCTATGCTGCTGCTTGAGTCATTAACTATAACAATTTATGCTACTGCCTTATCCATTTTTTTAATTTTAGCAATTTTATAATGTGTAACTTAGGAAATGTAACATGGTACAAAAATGTTAATATCTTCAGCAAGCTACAGGACAGCAAAACCATTCGCAAATTTATAACTTTAACGATAAGCTTTTTCATTTCATGCCAATGTAAAGACAAAAAAAAAATTATAATAAGATGATCACATGTCCTATTGCTTGTTATAGTAATTACCTAATCACTCTGGAATCATTGTAAGGTGGTGTGAGATCAGTTTGAAGATTAAGTATTACAGTAACAGAGACTACTAAGAAGCTGAGTAATTTGGAAATTGTAGAGGGAGAAGTGATGCATAGATTAAATAGGCTAAAATCTAACAATTTACCAGGGCCACCTAACATTTTGACTTGAGTGCTTAAGGAAGTTAGAATACATGAACCTTTGTCTCATATTTTTTGAAAATCTCTGCACATTGGGGAAAATTCCTAAAGCCAGGAGGCCAGGAAATATTATCCTATTACATTAAAAGGGTGATTGGGCTGATCCAGTAAGCTTAACGTGCATCAGAGGTGAATTAATAGAAGCAATTATTAAAGAAAAGATCAAGCACCAATGCCTAGAACAGATGTATTGGGAAACAGTCAACATTTGTTTGGATGAGGAAGGTAGTATTTCACTAATCTGCTGCAAATCTATGAGGAAGTAGCAAAAGCAGGCAATGAGAGTTGCATATTAATAATAATAAATTTTATTTATATAAAGTGCAATATAAATAAAATTTATTATTATTATTATTATATTGTATTTGTCTTGATTTTCATAAGGTTTTTAATAAGATACCGCATGAAAGGTTAGTGATTAAACTAAAAAGAAGTGAGAATTTAAGTCAGTGTATAGGTGGGTGCAAAGTTGGTTTAAATACAGAAGGTTATGGTGAGAAGAACTCTTCAGAATTTGGTATTATTAAAATTGGTGTCTCTCAGAGGAGGGGCTGAGGCTGCTGCTCTTTTTAACCTCCTTGGCATTAATGGCGAATGTGACTCAGGGTGATATGATCCACTTTACATTTTTATGTTCGAATAACACTCGGAACAGTATTCTGCTGCCATCTGGAGAATGAAATAACATCTTGCAGAAAAAATCATGAATATTTCTACACATTTTGCCACTCTAAGGTAATTCGTTGATATTCATGGGTAGACTGGAGCCACCAACTAAAAGCATAATGACCTAGGTGAATAGAATGGACAAGCTTGTTTTGCTGAATGACCTGTTCTTGTCAGAACTGTTCTAATATTCTAGCAGCCCTGTTACAGTATATATTAATGATTGATTTGTCTTGAACAGTCAGAAATTAAATTAGGTCTCTGATGTTCCTAAGTTAGAAGAGAAATTTATCTTAGATATGTAATCTCTCCTCAAGAACCATTTCATCATCAACCAGATAATACACGTAGGCAAGAGTCATCATACAAGGAGAGTGCAGAGTCCTAATTAGAATGTCTTCCAGGAGATGTTTTCTTGCTCTTTGAATAATTAATAGTAATAATTTCATCCCTCAGTTGAAAGACTGGATGGGAGTCATATATATACTCTGAAAGAGGGGCCCTTAATAGTAATTGTTTTTAGCCTCAATAAGGTTCATCTGGCAACCAGAGGACACTGTGGATGGGACTCATAAAAGTAATAGCTAGAGCAGCCAGTTTGGCACTCCTCAGTCATACTATCTGGCATGGTGAGATTTTGTATGAGGACCAGGAGAATGAGACATAGACAAGTAATGCACTGAGATTATAACCTAATGTCTATTCTAATTTTTTTGTCAAACTCAAAAATACTAATCAGAATTCCAAAGAAGTTAATCAGGAGAAGTCAGATAACACACTCAACAGTAGTTGTGATCATACAAAATTTTAGCCAAATGTTGGATAATATGTAAGTAGATGACCTTTATACCATCGCTTCTGATGACAAAAGAAGTGTCTCTGGGTAAGATTTCCATGGAAACACACTGATTGCAAATGGAGGCACCTGTAAATAAACAAAAATGAAGTCACAGCAAGACACACAAATATTTCCACCTTTAATGGACACATTCCATAGAAAAAGATAATGTATTATTTGAACTCCTTGGGATAAAAAAGCTCAAGTCAACATATTCTTTTGTCATAAAAAGGTTCGGATTTACTGTAAAAAACATCAAGGGGTTAGTAAAAATCCTTTCTTTTATTACTTAGTCGTTGTGTTCATCATATGGGTTTGGGCTCTGCACACCTGCCCCATCTCAAGTCCATGTATACAATACATATACGTATATGTGTATGATGTATGAATTAAAAAGGCAATACTAGCCATTGTGTTTATTTAAAATTATTTTAATAGTCGTATTAATTATTTTTTTATTTTTACTCTTTCAGTGTAAAACATATGCTTGCATAATGGAAAGTCACCTTATGGGTCTTACCGTAGACTTCAGCTTGGGATTTGTATGCTTCGACGCAGCTTCAAAGGTGAGATAATGAAATGACTGCAGCTCTGCTAATAAAAAGACATAGCACTGATGTAAGATAATTTATAAAGAAACGTGTTGGTAATTGTTAATTAGAATGTAATTTACCACTTTGGTTATCAATGAACTGAATATATGTAAACTGCTTTTTTGCACTGTGCTCACAAGTTTTATAAAAGCAAAAAATCTAAGGTGTTGACCATATGACTTCCACACATAAAGGTGTGATTATCAGTAAAATATTACACAAAAAACACACAATTATTATGTCTTTAGAGAAAAAATCTACTGGAGAGATTTTGCTCAAAATCGATAGTAACTGCTATATTTCATTCTGACTAAATGATTTATTTTTGATTTTTATATCCGTGGACTCACATCCTGAGACACACAGAAAAGCATCACTTCTGAAGATGTCACAATATCTTCATTAAGTGATGACTGCAGTCCACCTTAATAAAAGGAAAAGTGTCTGTGTGTCCATCTGGTTGTCATTCCAAAAGATAATGCACCACACACATTTTTAGTAATAAAATGCATTGCCTTTGTCATTCCAATAGATGGTGCATTACAGACATTAACACTGCTTTTTTCGAGTCCCATATCAAATGACATATAACAGAGACGTATGCATTGCATGGTGCACTAGAAACGTTAACGCTGAGGTCTACGCTGCTTACTTAGATTTCAACCCATCTTAGATGGGTAGCACATCTAGTTTACTAAAAACTGAAAAATCAGTCAACACATTATTTTCTGTACATAGCTACAGCAAATTTGTTCTTGTTTTATTGTTTAATTATTGAGTACAGTGAAATTCTTACTTGCATGTTCTAATCAACATACAACATTTTGACATTCTCTGGCATCAGTATTAGTTCTCTTTCTTACTTGAAAATATCTCAGAACAAAGTTTTCACCCTATCTACCATTATATCAAGCACAATTGCTGTAAATAAAAAAGTATGCAGAAATAAACTGCATTCCAAAGAAGTATTTAGTGGCCTGTAAGCATACAGTATGTGATGGAGTGAAGTGCATTTCAGGTTACGCTCTGAAAGGTTTAAAGCACACCAGCCATGTTGGGAAATGACAACAACACATAACTGACAACAAAATAGCAGAAGCAAAAATCCATTTACAATATAACTACAGAAAAATATATAGAAACTAAGTGAAAGTGCCTGGCAGCAAATCACACTGATGCTATAAATTGATAGACTGCACAGCAAGTTCAGCAAAGTCTACTTATTCTTTACTTTCTGTGTGACCCTGAGTAAGCTGATTAACCAAACATGCAAAAATGGACATATATGAATGTATGACTATGATCACTAATTCATATTAAAATTACCGGTTACAAATAAATGTCAAAACAAGCCTCTTATTAATGTATTTGTATTACTTAAAATTATAGCAATGAAAGAATGGTGGGGTAATTTATATATTTGTTCAATGGTCATCCCTCCTATTGCATTAATGTCATTTGATTCTGTAAGGTTTACAAATATTTTAATGACTTGAACAAGAAAATAAAGGTTTTACTTTACTATATGGCAAAAAAGATATAAAAGATTTTTAAATTGAGTATAGGCATTCTCAGTTTTTCAGTTGAATTACCAACAATTTAAGCAAAATATTACTGTGTACAATATTAGCTTTCAGATATGTTTAAATTTACATTTATTTATTTGCCTGACACTTTTATCCAAAGCAGTGTACAACATTTGAAATACAATTGGTTACATTTCTTTTGTTTTTCTTTTTCCAATTGGAGCACAGGTAAGTAAAGTGACTTGCTCAGGGTCACACATTGTCAGTGGTGGGATTTGAACCCACAACCTCAGTGAACCACTCTGCCTGGACCATTGGAAAATGTTCCAATTTGAGCAATCAGTTACATTTTTGAAAGCGCAGATGATTTTTGAAATAGCTTAAAGTTCTTTGTAAAACTACAACCAGGGAAAAGGTCAGTGCCATTTAACTTTAAATGTATAAAACCTATGAAGTGCCAGTTTGTCAGCGTTTTGCAATAAATTGCAATGCAGCTTTCTTTGAAAAACAAAACATATGAAGACCAACATTATTTTTATAACAACTTTTCTGATTTTACTTTTTCTGTAAACACTAATATCATTAATATGCATTGATTTTTAATGCCATATAATTGATTTTTATCTAGCTTTGTTGAATCACTAATTGCAAAGATTTTTTTTTCAGGCATCAGAATAGCAGACACTTTTCAATGCCTACTGATTAAAAAGATTGCTGCACACAAACCACCACGAGATTTTAGGTGCCGTTTTGTTTGTACAAGCTTTCTCCAGGTGTCTGTATGGTTTTTTATCCACCTTCCTTTATCAATGTTCCTGAAAAGTTCACTGCCTTTAGCAGCTTTTTAGTGTCAGCTGCAATGGTCCAGCACACCCACTTTATACAGCATCCTCCTTTCTAGTCTTCTGAGACGTAATTATTAACTTCATCATCCACACTTCATTGCTCATCATATGGTGTGGAGATGGTAAATCACTGTAACTATCCTACCATTAATGATGAACAGGAACGTAATCCTAGCTGTAATGATTTCATTTCCATAAGACAAATGCCATAAGAGAGGTGTCATTTTGATCTTAAAACGGTATACCTTGTATTATTATTATATTTTTTTGAGATTATTTTTAGTTTTTTGATGCTTTCCAGTGGGACATTTGCAAATCATAGCTCTTTTTTCCACATGTAACTAAATCTGATGCAAATTCTCTATTGGACCTCTCAGACAGTCTTTGTTTATTGATAATGTTTATTGTGATGTTTATTTATAAGATACTAGACAGCATGTTGATGTACTGAGTATAACTAGACAGAAAAGGAGTACAGTAACTATTGCAGTGCTTGTTATCCTGTTTGGACTCTGATTCTGAGTGTTTTCTCTGTATAGTCAGCAGGGTAGCCCTGTGCTCATTGTATGTTTTACTAGGTACTTCAATTTACTTTCCAGTCAAAAGACATGTTGTCAACTTAATAAGTACTAACTTATACTGAAGACCAAGTAGTAAGGTGTCTCTGTAGATGTGTTTTTAACAGTTTGCTGCACAGTTTTTATCAATGAGTAGGTTTCTGTCTCCTTACCATTGCTGGGTCCATGTGATTCTGATAAAGATACAACTGGTTAGAAGAAATTCTATGGAGCAGGGTGGAAAAGAAAATGTTGTGGAGGTGTGGACCTGTAGATAAATAAAACATTAGCTGATCCAACTGAAAATGCTACTAAACTGTACAATTATATTGCATAAGTGTAAAATACAATATGAGGATCCCTATGCTGAATCTAATAGAACTATATTGTGAGTAATTTGTGGATCTCTGGTCACTGCACTACAAAACAAACAACAGCACAGGTAACAATACAGAAAACAACAACTGAATGCACGCATGAACCATGTTTTACTCTTAATTTCTTCAATCATGCACACTTATGGAGCTACCTCAGGTCTTTAGAATTCTCTAAACTTTAATAAAGATGACATAACATTAGTTCCTTGACTAATAAAATACTGTATGTACTCTAGGACATTAGCAGGTACTATGAAAAGATCATTCTAAACATAATGTAACCTTTACATCAACCAAAGAATCACAAGAATTGAAAATGAATTACCTATTCATGTGGCTGAAACTGATAGTTTTAATAGTTTTAACAGGTAATCTGGGAGATCTCACTACTTACTTATATATCAACCAACTGGACTAACTGACTACTGCTCATGTCTAAAATATGTCATATTCAAGCTTTTTTTTTCTTCATATAAGTAAAGATTTCCATTAAGTAAGAACAAAGGTAAGATTTAAAAGAAACACCCAAGGAAACACAGCGCTTACCCCTATACAACCCCCTATACTCCCAAAGACGTCAAAGATGGAGACAGAGCAGGTATCACTGAGTGTAGGCAGAAGGGGTGGAATAGGAGTCATGGACCTCTCCAAGTTAAGCCTGCAAAAATGGTTGTTTTAATATTGAAAGTATGAATCTGAGGTGGTCAGGGTAAATTGAGAGATGACACAAATACGATAGTATGTGAGAAATTAGTTTATGTAAACTGAACTTTTAGAAAAATTATGCATATCATTCCTAAATTTCCTTAGACAGTGCTGAAATCATCTACACAATCTGTACAGTGCAACTCTCTTAACCTCTTGCATTACTTAACAGCCACTAATACAGAAGACCTATATGTGTGCAAAATGCTCATTTCCATAGTTTAATTAAGGAAACTATGTTTACTAATGGGTGGCACGGTGGCGCAGTGGGTAACGCTGCTGCCTCGTAGTGAGGATACCCGGGTTCGCTTCCCGGGTCCTTCCTGAGTGGAGTTTGCATGTTATCCCCGTGTCTGAGTGGGTTTCCTCTGGGTGCTCCAGTTTCCTCCCACCTCTCACCAAAGCACCTCCCAGGTTAGGTGCTTTGGCGATTCTAAATTGTCCATAGTGTGTGCTTATTGTGTGTGTGTGTGTGTGCTTATTGTGTGGGTGTGTGTGTGCACCCTGTGGTGGGCTGGTGCCCTGTCCGGGGTTTGTTTCCTGCCTTGCAGCCTGTGTTGGCTGGGACTGGCTCCAGGAGACCCCCGTGACCCTGTAGTTAGGATATAGCGGGTTGGATAATGGATGGATGGATGTTTACTAACCTCATTAATACACCTTTTGTGGTTAATGGGAAATGTACCAATGATTTGCTGAATATCCAGATCTTTTGCTGGTGTGGTGTGTTGACAGAGTAAGGTTGCCTAGCCAAAGTTTGCCAGTGTTGATTAATTGATCGCCTTTATAATCTACAACAGTGTTTCTTAAACTGTGGATTATGACCCTAATTGGGTCATGGACATGTTTGTGATGGTTTGCCAAATTATTGCCTAGTAAAATAGCTGAGTTCATCCAAGTACAAATTCAATGCCAAGTGATACACCGCTCTCTCTTTAGAGTAGTATTTATAGTGGTAGTATGTGAAACAACGCTGTTGACGCATGAAAGACAGCCTTTCTTCTGATGGCCTGAAAAAATAATAAACATTGTCAATCACAGTCCTTCTCACGGCTAGTGAAGAAGTCAAACTAAGAGATATGAGTATATTCTTGTCTATGCCAGGATAACTTTTTTAAGCCAAAGGCACCCCAAATAATTGTACGATCTGGTAAGGGCAGACCATTAATATAAACTCAGTGCTACGAAGTGGAACATGATCTTGGATCTCTAAGATCTTACAGTAGCCACAAAGTATGAGTTTGTATAATATCCATCCATCCATCCATCCATTGTCTCCCGCTTATCCGAGGTCGGGTCGCGGGGGGCAGCAGCTTGAGCAGAGATGCCCAGACTTCCCTCTCCCCGGCCACTTCTTCTAGCTCTTCCGGGAGAATCCCAAGGCGTTCCCAGGCCAGTCGAGAGACATAGTCCCTCCAGCGTGTCCTGGGTCTTCCCCGGGGCCTCCTCCCGGTTGGACGTGCCCGGAACACCTCACCAGGGAGGCGTCCAGGAGGCATCCTGATCAGATGCCCGAGCCACCTCATCTGACTCCTCTCGAGCGAAGGAGCAGTGGCTCTACTCTGAGCCCCTCCCGGATGACTGAGCTTCTCACCCTATCTTTAAGGGAAAGCCCAGACACCCTGCGGAGGAAACTCATTTCAGCCGCTTGTATTCGTGATCTCGTTCTTTCGGTCACTACCCATAGCTCATGACCATAGGTGAGGGTAGGAACATAGATCGACTGGTAAATTGAGAGCTTCGCCTTGCGGCTCAGCTCCTTTTTCACCACGACAGACCGATGCAATGCCCGCATTACTGCGGATGCCGCACCGATCCGCCTGTCGATCTCACGCTCCATTCTTCCCTCACTCGTGAACAAGACCCGAGATACTTGAACTCCTCCACCTGGGGCAGGATCTCGCTACCAACCCTGAGAGGGCACTCCACCCTTTTCCGGCTGAGGACCATGGTCTCGGATTTGGAGGTGCTGATTCTCATCCCAGCCGCTTCACACTCGGCTGCGAACCGATCCAGAGAGAGCTGAAGATCACGGCCTGATGAAGCAAACAGGACAACATCATCTGCAAAAAGCAGTGACCCAATCCTGAGCCCACCAAACTGGACCCTCTCAACACCCTGGCTGCGCCTAGAAATTCTGTCCATAAAAGATATGAACAGAATCGGTGACAAAGGGCAGCCCTGGCGGAGTCCAACTCTCACTGGAAACGGGTTCGACTTACTGCCGGCAATGCGGACCAAGCTCTGGCACCGATCGTACAGGGACTGAACAGCCCTTATCAGGGGGGCCGGTACCCCATACTCTCGGAGTACCCCCCACAGGATTCCCCGAGGGACACGGTCGAATGCCTTTTCTAAGTCCACAAAACACATGTAGACTGGTTGGGCAAACTCCCATGCACCCTCCAGGACCCTGCTAAGGGTATAGAGCTGGTCCACTGTTCCGCGACCAGGACGAAAACCACACTGTTCCTCCTGAATCCGAGGCTCGACTATCCGACGGACCCTCCTCTCCAGGACCCCTGAATAGACTTTTCCAGGGAGGCTGAGGAGTGTGATCCCTCTGTAGTTGGAACACACCCTCCGATCCCCCTTCTTAAAGAGGGGGACCACCACCCCGGTCTGCCAATCCAGAGGCACTGTCCCTGATGTCCATGCGATGTTGCAGAGGCGTGTCAGCCAAGACAGTCCTACAACATCCAGAGCCTTGAGGAACTCCGGGCGTATCTCATCCACCCCCGGGGCCCTACCACCAAGGAGTTTTTTGACCACCTCGGTGACCTCAGTCCCAGAGATGGGGGAGCCCACCTCTGAGTCCCCAGGCTCTGCTTCCTCATTGGAAGGCATGTTAATGGGATTGAGGAGGTCTTCGAAGTATTCCCCCCACCGACCCACAACATCCCGAGTCGAGGTCAGCAGCGTACCATCCCCACCATATACAGTGTTGACACTGCACTGCTTCCCCTTCCTGAGACGCCGGATGGTGGACCAGAATCTCCTCGAAGCCGTCCGAAAGTCATTCTCCATGGCCTCCCCAAACTCCTCCCACGCCCGAGTTTTTGCCTCAGCAACCACCAAAGCCGCATTCCGCTTGGCCTGCCGGTACCTATCAGCTGCCTCCGGGGTCCCACAGGACAAAAGGGTCCTGTAGGACTCCTTCTTCAGCTTGACGGCATCCTTCACCGCCGGTGTCCACCAGCGGGTTCGGGGATTGCCGCCACGACAGGCACCGACCACCTTACGGCCACAGCTCCGGTCAGCTGCCTCAACAATAGAGGCACGGAACATGGCCCATTCGGACTCAATGTCCCCCACCTCCCTCGGGATGTGGTCGAAGTTCTGCCGGAGGTGGGAGTTGAAGCTACTTCTGACAGGGGGCTCTGCCAGACGTTCCCAGCAGACCCTCACAACACGTTTGGGCCTACCACGCCTGACCGGCATCCTCCCCCACCATCGAAGCCAACTCACCACCAGGTGGTGATCAGTTGACAGCTCCGCCCCTCTCTTCACCCGAGTGTCCAAGACATGTGGCCGCAAGTCCGACGACACGACCACAAAGTCGATCATCGAACTGAGGCCTAGGGTGTCCTGGTGCCAAGTGCACATATGAACACCCCTATGCTTGAACATGGTGTTCGTTATGGACAATCCGTGACGAGCACAGAAGTCCAATAACAAAACACCGCTCGGGTTCAGATCAGGGGGGCCATTCCTCCCAATCACGCCCTTCCAGGTCTCACTGTCATTGCCCACGTGAGCATTGAAGTCTCCCAGCAGAACGAGGGAGTCCCCAGAAGGTATGCCCTCTAGCACCCCCTCCAGGGACTCCAAAAAGGGTGGGTACTCCGAACTGCTGTTCAGTGCATACGCACAAACAACAGTTAGGACCCGTCCCCCCACCCGAAGGCGAAGGGAGGCTACCCTCTCGTCCACCGGGGTAAACCCCAATGTACAGGCTCCAAGTTGGGGGGCAATAAGTATACCCACACCTGCTCGGCGCCTCTCACCGGGGGCAACTCCAGAGTGGTAGAGAGTCCAGCCCCTCTCAAGGAGATTGGTTCCAGAGTCCAAGCTGTGCGTCGAGGTGAGTCCAACTATATCTAGCCGGAACCTCTCAACTTCGCGCACTAGCTCAGGCTCCTTCCCCTTCAGAGAGGTGACATTCCACGTCCCAAGAGCCAGTTTCTGTAGCCGAGGATCGGACCGCCAAGGTCCCCGCCTTCGGCCACCACCCAACTCACACTGCACCCGACCTCCTTGGCCCCTCCCATAGGTGGTGAGCCCATGGGAAGGGGGACCCACGTTGCCTCTTCGGGCTGTGCCCGGCCGAGCCCCATGGGTGCAGGCCCGCCACCAGGCGCTCGCCATCGAGCCCCACCTCCAGGCCTGGCTCCAGAGTGGGGCCCCGGTGACCTGCGTCCGGGCAAGGGAAAACGCCGTCCAAAATTGTTTTTCTTCATAGGAGGTTTGTTTAACCGCTCTTTGTCTCATCCCTCACCTAGGACCAGTTTGCCTTGGGTGGCCCTACCAGGGGCATAAAGCCCCGGACAACAGAGCTCCTAGGATCATTGGGACACGCAAACCCCTCCACCACGATAAGGTGACGGTTAAAGGAGGGGGTTTGTATAATAGTAGACCTATTAATCAAAATAAATGCTTAGATTAACTACAACACACAATTGACACATATGTGATCAAATATTGAGTGATATTTTGTGTTAAACTTTTATTTTTCTTGTCATAACACCTCCAGGAATTTAATATTTCAAAATACCACAATTTGCTTGGTCTTAAATTGCTGTGTACTGAAATCTTTACTTGGCAGAAACAACTAAAGGTGATGTTTCTTCAGTCCCCCCATCCCTAATATTGTATTTGGGGATTTTAACAACTGATTACTGGTACATTTTTCTGTGTGGGTGTGTGTTTGTTTTTAGTTTTTCTAATGTAAGACAAATGCTTTGTTAATGCATTACTTTTTAAATGTGAGAACAGTATTGTGGTTTGATATGGAATACATGTAAATAGAAATAAATGTATTCTATAAAAATAGAAACTCTAACATTTCCATACTTTTAATTTACAAACATTCTATAGTTTCATATGAATTGGAGTCAAAGGAAGTATTCACAGGTTGCATAGTATTTGTCAATGTCAATGTGAAGGCTTAGTCTGCTTCTTGGTTACACAGTTCTGTTTCTAGATTCTCCCTATTCGTGAAGACTGACACCTCTTATTGGGAAGTAAACTACACTCTTTATTAATATCAGTATACACTAAAATGAAACATTAGATATGTTTATTTTATTATTAATAATTGTTAACATTCATCGTTGTTCATCATTGTGTATTGTTCTGCATTAATCCGTCAATTTCTAGAACAGTTATAAAAATGATGGTACACTAAAAATGTTTACCAAAACTAAAAATATTGCAGTTGTGGAGGATTTGACGTGAGACAGAGAGATAGACCTGCACCATGCAAACTTCTTTTTTGGGGAGTGGATGGGGTAAGAAAGAGAACCCTTGCCTGTTTTCACAAAAAAAAACCCTTGCTTTTGATGCAAAGTTTCTTTTTTCCTTTAAAATATATATATTTTAAAAATATATCTGAAACATAATGAAATGTGCATTACCTCAATATATTGTAGCAGACATCATTTTAAATACATTGTATATAAGACATGCAATGTACTGTGTGCCCAGCCCCATGTTTCTGAAAGATCGTTAATGGCTTATCTTTTAACATAAAAAAAGATGAACCCAGGCTTTCCAATGAATATAATATATTTTGAACTCCCTGTTGCTCAACAGAAGTTGTTCAAGTAGGCAGTTGAGTCATCATAAATAGGATGCAATATAGTCTATGCAGAAACATATTCTGCACTCTTGATGTTTTTGACATTTCGAGAAAATGGTAAAAAAGCTACAGTGCTACCAACTTTTCAAAGTTTTTCTCATCAACATTAGTTTCAAAGCATATAAATCAAGAATAGTAAAAGATCTAGAAATGATCTGTGTGGGACGCCATATTCAGTGTTATGTGTTTCTGATACACAGTCCCCAAGATTTACAAAGACATTTCTCCCTGTTAGATAAGACTCAGACCAATTTAAAGCTACATTAGATAGAGCCACATATTTTCTAAGTCTGTTAATGAGAGACTTGTGAGCTAATGTAACAAATGCTACATTCAGATCCAGGAGAATGAGAATTGATACATTATTTGTATTGTTATTTTGCCATAGATCATTAACTATTACTACTAATACAGTTTCTGATTGGAATTTAACTAGTATTGAATGATTATTTAAATAGTCATTTAACTGCAAAAAGACTGCTTTTTACAATATTTTACATAATAAAGGAATATTAGTAATGGGTCTAAATTATTTAGGACAGATAACCTATGTCTTAGAAAAACCTATGCACCAAGTCCAAATGGCTGAACTTTTGTGTGTCCAATAACCAGCTTAACAAAATGTCCAACCCTCCTTTATCATCCAGGATCAGCACTATCTTCTTGTTCTTTTAACTTTGTCTCAGCTTCTGCTCTGAATAGCAGACTCTCTATTGCCTAGGCCCACAACAAAGACTTCAACAACCCTCTACTCCAAATGGAATTCTAGTTCCAGACATCCGCAGCAGAATACAGTCTAACGCAATTGGCTGAGAGTGCTGCATGAAGTCCAGAAAGGTGCACAAGCAGGACAGGCCATACATAAAGCAACAAATTTATCTGCTGAAATAAGATTCAACTGATCTTTAGGTCTTAGCAGACATATGTTATGTTAGCCTCAAAGGATCTCCATGAGACTATTACTGCAGTACAGACATCCTCCATTAAGTAAGACAAAGGCAAATTAAATTTAAATTAAGGAAAACAAAATGTGCTCTCTTTTCACATGTGCTAATGAAGTCTCTCTAAAGGTACTGAAGACTTTAGAAAAAAACATCGGCTCTAACACTTCATACAACAGGATCTGGACAAAGACTAAGTATAATTACTACTTTGTACTTTTAGTTCCCTGTGTGGTTTGCTGAAAAGTACAAAATAGGCCTAAGTGAAAGAAATAGTACAAATGCCTAAGTTCAAATGCCATTAAGTGTGGATAAAAAAGAGCCAGAAATATT
The DNA here is from genome assembly GCF_900747795.2 of Erpetoichthys calabaricus. Taxonomy (NCBI): domain Eukaryota; kingdom Metazoa; phylum Chordata; class Cladistia; order Polypteriformes; family Polypteridae; genus Erpetoichthys; species Erpetoichthys calabaricus. Next base: position 39,913,958 of record NC_041399.2, read on the forward strand.
AGGAAGTGCACGAAGTGAACAAAAGCAATGCAGGACTGGTAGCCAAATTACATGACAGAAAGGAAAGCGATACATTCTATGAAGTTCCCAGGTGACCTTGTAATAACTGAAAAAACATTTGGAGTGCATATAAAAATAAATTAAACTGAATTGTAAAATAGTAGGTTGATAGTGTAGTGGAGGAGCAACCAGAAGAGCCAAAGACAAATAAATGATGAGCAAAAAGTTGTAGTAAAATTGTGATATTAGGCCAATCCAGTTATCAGAAAGAGGCAGCATAATCACTTGAATCAATATGCAAGACAACTCCAAATGATACAAAACAAGTATCAGGGTGGTTAGATGGTAGGGTAGGAGAATGCTGTATCTAAATGTTCATGAGAAAATAAAGGGACCAGGAATTAATTATAATCTATTTAGCAACACAAATTACTGCGGAGTGACAGACTAATGTTTACTCAGATAATCAGAAGCAAAAAGCCAATGCAGAGAGAAGTGAACAGAATACAAGCAATGTAGCTGGTGCCTGAAAGCAGCAAGATGTTTATCAATGGAAACATGAACTTTTAAAACAATTACAAATTCTACTCACATGACCAGATTTGCTGCAACTTAGATGTCTACTTCAATTAATACATCACCTGGAACATTTATGTAAATCACCTTCATATGAAATACTGTTTGTTATGTATACCAGCCAAAAGAAATACAAGAGCAAATACTGCTCCTAATTCATTTTAATTCAGGAAGAATTACCACAGCTACCAAAAATTATGTATGATTAAAAGAAAAAAACAAGAGAAAGTAGACAAAAAGTATCTGCATTAACTACTGCCAAGATCATAACAGCATGACACTGTGCTACACTAAAATGTATTCAAAAAATAAACTGCCAGTATACTTTACTGTATAAATATATCACAGAATAATCAAATTTAAATTTTCCTGAAAGAATGATATGAAATGAGCAACTGATCCCCCACATTTAAGGATTGACTAAATAGGAGGCTTACAGAAGGAGAAGGGAAAAAGCAACGACTACCATAACAAATCACTTGTGATCTAATGACTATAGGGTACTGCAAGAACACATGCCACAATAAACATAAAACACTAGACTTATGTGTAGAAAATAAAATCTGTGGAAATTGAAGATGAACATATTATTAGTTCTCCGGGTTCGACAGGATAACTAATGTACACATGCTGTATATAAAGTTGAAAACATAAATTACCAGAACAATTTACTAGAAACTACAAGAAAATCACAACAATAAGCACACTATCCATGCCCACACAAGCATTTGAGAAGCATAATGTGACTCAAAAACAGTATAATGATTTTTTTTTTTACTAACTTAATGTCTCATCCAAGCCCAAATCACATTTCTGTCCTGTAGCAGGAACTGTGAATGTGTTTTTTTCCTATAAGGTAAGTGACTTTATGGTAAAAGATGTGCAAAGTTCACTTCTGACATTTAGGAAGGTCACTTGTATCAAGAAGGAAATAATTCTATGCAGTTATAAACACTGCTAATTCCTTACTCCCTTAATATAACAATGTTAAAAAAATAAAGGATGAATTGTAGGCATAGCTTAAAGATATCGTACGATAAAGACTTCCAACATCTATTCAACATAAAAAGCCTTCTTAAGGAAAGCTTGGCTGTTTGCATGCTGAGCTGCATATGTACGTTGCAGCATTTTTGTCAGGCAATCTTCTATTATATAGTACCAATTTTTGAGTGGAACCATCTCACCAAGACTAAATAGTAGGAAAAATTCCTACGCATGTATAACATGGATAATATGACAAATCATTGAATCCACTGTACATCTCATCTTACAGAAACTGAAAGTATTCATAAATAAGTATTAACTTTAGTTCACCTGAAATCTAAAAATCAAAAAATCAACAATGAGGTAGAAAAAGGAGCGGAAATGGATTACTGTAGTCACAAAAAAGGAAGAAGTCAACAGAAACATACAAAACTAAAATCCCAGTACAACGAAGTCAAGACCTGACCCTTTTTAGCAGCTATTGACTGAATTGTCTGCCTCATTTCTGAAGTCTGTGCTCATCAAAAATAACACTACATGATCAGAAGCCTGTGAAAGGTAGGGACCAGATCTGTATAACAGAGTTAGAGTATAGCCTGCAGCTAGCATGAAGAATCACCTGGAACAAGGTATGAAAAGGACATCTACAGCAGTATAAGGCCAGAAAGGCAGATCTGGGCACTATGAAAACTTTAAGTTAAAAAAAATAACCATTCTGTGAGAAAATGTTGCATAGTTTAATAGTTTAATTCAAATTAATAAAGTATAGGATTAATAAAGTATCTATCTATCTATCTATCTATCTATCTATCTATCTATCTATCTATCTATCTATCTATCTATCTATCTATCTAGTTAATTGGTATCAGAATCCATATAATGTTACACAAATTCAATGTAGGAGGTGCTGTTATTAAACTAAAAAGTAGTTACACAAAACCTTCCTGTTTTCTTTCTTTTTCAAACTTTCCTTATTTCACTTCTGATTAATGAAAAATATTTTGTCAAACTGCTTAAACCTCACTTCAAAGCTATTTGCAACTTTCTTACAACTTTTCATAAAACTTTATCCTTTAAAGGTAAATTTAGTTTCTCTGGACGTACAGTACATACATACAAAAATGAAGTTGCTTCTAACTTAAAGAATCTATTTGTGAAAAGCACTTTAGCCAACTTTGCATTTATATAAAAACACATTATACGGTGCATCTTTCTAGTCACTATAGGTTGTTTGTTGTTTATTGCAATCTAACGAAAAAAAACACAGTAAAACATATTTAAAAAAATACAACTATTTTTCACAGCAAAATTAATAAAATGATTATTACATGAAAGTTATTTATAATTTTAAACTTAAATTATTCAGACAACAAGGCAGTGCCCCATCCAAAATGTTATCCCACAGATTTCGTTATAATAAAAGTATGCTATAGAGTATATTTTCATGAAGTACTGTTTACCTCATCTCAATTTCATTCCCAAGAAATTGAGCATTAAGTAATATATACAGTGGTGTGAAAAACTATTTGCCCCCTTCCTGATTTCTTATTCTTTTGCATGTTTGTCACACAAAATGTTTCTGATCATCAAACACATTTAACCATTAGTCAAATATAACACAAGTAAACACAAAATGCAGTTTTTAAATGATGGTGTTTATTATTTAGGGAGAAAAAAAATCCAAGCCTACATGGCCCTGTGTGAAAAAGTAATTGCCCCCTTGTTAAAAAAATAACCTAACTGTGGTGTATCACACCTGAGTTCAATTTCCGTAGCCACCCCCAGGCCTGATTACTGCCACACCTGTTTCAATCAAGAAATCACTTAAATAGGAGCTGCCTGACACAGAGAAGTAGACCAAAAGCACCTCAAAAGCTAGACATCATGCCAAGATCCAAAGAAATTCAGGAACAAATGAGAACAGAAGTAATTGAGATCTATCAGTCTGGTAAAGGTTATAAAGCCATTTCTAAAACTTTGGGACTCCAGCGAACCACAGTGAGAGCCATTATCCACAAATGGCAAACACACGGAACAGTGGTGAACCTTCCCAGGAGTGGCCGGCCGACCAAAATTACCCCAAGAGCGCAGAGACAACTCATCCGAGAGGTCACAAAAGACCCCAGGACAACGTCTAAAGAACTGCAGGCCTCACTTGCCTCAATTAAGGTCAGTGTTCACGACTCCACCATAAGAAAGAGACTGGGCAAAAACGGCCTGCATGGCAGATTTCCAAAACGCAAACCACTGTTAAGCAAAAAGAACATTAGGGCTCGTCTCAATTTTGCTAAGAAACATCTCAATGATTGCCAAGACTTTTGGGAAAATACCTTGTGGACTGATGAGTCAAAAGTTGAACTTTTTGGAAGGCAAATGTCCCATTACATCTGGCGTAAAAGGAACACAGCATTTCAGAAAAAGAACATCATGCCAACAGTAAAATATGGTGGTGGTAGTGTGATGGTCTGGGGTTGTTTTGCTGCTTCAGGACCTGGAAGGCTTGCTGTGATAGATGGAACCATGAATTCTACTGTCTACAAAAAATCCTGAAGGAGAATGTCCGGCCATCTGTTCATCAACTCAAGCTGAAGCGATCTTGGGTGCTGCAACAGGACAATGACCCAAAACACACCAGCAAATCCACCTCTGAATGGCTGAAGAAAAACAAAATGAAGACTTTGGAGTGGCCTAGTCAAAGTCCTGACCTGAATCCAATTGAGATGCTATGGCATGACCTTAAAAAGGCGGTTCATGCTAGAAAACCCTCAAATAAAGCTGAATTACAACAATTTTGCAAAGATGAGTGGGCCAAAATTCCTCCAGAGCGCTGTAAAAGACTCATTGCAAGTTATCGCAAACGCTTGATTGCAGTTATTGCTGCTAAGGGTGGCCCAACCAGTTATTAGGTTCAGGGGGAAATTACTTTTTCACACAGGGCCATGTAGGTTTGGATTTTTTTTTCTCCCTAAATAATAAAAACCACCATTTACAAACTCAGGAAGGGGGCAAATAGTTTTTCACACCACTGTATATATATATATATATATATATATATATATATATATATACAGTATACTATATATATATATATATACAGTATACTATTTTATATACTATCTATATATAAAATTCTTTTCGCGTTTGAAACGGAAATTACGTATGACCACGTGATATGGAAATTACGTATGACCACGTGATATGGAAATTACGTATGACCACGCGATATGGAAATTACGTATGACAACAGAACATATTATAATACAGGAACTAATCACTTCTTTTGTGGAAGTCATTTTTATATCATCTTTACAAATCGTTATTATTTGTGTGAGAGTTATTTTACTGATATTAAAAAGAAGTAAATACAAACACTCCGATCTGTCCCATAGAAATGCGCCCCGCATCACCCTCTCCCAGCCCTCCTCTCTGGACTACAGCGCTGAGCTGTCCTCCACGAGGCGCGTTCTGACAGAGAAGTTTTATTTATTCGTCCACGTGACTGTCGCGGAAACTGCCACATTGTAACTTTTTTTTAGTTGGCAGTACTTGATAGTAGAAGAGATGAGGAAAACAGCTTTGCGTCTTTCTGCTTTTTAACTGCGCCGAGCTGTAAACAATGTGAAGACAAGATCACCTTCAGCCGCGAGGGGTCGTGAGAACAAAGGGAAGCGCGGAATGTCGGGCTGCTCCGCTGGGTCAAGAGCTTTGAAGTTTCGGGCAGCGTCCTCTCTTCTCGCACTGTTTGTGACACTTCAAGTGCCCCGTCGGGTCCTTCGAGAGTGGAAATCTTTGCGATTGAGTGTAATGGGCGCCATTGAAGCAGGACTCTGTTTGTAAATTGCCCTGAACGACTACTTATTGTCCCTTAAGGTGAGTTCTGGTCACTAAAACCCCACAACATTCAAGGTTGCTTTTGTGATCAATTATTTTAAAACGATGGAGAGTTTACATCTAAGAAGATGTATAGACCTCTTCATGTAAAGTGTTGGACTTGGGAATTGTTTGGACCTTCTGCCCATTAAGCACGGAAGGGCAGAGTCCACATTTATCAGAATTATTTTTCTCTTAAATCACAGGCACATAGTGCAAGGTTGTCAGGCAGAAATTTGAACGATCACATACAAAATGTAATTTCTATACCACAACGGTCGTGTAGTGCCTTTCAAAAGGGATCTACTACCGAGAAATGATCCAAATACATTTTAGCTGCTGTTAGTACTACTTACCTGTTGTGTTATACTGCCTTTAAAATGTAGTTTACCCGAAACCACTCCAGTAGTGCTCAATGTATCTTTACTTCTTAAAATGTTAATTTTTTACTGTTTAATAACTTATAGACTACATATATATACATGCACTGCAAAAAGAAATAACCAATTCAAAATTAGAACATTAAAGCAGTTTAGACGAGAGCAGGCCATTCAGCCGAACAAAGATTGCAAGTCCTATCCACTTAATTCTTCTAAAAAACATCAAGTTGAGTTTTGAAAGACACTAAAGTCTTCCTGTCTACAACACTATCTGGTAGTGAAATGGGAAAATGTAGCAATAACTTGATGATATAGCAATCTTAATGCATTTATTTAACTGGCTACTTACATTTTTCTCATGTTCATCCACAAGGGATATTTTTACACTATGTAGTTGTGCATACTAGTTATTGTAAAATAAACAGGTGCATTTTCATTGCTCCAACTTTCAGAGTCCATTCCTTTTGTATGCCCATTATAATAATACATTTTTGAAGTACATTTAATAGATTTTTCATATTAAGGTTAATATACTGTACATAACCTACAATACCAAATATACAAAAGTATGTAATTCTGTTTAAACATTGTTATTTAAGCAGTATTTTCATATAATTACTTTCTCATTTTTTAGGCTGTGCTTTGGCGTTATAAATTTTCTCAGCTGAAAGGTTCTTCAGATGATGGAAAAAGCAAGATCAAATTTTTATTTCAAAATCAGGACACCAAACTTATTGAAGCCAAGGTAAAAATTCTCACTTTGGATATGCAGAATATTAATGTTACAATATTGTTTAAAGAGTAATTATTCAGTGAATAACATTGACTGATTGGTTTTGCTTTCTGATGTATTATCATTTAGCTTTGTAAGGAGGTACAGAAATATACAAAAATGTATAAATAGCTACTTGAACTAAGTTGCAAATGATAGAGAGCCTCAAAGATGGACTGATTCAATGGAAAAAAAGGCAATTAAAATGTTTAACAGTAAAATTTGCACACATAAATGAGGGGTATTACCCATTGTATTGTCATTAAATAATACCACAGACCATCCCAGGTTGCACATTTTGCACTATGAAAACTGCGGATGGTCAGATGCAAACTTAGCAGAGAAGCAGAGAGCTTCCTGGTGACGTCACCTGAGCTCGTTCTCACTCTCTCACTCAGCCATAACCATTCTGCCAACACCACTTCCACACACATTTTAATAAAGAAACATCTCCCAAAGACTAACTTATTATCTTCACTGTGGAAAGTGGGAATGTCCAAAGTAGGGGATTACTGGGGTATGGAAAATGTATGGAGTGGGTTTAACCGACACAATCTTTATTGTAGCCATGAGGACCATCCCAGGTCATCCATGTAGTAACTGGCCAGTGGAGCTCTGGTGAAGCTTCAACAGGTCTAGAAAGTCAAAAGATGTTTTTGAATTACTCAAGTAAATAAATGGTACCAAGATAGAAATTGAACAGGAACTGTGCATAGACAACAGAAAAAGTCATGTAAAAAGACTGGCCTATGGAAAGTTTTTGGACTAAGGAACCAAAACCAAAGATTGTGAAATTCATGTTAAGGTGCAATTATGGGTTTATTTGACAACATAAGAAAACAAAATGGAACAAACAAAATAAACTCTAGCTTTGTCATCACTTAAGTTATGGTGGAATCACAACAGAGATCTATACAAGGAGTAGTTTTTACAATGAGCCCCAATATATAATAGAACCTTTTAGATACCAACTATGTATCAGAAAGAATTGCTAAGATCTGGGTAGGGTTATGACAAAGAATATCAAACTATTTCCAGGTTTATGCCTCCTGCAATATCTTGTACAGTGAAGAACAGAAAGATGAGTTCGTTGATGAACGTGCAGAGACCTTGATAAGATCATTTACACTGAAGATCTGCTTGTCTTGGATAGTTTCATTAGCAGCATAGTCAAGAAAACAGGTTTAACTCTCTGAGTCTGTTAGAGTAGGACATGTCCTTAAGTTTTGGGATGCACTTGATTGCTCTCCTCTGCACAGCTTCAAGTGCTGCTATGTCTTTTGAAATCCTCAATACACGTATTAGGTTCTGAACACTTACAGTGAAGTGCGAGTATAATTGGACTGATGACATTTCAGGTATATCCTTTTTTATCTATCTTTATATCAGTCTCAGTTCTTGGAAAGGTATTGCCGATATAGTGATATTTTGTTGCCTCTGAAGGTATATTGAGAAATTCTCCTCACACCTCAGGATAGCAGGACACTGTGCTTCAACTCCCTAAACATTCATCTTTTATCAAAATCAAATTTGAGAAATAATACAGAAGTTTATTCTTGATATCTAATTAATTTGAGACTACAGGCATGTGACAATGTAAAAAACATCTTCATTTCTTGTCCACGTTATTTAGTGGTGTTGTATTCTGCAGTAGTTAATAATTCCCCACCCAAATGCTAGACTTTTATTACAGTTTATGTTTAGTTAGTGTACCACTGCTTATTTGAAATAAAGTAGTATGTTTCAGAGCAGAGACACAGTAGATTACTATGAGACCACATTGCTTTGAATCATGTCTTCAGTGTTACCCAATTTCACTTCCTGTCTTTTCTTTTTCTCTTTAAGGAACTGGAGTTTTCTAATCTTTTTGCTGTGCTACACTGTATTCATTCATTTTTTGCTGCCAAAGTCGCTTGCCTGGACCCTCTATATGTGGGCAGTCAGGGTGCTGCTGGAGTCACCAATACTGCTTGTGCTGCTGCCACAGGGAAAATCAAGTACTCCACCTAACAGGCTCTGAACTGTGCAATCTGTTTCCAGAAGTTTGCTGCTACTACAGCCCATAAATATTCATCATATCATAGCCTAGAGGGAACTGGGATTGAAGTAGCCAATTCAGAATCATCTCTCTGGTTGGATGGAGTGATTTTATTTCTTGTTGGAAGATAAAAAGAAACAGTGTATATATATATATATATATATATATATATATATATATATATATATATATATATATATATATATATATGTACACATACAAGAGGAAATGAGAGCATATGGACATACTTACTTTTGGAGTGATTTATGAGTGCTATTTCTTTCACCTTGGTAAGCAAAATGAAACAATTCCAGAATTGACAGAATCAACGTGTAGTTTATGAATTATTTAAAAATATCTGGACCTCCTTTACATTTGATCCTTTTGCTGACTTTGCCTCTTATACAGCGCAATTTTTGACATGATGAGCCCCTGCAGAGTTTACGGAAATTACTGTACAAAATTTCAGTTTATGCAGCTACAGAAGCATGCTAGACGTGCACAAAGACACAAAGAAGGAATACAATTTTTTCATTGCCTGTTTAATTTATAAAGGAACAAAAGTAGCTTTTGATTTCTATGGCCTTTGTCATTAAGAAATGTATACAGCCAACTGTCATTTTAAGTGTATGTTGAATATGGTGACAGAAACATCGACGAGTTAAAAGCAGACACGGTAGGCTTCTTTCTTTCTTTCTTTCTTTCTTTCTTTCTTTCTTTCTTTCTTTCTTTCTTTCTTTCTTTCTTTCTTTCAAGGATATGAAAAAAGATTAACTGAAAAACTGACCAATATACGAAAAAACATTTGCTATGCATTATTTAGACATTTTTCTTCATTTCTTTAACAAACCGCTGTAATTAAATAGTCCACTTTAAAATCAATTGAATCCTGACCTGGACGAGTCAAAGCCATTTTTTTGCTATTCACATTTTGCTCATCCCTAAAAGCAAATACAGAAGTTGTAAAGATAAAGATATTTAGTATTGTATGTAAGCAATATATTTGGAGGGTTTGGCTGCACTGTGTTACCTTGCCAGCATTACAACAGCCACTAATTTAAATGGCCGGTCATACTCTGAACGTGTCAGATGTGCTGTACTAAATCGTCAGAATCCACACACCACAGGGAAAATATGCTCCTGTTTTCCAAAATTGTTAACAGTTAAATTATAAATTTACTTAAATGCTTATAATTTGAAAAGTGCATCTTTTTGTTCTTTATTTTTTATTACTGTTGCAAATTAGCATTCTATTATTTGTTCATTTCCTAAATCTAGAAATGATCGATTATTGCCATTTAGAATGAGTAAATCGAATTCAGTTATTTAAAAAAAATGCAGTATGTTACTTTTAAAATCACACAGGATTCTCTTATTAGAGGTAAATAATAAGCATATTGTACATTGCTTATCATTTATACTTTTCTAACATGCATGTTTTTCTTATTTTTCTGTCTTTTTTCTTTTTTTGCAGTCTTCAAAAAATAAGTAAACTTGTTTAATTTTCCAAAAAAAAAAATGAAAAACTATTTTATGAAAATATATGTAAAGTACTAATTCATTTTTTTTACAAATGAATAATGATATATACAAAGCACTTTTAAAGGGGGATCAGTATGATGATGGGATCATTATAAATCAATATTTTTATTATATTCTAGAAGAAATTGTGAATAGATTTTCTTACACATGTCACTCATGCTCTGACTGCTTTGTTGCTCATTTTTATTTTATTTAGCCTTTTTTAATCTCAATGCTTTCATATAGTAAGTAACTTTTTTTCAGAATATTTTTTTTAATATTTATTGAAGCATAGTTGTTTTGTGCTTGCTGCAAAATACTGTCCTGTACATTGTATAAACATTGCATTGTATTTATTCTTACAGTAATAAAATACAGTTTTTACTGATATTTATGGCTAATTCATGTGTGATTATAAAATTGATAAAATGAAAGAAATGGAAGATAATTTATAGAATGTCTTCTTATCTGAGTATCACTTAAGACTAGCAGTAGGTAAAATACATCAAATATGATAATTAATCCATCCATCCATTGTCTCCCGTTTATCTGAGGTCGGGTCGTGGGGGCAGCAGCTTGAGCAGAGATACCCAGACTTCCCTCTCCCCGGCCACTTCTTCTAGCTCTTCCGGGAGAATCCCAAGGCGTTCCCAGGCCAGTCAAGAGACATAGTCCCTCCAGCGTGTCCTGGGTCTTCCCCGGGGCCTCCTCCCGGTTAGACGTGCCCGGAACACCTCACCAGGGAGGCGTCCAGGGGACATCCTGATCAGATGCCCGAGCCACCTCATCTGATTCCTCTCGATGCGGAGGAGCAGCGGCTCTACTCTGAGCCCCTCCCGGAAGACTGAGCTTCTCACCCTATCTTTAAGGGAGAGCCCAGACACCCTGCGGAGGAAACTCATTTCAGCCGCTTGTATTCGCGATCTCGTTCTTTCGGTCACTACCCATAGTTCATGACCATAGGTGAGGGTAGGAACATAGATCGACTGGTAAATTGAGTGCTTCGCCTTGCGGCTCAGCTCCTTTTTCACCACGACAGACCGATGCAGCGCCCACATTACTGCGGATGCCGCACCGATCCGCCTGTCGATCTCACGCTCCATTCTTCCCTCACTCGTGAACAAGACCCCGAGATACTTGAACTCCTCCACTTGGGGCAGGATCTCGCTACCAACCCTGAGAGGGCACTCCACCCTTTTCCGGCTGAGGACCATGGTCTCGGATTTGGAGGTGCTGATTCTTATAATTAATGAAATTTAAAATTACCAAAACTTTTAAAAATAAAAGTCTATCAGCACAGTGAATAAACTGAAGTGTTACCATTATTTTAATGTAAGAGATATGAGAATAGATTTAAATTTCAATGAAGACTTTTGAAAAGTTACAATAATCAGACAGTATGATTAGCCTAGCTGTTTAGACCCTAGGTTGGCAGAAATAAATATTTGTGATACATAAATGGCAAACAGATTATTTTAAATATAATATTAATTCCCATACATACAGAACACAGTTCTTACTTATTTCTTCTTTTCAAAGTGCGGGGAGTAGCACAATAGTTCTATTGATATTATTTGATCAGTTAAGCATGTATGTGATTTGCTTTTACATTTACATTTGTTTGTATAGTGGACACTTTCATCCAAAGTGACTTATAAAAGAGATTGACGTAATCAAGTAACGGTAGTCTGTAGGCCTGTTTGGGAACAAGTGTTACAGGGCAAGGTTACAGAAGTGATCATCACAAGTGAAGAGAACAGAACAAAATAAAAAGCAAGTTTTGATTGCTAGGTTATAAATCCTAACAGCTAACATCAGTGCTGAGATCTTTTTGTTGGCTGCAATCAAAACATGGCTTGTTAAAACCAAGATTACAGTCAAAAATAATTATCCATTATCGTTAATCTCCTCACTCTTGAACCAATTAACATCCATCCATCCATCATCCAACCCGCTATATCCTAACTACAGGGTCCCCTGGCAGGGCGCACACACACACACCCACACACCAAGCACACACTAGGGACAATTTAGAATTGCCAATGCACCTAACCTGCATGTCTTTGGACTGTGGGAGGAAACTGGAGTACCCGGAGGAAACCCACGCAGACACGGGGAGAACATGCAAACTCCATGCAGGGAGGACCCGGGAAGCAAACCCAGGTCTCCTAACTGCAAGGCAGCAGCGCTACCCACTGCGCCACCATGCCGCCCACCAAGTAACATCCTCTTCCATATTCATTAAGTTAGATATAAGGAGTGCTTAGAATCTAATTCAGATTCACAAAAAAGACACATGAAAGACCACTTTTTGTACTGATTATGAACATCGTGGATACTTGGTGATGCCCTATGGATTGACTGTGCTAGTGGTTTATCTGGAGTTTCTAAATTATATATATATATATATATATATATATATATATATATATATATATATATATATATATATATATATATATATATATATGTGAATGTATATATATATAAATATATATATATATAAATATATATATATATATATTAGACATAAATATATAAATTTGACAATATTCTCAGCTTCTTCTCATGCCAAGTTTAAAATGGGCCTTCATGAATGCAGAAACATAATTTGTTCATTAAGCTTAAGAAGTGCAAGTTTCATTTAACTTCCCTGGTATTCTTTGGTTGTTCTATGAAGAATTTCAAAATGAATCATAGTAGCTTATGGGCTATACCGGACTAGACAAGATCTGCGTCAGTCAAGCAAGGTCAGAGATTTGTCTGGTTTGCCTACTATTTATTATATGTGTTTTATTAAAGGTTTTAGTTCAGTAATTGCCCCAATTTCAAATTTAACTAAGATGAAATCAAAATGATTTGTATGGATATAAAAGATCCTACTGCATTGGGTACTTGAGTAAGGCCCTTAACCTTAAAATTACTTCAGGGATGATGTACAAAGGCTGACCCTATGCTCTGACCCACATAGGTCATGTGAAAAGACAGTTTCTCCTGGGGATTAATAAAGTATATCAAATCAAATCTGAAGTTCAGGAAGAGTTTATTAAAATGAAGTCACTTTTTATCACTGCCCCAGTCTTATGACACTCAGACACTTGTTTACATTTAAAATTAGAGAATGATATCTTAATTGTTGAATTAGGGCTGATATCGTCTCAGTGTTTTCCTGATGCCAGCAAACTTGACCCATGTTCCGTCTTCTCAAGAAAGCTGTTATTAGTAAAAGTAGATGTTGTGGTTAATAGAGAGATGTTAGCAATCAAATTAGCCCCTGAAGAATGGAGGCACTTGTTACAAGGAGCTGATTTCCATTTTATTATCTGTACAGAGCACAAATATTTAATATGAATAAAAATTGCTAAGAGATTACACACCAGGCAAGCTCGTAGGACTTTATTTTTCATTTTTTGAAATTTGTTATGAGCAGAAAAAATGAATATCAAAGCAGTTGTGCTATCTCTGCAATGTGAAGAGAATGAATTGTAGCAGATTCCATAACCAATCCTGCCTTTGGAATAATTCATTGCTGCAGTGGAGATTTTAGAACTTAAGCATTTGAAGAAAATCACTGAAATGGCTTCAGGTAGATATACCTCACATTTGAACATTCACCAAGGGCCAAATCATTTAAATAGCAAGAAGTATTCCTCTGGGGCAAGGATTGGTTGATGTTTGATCATCTTGGTATTTCCCCTACTAAGTAGTTTGTTCAATGACATTTTTGGTAGCCCACCCCTAAGGATTATGTAAAGACATGTGAAATCGGAAGTAGATCTAAATCTATCAGTGGGAATCCTTCTGGGTTGTTGCTGTCCATTCCAACTACATCTTGACAATGGGAGGGTTTTTCAACAGATTTATTTACATTATGCGGATGTGTTAGCATTCTTATTATTGCAGGTAGAGTTTTTAAAGAGGTCTATCTCACACCATTAACAAAATAGCTTTCTACCAAAAAATTAACAGACATTTTTATTCAGAAATCTTTTGAGTCTTTCAACCATAGTATCAGAGAGTTTTGGAAGGGGTTTTTGCTTTTTATTGGTATTTGATTAATTTAAATTCAAAATAGCACCTTCAAGGTAATGGCCAATTTAAGTGTGTACCATATTTTTATTGAAATGATAAGTCAAGGCTCCACAATCAGAAGAAGCAGTCAAAGCTCCTTACTTTCCTGAAATCTTCAGGTGTCTTTCAGGCTCAGACCTTCTTATACTTTGGTACATGCTTGTTCTTCTTTGTTACTAGCTTCATTATCTTCTCCTATGCAAACTTAGCATGATTTTGTTGGAACTCCTAAAAAATTCTGAAGGACTCATTAAACCCAAAAACCAAACTTTTGCCTCGGTTCATGACCACACACTCAATATACGAACAAGCCAGTTTCCCTTTCGGTTTGTGCGCGCCGATGATTTCCGCACCTGTTGCATTGTTCTCGGTCAGACGTGCGTGCTTGCACGTGTGTGCGTGCTTTCGCTGTGAACTCTTTGTACTCGATTTCATTTCCCTTCCGGTTCATGCGCGCCGATTACTGTATTTAAGCACGTGTTCAGCCTCTCCCTGTTCATTGTTCTCAGTCAGACGTGCGTGCTTTACCTGTGAACTCTTTGTGCTCTACAGTATTTCGTTTGCTTTTGCAGTTAACCATGGCTTCTAAGCAAGTGAAGAGTGGTGAAAAGAAAGTGTTGCAATGTTACTTTTCTCTTTTTTTCAAATGTTTATTTTTTTCCATGTGCTTAAAACTCATTTAAAAAGAGTGTTTACAGCAATCGGGCTGTAATGCGATTAGCGTGAACTCCTGCAATGTTACTGTCTTGATTGACTTTTAAATAAAGTTCGGATTTGTTCAAATGTTCCTTTTTTCCCCCTGTGCTTAAAACTCATTTAAAAGGAGTGTTTACAGCGATCGGGCTCTAATGCTATTAGCGTGAACTCCTGCAATGTTACTGTCTTGATTGACTTTTAAATAAAGTTCGGATTTGTTCAAATGTTCCTTTTTCTCCCCCTGTGCTTAAAACTCATTAAAAAAAAAAAGTGTTTATACAACAATCGGATTGTAAGGCTATAGCGCGAACTGCTGCAATGTTACAGAGAGAGAGAGGGCTTGCGTGCTTCTGAGAGACAGAGGGGGAGGGGGCTCGCGTGCTGCTGAGAGAGAGAGAGAGAGAGAGAGAGAGAGGGCTCGCGTGCTGCTGAGCAGGGAGCCTGGGTGTTTGTGTCAGTGTTATTCAATGTTTTTACATTAGTTTACTATTACACTGTGCATTCTATGGTGTAATTAACTATATTTGTGCTTAAAAATCTTAAAAAAAATATATTTACATACAGTTCGTAGGTCTGGAACGGATTAATTGTATTTACATACAATCCCATGGGGGAAATTGTTTCGGTTCACAACCAAATCGGTTTACGACCAGAGGTTTGGAACGAATTATGGTCGTGAACCGAGGTTCCACTGTACACTTACGGTCATCACTTACTACATGAGCATTTTGAAACGCTGCATTTCTGATTAAGAACAGGAACCTGCTACACATTTTATCATGATACCTGTGGCTGTTTTGTAGATATAATGGGGGAAAGGGTGACTTGTAGCATGCTACACAAGCTTGCTTTTGTTATTCCTGATGTTTAGTTTCATTGCGGTTACAGCTGAATATCTTGACTTGCAAAAATATGTTGTTCTAAATGGCAACAGAAACTCATTTGTGGAATCAGTGATTCCTTGATGTTTATGGCTGGGTGAAACCAGAAAGAGGGCAAGTTCATGTTGTGAAATTCAAACCATAAGCTGCCATTGGATGCAAGTTCAACTGGATGTGCCCTGCAAGTCAGTGGGGAAAATGATGCTAGCAGCATCACTTGGGTCAACTGAAAAGGCAAATTGAATCCATGTGTTTTCAATTCTTCGGTCATCTGGGAAATAATTATAGAACTTCCCAGATGAACTGGTCGGGTGCTCTCTGACATCTCAGGGCAACTTGGTACTTAAGTGGGGGTCTCCTGTAAAGCATCAAAAAGAGCTGAAAACATGTCAACAATGCGATCCTTGACCTTTTTCTCCCAAAGCACAAATTTTCATTTGATAGACCCAATTTTGTCCATTACCAAAAAAAACACAGTTATGTCTCCCCTGAAAAGGCAAATTTAGCTAGTTCAGCTGGTCAGAGATATCTGACATGTATGCCATTTGATCAAAAAATTCAGCATCCATATATCACTTTGCAAGATAGTACTGTTTCTGTTCCATAAATGTAAGCACTTATTTAACACAATGTTTACTTAATATATTCCTTGTTGCAGACACTTAATATCATTGTGATATAATAACTAAATGTGTTCTAACTGGAACCAGTTACAGTAAAGCAAAAACAGGTGAGAATTAAGAGCATTGTTTTTTTACTAGATTGATTATTTTAACAACATGTCCATGACTGCGCGTAGTGCTGCTGACACTAATTTAGCTGTTAGACTTTCATGGTGTAAAAAGTGGTGAACCCATAATCAATAGCAATAGCATTTTTGAAATATCAGTTGATTCATCAATTTGATTAGCAAAATAAGGGCTTGCTCTTTCACAGTTGCATTTCAGTGTCTTCACATGTCAACAAGTGGCCAGCTAACAGTGTCATTAGAGGTTGGAATGGCTTGCATTTTACTACCAGCTCTTTCTTCTAATACTTTCCATCACAAGGCATAACTAACTCTTCGCCAATACTAAATGATGTTTTGTCGTGGGTAATGTGGACAGCAGTAAAATAACTTGCTTTCAGAGTGCTTTTAGAAGCAGAAGAAAGCATAGCTCTAGAACTCTGTTGTTTCTGAAGCTGATCACACTTCCAAATTAAATCATCTACGTGTTCCCTAACACATTTTGGATGCTTAATCTGTGGATGTCATTAAAGTTTACAAGGTTTCATGGATTCATTTGCCAGAACCTTGCCCCACACAGTGGTTTTTCATTCAGTGTTGGAATAAATCCACATATAATGTAGTCAGGATTAGTGCATTTAAATTGGATGGAGTTTCTCTTTTGTTCTCCTTCTTTTAAAAATGGATGTCTTTTCTTAACTGGCCTAGTCTTCTTAGGTGGTGGAATAGCAGTGAAGCAAGCTAAATAAACTAGAACAAGTGGTTAATTTACAGTGATCATGCAATAAAATCCATGTTGAATAAATTAATTACTCTGATAGGGCAGCTAAAATGCTCCTGCAATAGAGTTACATCCTCAATGTTAATTGTGTATAAACCTGACATTTGCTGGACAAAGCAGAAAGGTCTTCTAAATAGCACATGACTTGTAATGGACTTTTAATGGACACTATGTACTCATTACAAGAAAAAACTCACGACCCATTACTGAATCATCCACAGCCCACTGTTAGGTCACTACCCTGTGGTTTAGAACCAGTGAACTTGGGTAATCCTGTCATGCCAGTCAGTGCTTCCCAGTTCCACGGAAAAGAAGCAAATAATTAATAATGAGTTTCCTTCAGTTTTGTCAGATATGAAAAACTTGGAGCTCCCATTCATATGGACCTTGTTTTTGTTACAGAGCTTTCCTTTGTTACCCTTGAACAGCTGTTCACAGGACTGATGGGTTTTCCCATTACTTTATCTATAGTATTATATATCTCGTGGCCTCAGAACCCCTGCAGATTTTATTTTTTTCTCCAGCCATCTGAAGGTTTTTTTTTGTTTTTCCTGTCCTCCCTGGCCATCGGACCTTACTTTTATTCTATGTTAATTAGTGTTCCCTTATTTTAATTACTATTTATTTTGTGTTTTTTCTCTTTTTTCATCATGTAAAGCACTTTGAGCTACATTGTTTGTATGAAAATGTGCTACATAAATAAATGTTGTTGTTGTTGTTATAGTCCCCAACTAAATCTGTTCCTTTTGTTGTCCTCAGTGGCATACTAGCCAAAGAGAGTCACGAATACATTTCCACAGTCTTCTTTCCTTCACAGTTGAAGCCCAGAGGTCTTGTCCCTATGACCCTGCTGAAAGGGTCCAGACAAGTCAAATTTAATAAAAATTTATTTAATATCTATATTGCTTTTTGATTGGGTAAAGTACTGTACTTATAAACCTTACAGCTAAAGGGGCAAGTTCAAGATGTGACTCGCTCAAATCTAAGGTCGTTCTCCTCACATCCATTATCCTTGTCATCAACGGCCTATATGAAACGTTTCTTATCTATTTCCGCTCTTTTCTCTGCAGTGTGTATTACAAGCATGGAGAATTATTTACCCATTTACTGCAAAAGCCTAATAGCTACACCACAACTGCTGTGCTGACAGTTTTTGCAGAAGGTTTAAAGCAAAAATAAATGATACGAGAATAGTGTCAGTATTATACATTTACACATTACACTCTGGGAAGTCAAGTAACACTTTACCACTTTCTAATCCCACCTATTTACAGTACACAGTTAAACCAAAAGTCATTTTCATAATGTGTCCTGGTTTGGATAATGATTGAATGGATGATTTTTATAAGGTCTAATAAATATTTAGTTACACTGTAAATTTAGATGTCAGTGCAAAGTACACATGCAGAAACTAAGCATTACCCATTCTCACTGCATTATTGATCCTTAAAATGATGAGACTGGGCGGCACGGTGGTGCAGTGGTAGCGCTGCTGCCTCGCAGTTAGGAGACCCGGGTTCGCTTCCTGGGTCCTCCCTGCGTGGAGTTTGCATGTTCTCCCCGTGTCTGTGTGGGTTTCCTCCGGGCACTCCAGTTTCCTCCCACAGTCCAAAGACATGCATGTTAGGTGGATTGGTGATCCTAAATTGTCCCTAGTGTGTGCTTGGTGTGTGGGTGTGTTTGTGTGTGTCCTGCGGTGGGTTGGCACCCTGCCCGGGATTGGTTCCTGCCTTGTGCCCTGTGTTGGCTGGGATTGGCTCCAGCAGACCCCCGTGACCCAGTGTTCGGATTCAGCGGGTTGGAAAATGGATGGATGGATGGAAAATGATGAGACTTGTATCATTTTCTTCATGTTTCCTGGATCGCTTGATTCCAACCCTACTTGCTGTTTTATAAGGGGTCCCCATGGATTCTATGAGTGCCTGTGAGATACGATACCTTTCCTTTCACTTTGATCATCATCCCCATATTTGTCTGAACATGCACTCAGTGTGCACTTCATCTGATACAGCTGCTTATAAATGCATATAACCTGCTCCTTCAAACAGCTAATCATGTAGCTGACAGTCAGTATATACGGTATAGCATGCAGAAATTTTTAAGAGGTTTAGTTGTTAATCGAACATTCAACATTTCAATGAGCAATAAGCATGACACAAGTAATTTTGACCATGAATATCGGTGCCAAATGTCGGGTTCCATCATGCAGTAAACTTCTTAAAGTTTACAGAGGATAGTGCATGTCACACATAGGTATTGGAGGATCTCACAGGCTCAATATTAGGTATGTACAGTCATATGAAAAAGTTTGGGAACCCCTCTTAATTCTTTGGATTTTTGTTTATCATTGGCTGAGCTTTCAAAGTAGCAACTTACTTTTAATATACGACATGCCTTATGGAAACAGTAGTATTTCAGCAGTAACATTGAGTTTATCGGATTAACAGAAAATATGCAATATGCATCATAACAAAATTAGACAGGTGCATAAATTTGGGCACCCCAACAGAGATATTACATCAATACTCAGTTGAGCCTCCTTTTGTAAATATAACAGCCTCTAGACGCCTCCTATAGCCTTTGATGAGTGTCTGGAAAAATCTCTCCAGTTCGGTTCAATTTGATGGCTGCTGAGCATGGACAGCCTGCTTCAAATCATCCCATAGATTTTCGATGATATTCAAGTCAGGGGACTGTGACAGCCATTCCATTGTACTTCTCCCTCTGCATGAATGCCTTTGCAGATTTTGAATTGTGTTTTGGGTTATTGTCTTGTTGGGATATCCAACCCCTGCGTAACTTCAACTTTGTGACTGCTGCTTGAACATTATCCTGAAGAATTTGTTGATATTGGGTTGAATTCATCTGGCCCTCGACTTTAACAAGGGCCCCAGTCCCTGAACTAGCCACACAGCCCCACAGCATGATGGAACCTCCCCCAAATTTGACAGTAGGTAGCAGGTGTTTTTCTTGCCATGCAAAGCGCTTTTTGTTATGACCAAATAACTCAATTTTTGTGTCATCAGTCCAAAGCACTTTGTTCCAAAATGAATCTGGCTTGTCTAAATGAGCATTTGCATACAACAAGCGACTCTGTTTGTGGCGTGAGTGCAGAAAGGTCTTCTTTCTCATCACCCTGCTATACAGATGTTCTTTGTGCAAATTGCACTGAATTGTAGAATTATGTACAGATACACCATCTGCAGCAAGATGTTTTTGCAGGTCTTTGGAGGTGATCTGTAACCATTCTCACAATCCTGCGCATATGTCGCTCCTGTATTTTTCTTGGCCTGCCAGACCTGCTGGGTTTAACAGCAACTGTGCCTGTGGCCTTCCATTTCCTGATGACATTCCTTACAGTTGAAACTGACAGTTTAAACTTCTGAGATAGCTTTTTGTAGCCTTCCCCTAAACCATGAGCCTGAACAATCTTTGTTTTCAGATCTTTTGAGAGTTGCTTTGAGGATCCCATGCTGTCACTCTTCAGAGGAGAGTCAAAGGGAAGCACAACTTGCAATTGACCACCTTAAATAAATTTTCTCATGATTGGACAGACCTATCTATGAAGTTCAAGGCTTAACAAGCTAATCCAACCAATTTGGTGTTGCAAGTAATCAGCATTGAGCAGTTACATACAATTGAATCAGAAAAATTACAAGGGGACCCAAATTTTTGCACAGCCAGTTTTTCACATTTGATTTAATTTTATACAACTAAATACTGCTTCACTAAAAATCTTTGTTAGGAAAACACCCCAGTACTCAGATGTTCCTGGGAAATGAAAGGCATATCACTGTTATCTTTTTTGTTGAAAGTAGAGTAAATTATTATGCAGACTGAGAGGGGTTCCCAAACTTTTTCATATGACTGTATTAACCCACCGAGGTGAGTTGGGGGACTTTCGCTAACATTCTGTTCTCCTTCTCTCCCCGCTGCACAGAAGAACCACCCAGTGAGGGCACTTAGCCCCATCCCTTCTAATTTATCTGAAACCCAGCTGCCTGGAAGGAGGCATCATTTACGACCAGAGCAACCCACCAAATGCAGCTCCTGTGAACAACCCCTAATTCTGCAGACAAACCTGCTATCTTTCTATTTTGCCTCAAGGATAAAACGTGAATGCAAGAGTTGTTTCCTTTGTTGGATCTTTTTCTATTAATTAAACGGGACAATTAGGTTGGCGCCCCAACTTTTACCTTTACAAGACCTTTCATTCCTACACTCAGCCACATGCAAACCACCTTTGTCAAATAGAAAGGTCAGAGGAATGCAGACAGTCCTATTCAAGGTAACAGAAAGACCTCAAATGTCCAATAACACCTCTTTAGAATCTCCAGATATGCAACACATTGCACCTTGAAGCGGATGGGCTACTCCAGTAGAAAATCAAGCCTGGGTCTCACTAATAACAAGAAGATGAGGCTAAAGTAGGAACAGGGTAATTAGGAGATTGAAAAAAGTCTCACCTTGCTTGACTAAACTTGATTTCTGCTGTGACATGTGGATGGTACGATCTGAATTTGGCATAACGTGTTTGAAAGCATGGGTTCTTCTTGCCTTGTGTCAAGCTGACAGTTAAGTGAGGCATTACACTGGTACACACTTTCTGATGTTACAAGTACTGGTAGTTAAAGTGTGTGTACCAGAAAATTGCCACACCACCAGTTGAGTTTTTGCACTTCCAAGGAGGACCATTTCTCCAAAATTACCCCACCGCTCTCTAAAATTACTTCTGCATGTCAGATCCACCGATTCAGTTTCAATAGTTATGAGCAAAAACATGTCAGTGTCCCACCAGTTCTTCCACTTTAACTACTATTGGTAAAGATAATGCAATGGAGTAGGAAATCTTTCCTTTGACATACTTATGTCCACTTAACACCAGCTAAGCTCTTTTTGCATGCCGCAACATAACCAAAAGATTGTAGGTGACCATAGGGAATCCTTTATGGAGACAGTACACCCTTTTTCAAATGGATGCATCCAGCAAGATAATGCATCATGTCATATGAAGCTGGTTTCACAAATATGACAGGACATTTACTAAATTCCCAGATCTCAAACCAAAAGCGTAACTTTTGGGTGAGCTGGAAAGGGAAATTTTCATCATGAATTTGTGGACAAAAATTCTGCAGGACCGGAATGATTTAATGCCATCACACAGACATGAACCAAAATCCCTAAAAAATGTTTCCCTCATCTTGTTCAGTGGATACCTCAAAGAATTCAGGCCATTACTTGTACTAGGTAAATTTTGATATTACAATCATTTTATAGTTTTATTTATATGAACAGTTTTATTTCAGACAGTTAATGCTACCTGGCTAAACAATAAAAACTTAGTTAAAGACAATTTGTCCTACTGGTCACCACACAATGGGCATTTGCCTTGCAGCTCACCGATGATTCCATGTCCTATAATCATGTTGTATTTCACATGCATCACACTATTTTGTAATCAAATTTCCTTGCACGATTAAGCACATTTTTAATACCATATTGACCACCTCAAGATAAACTTCACAATTATCATATGTTAAGAATTAATACATTGTACATATCCCAAAAACATTTTTCCTGTCTTAGGTACATTCTTTGTGTTCGTTTGTTGTAAATTTTCTTAAAGTTTTATTTTCAGGAAACGTATCTACTGTATATGTGTGTTTTGGATAAATTCTTACGTTTGAGAAAGATACTAAAATTTTTGTTGTTGAATGTTAAGTGTGTCACAGTGCCATTTTACAATCTCAGCATTTTGTTGCCGAATTGCTAGGATGCACTGCACGGTTATTAAGAAATACCTCCAAACTCAACATAATGCATCAGTGATTACGTATTTAATCCTGGAACAGTGTTAGCCTTAAACTTATAGTGTTACGAGTTCTGGTTAATGTCTTATAGCTTTTCACTTCTCAATTTGACAGATGACCTTAGTGTTTTGGTCCTTGTGACATTCTTGCAGTTTTGATATCATCTCCGCCAAATTTTTGTTTTGCCTTTACTTACAGTTTAGATCTCTGAATGTTGTTCTTGACAATTATATTTTAAAAAGCTGTTTTTGTTCCACTTTCCTGAAAATATGTACATGTCCTGGTAAATTGTCTTTACAGTTCTCACCTTAACAGAAATACAAAATATATCCTTATACTTTTTATTTATTTTGTATGGATTTGTAGAGTGCTTCTGTCAGTGTCTGCCTATTTACCTGAGACATTCTGTATCATTTGTATCCAGCACATTATCAAGGGAAAAATTAGATAATTAATCATTTTTATTTTGTCCTTTATTGTAACATACATCCAGGAGATATTAATGTGTGCCAAAGACTTTTAACACAGTCAATTATCTTGGAACCTTTAGATATACAAAAGATATAGGTGTGCTAAAGATTATAACATTTATCTATATTTTAATTAGTGCAAACTGATATGCATTTTAACTATGTTATGCAAATGAACCTAACTTACTTAAGATGATTGCTTTGTTATATTCTCAATTCTTGTCCTAGAGAAATGGGCTATTTGCATGGCAGGCTCCCTCAAGCTTGTTGTAATAAAGGACATCCAGTATATGGAAACATTTATAATGGTAATTCTGACTATTCTTTTTTTAAAATACTAATGTTCCTGACACTCATCATCCAGTACAGTAAAAAATATGAAGAAGACAGCAAGACTTGAAAATCAAGTAGATCAAGTCTGGGCAACAGTCCAGCTGATCCACCTTTAGTATTGGTGACCAGCATGACATGAGCTCTCTGCTTCACCTCAATGCACCTCACACAAATCTGCAAACTAGACCTCTGCTCAGCTTCTTGTGCAATCTTCCCATGTTCCAGATACATACATGTTAGGTTTATGATGGACTCTATTTAGTCTTGTTATATATGAGTGTGTGGGCCCTGTGAAGCTTCGTCCAGGTGGGTTCCTTCCTTGTATGTGATGCTGTTGTCTCCACAAACCTAAACTTGGAATAATTTGATTAAATAATTTGCAATTGTCTAGTATTTGTAAATTAATAATAATAATAATAATACTTTAATTTGAAATATTAGAAATGATATAATAATGTTATCATCTGCAATGTATTATAATTTAGTCCAGTAAATCGTATTATATTTCTCAGATTTTTGCTTTGTAGTATATTAAGCCTATAGTGTGTTTCAACTTTTTCCTTCTTCCTGCAAGCATGAATTTCTTAGATGTATTAGCCAAAACATTTAGTAGTAGGGCTATTTTTTTAACTCTAATTTACTGTGTACTAATGTTTTTTAATCTTATGTTCCTACATCTTGATGAAATTTGTAATTTGTCTTTTTTTAAGAAAAGACACTTTCATAGACCACAAAATAAAGACATATAGACATTTCCTTCTAATTTTTGCTTCAAGCATTATCTCTTTATATGCAAATTATCACAAGCCATTTCTCTGCATGTCTCTTTCTCAAACTACACCCTGTAGACAATAAGGCTCTGGTTCTGAATTTCACAACGTAGTAAATGTATTCTGGATTCCTAGGCTTTCATTTTCTTTTAAAGAAAGGCTATTGTTACTCACCATGCAAGCATTTTGCATTATTTTAAATTTACATAATTACGGAGAAAGGGTTTTACTCTTATAGTTTTAATTGCTTTTTCAAACAACATAATGGAGATGGAGAGTAGTGGTTTTCACATTATGCCGTGGACTGCAAAAATTAAGCATTTTATATGTCTAGTTTTATATGTCTTGTTTTGTTCAGAAGATGATGATCAGAAGATATTGAGATAGCAACAGAATACATGAAGAGCTCAGAGCCTGAATGAGGAGCAATGTGACACAGAAAACCCCTGGAAATAAAATTCTTTCCAAAAGAAACAGCACAACATGTAACAGTTGCTTTATTTTGTTAATTTTTATAAATTCTTCTTCTGATTTATGTTATTCCATTTTAAAGGAAAAACACCAAACCTCAAACTACAGTATATTCCTCCTGCAAACTGACGATTCCATAATTTTATAAAAGGCTAACAGTTTTAGCATTCAGATATTTTAGTCTAAGTGATTTGCCATTTCTTATTCCCATCCATTTTTTGACACTTTTTCCATTATTATGGTAGCACGAGGTACATGTCAGGAATCACTTCTGAAGAAGATGTCATTCCATTGAAGAGCACACTCATGTACTGACCCAAAGTCACATGTTCCCGGTCAGTTTAGAGACAGAATTCAATGTTAACCTCCATGGCATTTGGGTGTGAGAAGAAATCTAAGTACCTAGATAAACCCCACACATGGTGAGAACACGCACAATTCACAGGAACAATGATCCCTGTCCTCTAGAGTTGTGTGGCTGGAGTGGCCCACAAGTGCAATTTACACATAAGTATTGATGCTTTCATGCAAAACTTCAAAGATCAAGTGCATTTTTAGTATTGTACAACAGTAATTCCTCACTGATCCACAGGGTGGCGCTGTATACTAATGCCTATTCTCTTCCTCCCTCTGCAGGCAAGATGATTGACAGCCTTACCACCTCTGAAGTCACTTCTGGTGTTCTTCCACCTGGACCCGCCTCTTCCTGTCTGGCCTGTATTTAACCAGAAGTGTCACCATCTTGGGCAGTCTGTATTTCAGACTCGTGTCTTCAGCAACAATATTTTGCTGAAAAACGCTTTATTTTTTTTCATTAACAATTTGCAAAGTTGTAGTGTTGTCCCAAACCTTTATCTGTCTTTGTCCTCTTTTACACTATTTACAAACAGAAACAGCCTAAAGCACACCAGGAAAGTTCAAATCTGCCCTTACATTTGGCTTTGTTTTACTCTGTGTACAAATATGGGCCACCTCTCCTGACTTATCTGTTCTTGAGGACCGCTCCTCTCTTGTCTTATTCACTAAAGATCAATGTGAACACAAACTCAAAGTTCTCTCTAAATATATCCTCATTACCTTTTATCATATAATAATTGTCAGAATGTCCTTTGCTCCATTTTCTTCCTTTCCTGTTTGACCACTGCACGTTTTATTTCTTCTTTATACCTTCTGTACCGTTCCATTACCAATCATGTGTGACTGCAGAAAAATTGTTTGTCAATAATGTTTAAGTTTAAAATATTTCTTAAACCTAAATAAAGTAAGTTGTTTATATAGTGTGTTGTTTTTTATGAAAGCAGTGTTTTTTTAAGGTATAGAAGGCAGCTCATAGGAAAATTTTGTTGCTCAAAGGTTGGTCTTTGATGACACACAAGACTTTCACAAGAGATTCATTTATCTTTCATTTAAGAATCATCATTGTCACAGATGTTTCTCCTAAAATTCCTTAGAA
Organism: Erpetoichthys calabaricus; assembly: GCF_900747795.2. Taxonomy (NCBI): domain Eukaryota; kingdom Metazoa; phylum Chordata; class Cladistia; order Polypteriformes; family Polypteridae; genus Erpetoichthys; species Erpetoichthys calabaricus. The sequence goes on from NC_041399.2 coordinate 39,940,562, forward strand.
TAAATAGCTTTGGACAGAAAGGAGACATGAGATACAACTGAGGTAAAAGGAGTCAAAATTGAGAATTTGGTTTGAAAAGAATAGTATATTTTGTGAGATCTCTTTCTAGTCTTGTTTTAATCTCTTCCAAGACTTCATATTTTTACTTATTATTGCAATGATGCCTTCATCCAAAGTGACTTACAACATTTGAGATACAATTGGTTAAACTGTGGAATGGTCTGCCTGCTACTATAAGAGATGCCCCTTCGGTCTCAGTTTTTAAATCCCAGCTGAAGACTCACTACTTCAGTTTAGCATATCCTGACTAGAGCTGCTGATTAACTGTACAGACTGCATCTCTGTTGTTAGTCATTAGCACTAAAACATAAGTAATATGATAGTTATAATTTGTTACTAACCCTCACCTATTCTGTATCTCTTCTCGGTACTCAAATGTGGCACTTGGTGCCACGGCCCACCTGCCAAGTTATTTTGCCTGCCTAAGGTAAAGTCATCCCTGATGAAGGATCTCAGGAATCGTCAGGTAGAGGGGTCCTTCCATTGGATTGGCTGATCCAGCACTGTCTCAGCTGTGGAATGGCCAAATGGGGGAGGCAGCTTGATGGCTGCCAAATCATATTATGTGATATCATCTACTGTTAAATTCTGGTCCGTACTTTTGATTTCTATACTGTATTGAGGATTTGTTCTGTTCTCTGTATTGTATTGTATTGACCCCCTTCTTTTTGACACCCACTGCACGCCCAACCTACCTGGAAAGGGGTCTCTCTTTGAACTGCCTTTCCCAAGGTTTCTTCCATTTTTTCCTTACTAGTGTTTTTTTGGGAGTTTTTCCTTGTCTTCTTAGAGAGTCAAGGCTTGGGGGCTGTCAAGAGGCAGGGCCTGTTAAAGACCATTGCGGCATTTCTTCTGTGATTTTGGGCTATACAAAAATAAATTGTTTTATATTGTTATTTCTTTTATTTTAACAGTTGGAGCACAGGCAGATAAAGAGACTTTATCATGGTCACATGGTGTCAGTAGTGGGATCTGAACCCACAAACACAGGGTTTGAAAGCGAAAGTTTTATGCACTATTCCAACACTACCTGTCTTTTCTTCCTGAAAGAGTATAATCTAATTTGAGCACATCAATATAAATTAAAGCAACTATTAGTATTAATCAGAAACAAGGACTACAGTTTTGTAATTATAGTAAAATCTTTTATTACTGCACAACAGTTGTCCATTTCACCATATATTACTGAGCATCCAATGCAAATATTTTTAAATTGCAAAAAAAAAACATCAAGAGAGTATTTAAAAAATCTGAGCTCATCGTTTGACTTTGCTGAGATCTCTGCTGAAACTCAAGAGGAGACACTTGTTACAATGCCAGGGTATTTTGTGTGAGGAGAAACATTTGAGAAACATGAGACAGAAGACAATGTCTCCATTTTACTTATATCTGATTTCATTATTGTCTTGGAGAAACCAGAATGATATTAAGATCTCTTTTTGAATTTTTTATTTCTATGGGAATGCCTTTTCATTCCTAAAAGTAAACAAAGTCCCAATCCAAAATCAAAAAGGCAAGGTCAAAAGAAAGCGCTAAAGGTCACAAAAATCCAGCAGATAACAAAGCACAGAATAACACTAGAGGAACTCACCACACCACAAGCACATTGACAATGAACCACAGGGGACTGTGGGTTTCCCTTAGTCTTATAGGTCTGTGGGCAATCCACTGCAGTGATGGGCAGGTGACCCACGCCCTCCAGGGTGGACCACCCAAAATACATGGAAAATAGCAGAATACACATTGACATACATTTACTAAATTATAAGCACTGTTAACAAGAAAAATAAACTGGAGATAATTGTGACATTTGGACCTCAGCCAGCTGAAATATAGCAGATGGGTTCTGAATAGGTACAAGCTGAGGGGAAGGGAATGCAAAACAATATTTCAATGCCAAGTGCATTCCTTCAGGAAGTATACACCTCTGTAAATGACCGTTTCAGAAAGATAATGTACAATTCCTCAAGGGTATGAATATCCTAAAATGAGTTCAGGTACATGACGATGATGCATCTCAATATAGTAGATTCCTAAGTTATCACAATTAAATCTAATCTCCCGTTTATGAGATGACACAGAACAAGCTGTTCAGAGTGAAATTCCCACCACCAGTTTTGTCTTGAAATATGCCAGCATACTGTCCATGTCTTAACAAATTTTGACTCTTCTAGGGGTAAATGAGAGACCCACTCAATACTTAGTTTTTGCATTCAATTCAAAGACACAATACTTATTCACATTTAATACAAAGAGCTAGCTCAGCAGGTAGAAGCATGCATTTGTTGTTGGCCATTATAGGTACAGTATAAAATGAGAATATGTGAAATTATCATGCTCTGCACATTTAAGATACTTCAAAATTGCTTTCTTCTGCACTGGTTGAAAGCTGACTGCTTTTGTAGGTCTCTTTTGAAAAGCTAACTCAGCCTTTAAAAAAGTTGTTCAGCCTTTAAAAGCAGAAAACTATGTGCTTTATGACTGCATGAGGCATGATAAGTGTGTTCAAATTGGGTATAATGACCTTCCTCTCCATCCATCAATATATAAAAAAAACACTTTCTTGTATTTTTGAATTATTCGGACTTTTATACAGTATATGTAACATTAATTAATAATAGAGGAGTGTATGGCATTGTGGCTAAGTGGCTGATACTGTTGCCTCACAACTCCAGGACTCCACTTTTTATCCCAGCTTCATCACTGTCTACGTGGGCTTCATCATAGTCTCCCTGGCTTTTCTCAACACACTTACATTTTCCCACCAAGGACGTTAATCTTGGCTTTATTTGTGACCCTGATTTTACCCTGTATATGTGAGAGAGACTGTCCAGTACTATGCTGTACACTCTTCAAAATAAAGGTGCCACAGTGGCTCTTCAGAGCAATGCTATAGTGGAACCATTTTTGGTTCCTAAAATATTTGTTCACGTGAAGGTTCCAGAAAGAAACTTCATTTACTTAGATCTTTAACAAATTCCATACAGCAAATAACCATGAATAGATGGTAACAGACTTGTGAAATACCAACGGGTCAGAATTTTAAAAGGACTCTTGCTGCATACAACAGTACAGGCAGGTTTTCTTAATAAGTTAGTGTCCTACCTCGCAAGCCTACCAAACATTAAAGATTTCAGTTTTATTTCTGCATATTAAGTTTTTCAAAGCACAAAGAACTAACTTCATATGCAAAGAAACCTTCCCAAAATAGCAATAGAGCTGCAAGGCACTGCACAAAAAACAGTGAAGAACCATAAAGTGCCATTAAAGAACCATTACTTTTAAGAGTGTACAGTGGACTGGGGCTCTGTCTCAGTTTGCTTCCTCTCTTACACCTGATGCTGCCATGATAGATTTCTGCCCTCATTGCCCTGAATGGGGGCAAGTCAGGAACAGATATTGAATAGATAGAAAGAAAAGGATGGCATACTCTTGTCAGTAGAGGGTATTAATTTGTACCCTGACGAGGTAAAGTATCAAAACATGAAGGGGTACATGGTCCACCAACAACTGCCTTAACAGAATTATTAAATGTATCTCGGTTAGCCAGTATCCTCAGTACCCCTCACCCCACCACCTGCTCTTTCCTTTGCTGTATGTATATTTAAGAGTGAGACTTACTGCTCTCATGTCATCCATCAACAATTCCATCATGCTCTTGCATGGTCATAATTATTCTTGGGATGAAACAGAGCATTTATTTCTTTAGCAGTGGATTATTCAGGAGGTAAGGGCTACAAAATCATCTGCAATGGGGTTATATAAGTAGGCCACACCACAAGAGCCTAAATAGGAATTTAGCCAAAACACATCCTTACTTTTTCAGAGTATTGCCAAGGAATATTTAATGACCACATGCAGTTAAGACCTACATTTAACTTACCCTCTAGCACTTGTTAAGAGCCAAAAATCCCATTAGCTTTATTTTCGAGCATTAGCTATTTAACTATTGATCAAACTCATACATATATCACAGGTCGTGTTGCGTTTAGATAGGAAGAGGAGCTCTACAGGGGATATCTGTGCTTGTAATAAAATAAGAGGAAGATAATTAGGATATTGGACATTTGCAGGAATGTTTGTATATTATTATCAGTGTTACTATAAAAAAATATGTCTTCAGAGGCTCCACAGAGACAGTTCATTCAAAGCTTGTGAGTTAAATGAATGATTTTGAAATGAGTTCTAAATTTAACTGAAGGCAAATGGTGACACTTGAGAAATCGAGTGACATGACCACATTTTTGTCTGAATTATTGATGTTGTATTCTGCATTAGTTTCACTGTGTAATAAAAAAGAAAATTCTTACTTGATTTTTATGCATTTCTTCTAGCATTGTGACCTAGGTATGCTGGGGTGGCTTGTATGGCTCAATGATTCTAAAAGCCCAATTGTCTGGAGATAATGTGCTGTTGTTGGGGTTACCTTCAGCAAGTTGGGGCCAGACAAGCAACAATCCATAATTGCTCCTCGTGAATGTTCTAATTAAATCTAAGAGAACTTAAAGATACTGCGATCCTTTCTTGTGCCAGCCATGGGCATGTTGTTCAGTGGCAGACATTTTGGACTTTGGAAATGGGAACTGTCTGTTAGAATAGGAAAGGAGGTGGAACATGAGCAGGTGATTGAAAAATACCAGCTAGACAGAGCTAGCCTCTGCTCTACTCACAGAATTTCTTCTTAATCATAGGTGGTTTATGGTTTGATGACTTACTGCATCAGGTTGGCACCTCTGGATGAACAATGGCCATTACTTTTCAGCCCCACTGTTCAGGTGCAAAGTATTCAAACTGGTGCATACACATGTATAGAGTGGATAATCTTATCACTGGTAAGATGTTTGAGCAAGTTCATGTATGGTTTTACCAACCACGCATCAGTGTAAAAGCGAAGCACTATTGTGCATTTTGCCTTGAGCATAGGGTACATCCAATTCCTCAAAGTCTTAAAGCTCCTTTGGTTCCATTGCCATTAGCTAATGTACAAAATAAGAGAATAAGGGGTGATATTGTAGAGTGCCCTTCAGCCACCACCCCAGGGCATAAAGATATACAAGTCTAAGTCAACTACTTATTGTCTAACCCAATACCCAGAAATCTTTCCCTTAAGAGTGACTAACTCGAAAATAATTGTCACAGGAACTAGTAGATGTGTTTGCATAAGTTGGGGTCCCAAAAGAAGTCCCAATAGATGCAGGACTACAATGACATAAGAAACATTTAAACAGGTGTCTACGTTGTGTATTAAACACCTCACCCATAGAGTGATGAATTAGTTAAGCACTTCAACAAGACCCTAAAGCAGAAGTTGAGGAGAGTGGCATAGGCATGCATGACCAAAGCTGTGGATTTATGAGTTACTTTACATCCCCATCCCCATCTCCATCTATATCCATGGCCTCTGGGTAGTAAATCAAAGAACGACTTTGTGAACACAAGCAGCCAAAATGAGATTCCTGTGCAGAGTATTTGGACTCACTGCATGTGATATTTCAAGGAACAGAGCAATACAGGAAGACCATGGATTAGAACTGCTGCTTATCTGGATTGAGAGGAATTAGTTGAGGTGGTATAAGCATTCTCAGCTTCTTTTGGTAGGTGTATAAGGCATGGCTCGCTGGGAGAAGACTGAACAGCAGTAGCTTAGAGGGATTTTATCTCTCAGCTGTCCAGAGAGTGTCTGTGTGTTCCTCAAGAAGGGCAGGAGGAAATTACTGTGGATAGGGAGGGCCGGTCAGCAAAGGTTAGCATGATTAGGTGATTGTTGCTACCATGACAATCAACAGGAACAAGTGGAAATAAAATAATAAAGCGGAAAAGGAGGTTTTCCTCTTAAGCTTCAATAATGTCAAAGTGCTTTCCAACAATAAAAGTGTAAAGGTGCTTATATCATATAAGGCTGAGCTGCCCAAGCCTTTCAGCTCTAACAATTTTTCATCCTTTCTTTTTCCTGTATTAGTTCACTAATGATCAATTCACTTTGAAAAAAGGACATTTTACACAGGTGTAAAGAAATATATTGCTATGATATTTTGAGCAGTTCATAGCCCCTCTACTGTTAACATGTCTTATGTCTGGTCAATTAATATTACTAAAGAAATAACGGCTGTAAGCTGTGCTCAGTGTAGGTAATGTATGTTGCCATTGAGGTCAGTATTCTGTAGTCATTGTGTAACACAGGGGTGCTCCTGAGCTATCCCCAAATCCAAAATAAAAGATCAAGAGGAAAAAGCCTGGAAGTGAAGCCCCTTTTGATCCAAGGCTTAGTGAGATTAAAGTTAGGAGGTGAGTTAGGAAAAGAGCTTTACTGATGGTAGGAAATGAGGCTAGAAACAGTTGTTCTGTTGTAGTAAAAGAGAGGAGTACTCGTGTGGTATTGAGATTGTAAGTGGACCAGCCATCCCTTCTAATAGGGTGATTCTTCTAATTTAAGAGGCATTTACTGTTTTCTTTTACTTATTTTGGTTACTTCTTCTGCAAAAACGCTTTTGAGTTTAGTTTTGTCAAGACCCCTGCTTTTTACCACTTGACCGTTTGGCTTTTGTTGGGGTCAGGAAGGCCCTCTGGAACTCATGTGATTGTCTTCTTAGAGTTCTTCCTTACAGGCAAAGGTGTTCCTGCACCCCTGAACCACAGCTCAGATTTAAATCCCCACAAACCCTGTACATTTCAGGAGTCCATACACAATGTGGTGGGCCTCCTTGTGGACAAATGTTGAGCTGGGGAATTCCTACTAAATAATATAATTTTTCCCCTTCTGTGTCCTTAAAACAATTACTTCTGAGATGTATATTATGAATAGTCAGCTTCCTACCCTGACTATAGTTCTCCCATATTTTATTTCACGTTTTAGGACCTTGATGGACTTTGTTCCTGTAGTCTCACCTGACCCGACACTCCACCACATTGTGTAGCGCGTAATGTAGTCTAATGGATGCCTTTCAGTGTTTCCACGTCAGTCACACTTTAGTTGACAGAATGATTGCACGATGCCAACATTCACATAATTAGAAGTACGTCAGGAAACATAATCCAACCTTAATAGCACTGTATCTGTGATTTTTGTGGAAGCCTTTTATCTACTGGATTTTTTGTATTTCATGTCTTTTGTTTTGCATATGTTTGCTTTTTTTGGCCAACCATCTCTTGCATATTCTTTGCATTACTTATTTTAAATTGTACACTTCAGTTGATTTTTTAATATTGTCTTTCAGTTCAAACTTTTGTTTATTATGACTGTAACAGCAACAATCAAATTCTGGGAAACACTTTTTTCTAAAGACAGAAAAAAAAGTCAAAGTCATTCTTCGCTAAAAATTCCTTGCTTCATGAGTGCAAAAACCCAGTGAAAATCATATTTGAGGATCTATTGCAAGAAAGGATTCTTTTGCTCATTGCCTGTGTGCTTATTTGAGGAAAAGATTGTTTGACAACTGAAGAATTTTTTGGTGTCAACCAGGCCCTCCCCGTTTACTTTCAATAAACGTGCAATGGCATGCTGGTTCCATATACACCAGTCCACTCTTTACATTCCTCTCAACAGCAATTGTTGGTTGTGCCAAAGTCTAAGATGGAGACAAGGGGTGATTGTGCCTTTGTAGTACTAGCACCAAAGTTATGGAATGCTCTGCCAATTGAAATTAGGTTTGCTTCTTCAACTCAAATGTTTAAATCAAGACTTAAAACACACTTGTTTTCGATTGCTTTTAACTGTATATGAGTATGGTGGCACAGTGGGTAGCGCTGCTGCCTCGCAGTTTGGAGACCTAGGGTTCTGGGTTCGCTTCCCGGGTCCTCCCTGCGTGGAATTTGCATGTTCTCCCCGTGTCTGCGTGGGTTTCCTCCGGGCGCTCCAGTTTCCTCCCACAGTCCAAAGACATGCAGGTTAGGTGGATTGGTGATTCTAAATTGGCCCTAGTGTGTGGGTGTGTGTGTGGGTGTGTTTGTGTGTGTCCTGCGGTGGGTTGGCACCCTGCCCGGGATTGGTTCCTGCCTTGTGCCCTGTGTTGGCTGGGATTGGCTCCAGCAGACCCCCGTGACCCTGTGTTCGGATTCAGCGGGTTGGAAAATGGATGGATGGATGTATATGAGTAACTCTGGTATCAATTTTATTAACAATTTAGTAATTTTTTCATATCCATTGTTTTTCTGTAAATTGTTTATCTTCTAATCAGTTCTTTTAACTAATTTGTTTTAGTATTTATTTAATTTTTGTCCCTTGTTTGTTTACTGATTCATTATTGATATTTTTTGATTTTATTGTACAGCACATTGGTTTACACTTATGGTGTTTTAAAATTGTGCTTTATAAATAAATTTTGATTTGATTTGATTTGATATGATGGCATGAAAATGAAAACAAAACACTTGCCACGTAAAATGTGTGGTCGCCATTAATCAGGCTGTTTCGTCTGTTCAATACTCACGGAGCTCCTCAGATCAGGTCATCTCTCATTCAAGTGACACCTACTTCTGGGCAATCACCATTTAAAGTCCAGGGACTGAAAGGAGCGGAGTCAGTTGCCCTCGCTGGATGGTTTCTCTCCATTGTGGAGGACAAAAATGACAAGAAATTTAGTGGCAGCACCCCCGCTCAGCCTGGGATGGTATCACATACCTGGGAAGAGCTTGGAGGGTGATCCTCAGATACGCAAACGTGACACTTGTTAGAACTGCATGAATAGTCTTGCCTTGCATTTTTTGTTCTGATGCCATCTTATTGTTTGGATATTATATTTTAGGATTCTGTAACAAAATGAAAATGAACAGGCAAAAACAAACACACACAATTATAAAATGAATAAGGCATAACTTAGGCTGTAAAAGAAGACAGAACTTAATTATTTATTATAAATTATGTGTAACAAAACTCTCTGGATTTGTTTATTATCTCTCTGCATAAAATAAGTTGACAGTGCAGTGAAAACCACTGAAGAGGGTGATTGAACATTTTAGATGCCTCAGAGCCTGCTTAGCTTACTTTTCAGGTAGAACAGAAATCATACCAGAAAGGACACATCTCAGAACATTCAATGAAAGTTTCAGGAAGCTATCAGAGATCAGGAAGGCAGAAATTAGAGAAAGAAAAAAGTGCCTGTTCTGGTGACAAGGCCCGTAATGAATTTAAAACAGATGAGAGAGGAGGAAGGGGAGTTCACCTGTGGTCACCAAGAATGAAAGAACTCTGCATGAAAGGCTGCTTCAGTCACAAAATATATTTTAAAAGAGCCCTGTGATGTCCTGTGCATTGTAACTCTTGCACAGACTATACCCTTGGTATCTTGTAATTCATGACCGAGTTAAGCTATGAGTGAATTGAGACATAGAGCAGTAAAATAGTGGTGTAAAGCAGCTATTCTTTATTGCAGCAAGTGCCACCCCCAGAAATCACAGTTTAGTGTCATGCAAAGACTCAAAAAGATTCATTAAGTAATGGCCCAAAGGAAAAAAATAAAAAAATAAATACCTTGTTACATATATACTGCAAATCTGCACCAAAAGCTATGCAGTAAAAGAAAAGATACAGTAAAACATAAACAGTACTCTTCTTTCCAATAATAAATATACAGCCAAGGAAGGTATTCCCAAAATCAACAAGTAAACAAACGGACAGCCAGCTCACAGCAGATTCTTCAACACCTACACTACTTCTTTACGTTTATTCACATTGTACACTTTTTCTTGCTGTGTAGGTCAAAGAATAGAAGATAATTTCAAGTGTCTGTTTTACCTGACCAATCCAATCAGACACTCTCTGGATCATCCAATCGTATCTGATGCCATAGAGCACACCACACAATGTGCTCCTTGCAGGTTTTAAAATCCCAATATTTAACACCTCAATCTCTCGTTACCAAGTTTCACCTTCTCTCTCTGGCAACCTTCTAAAAGTCATCTCAGGTCCTTATCTCTGTCGGTAACCAATTCTTCTCCTTTCTTCCATAGTGGCTGACAAACATCAGTATGAGTATGTTTGTCCCAGGACAGAACCGATGACCTGTAAGCCTGCCAAGTCCCTCACATGCTTTGGATAGGTGTCCAGTTAAGGCATGTACACATGCCACTACTCAGGTGTTCTCAATGGAGCACCACAGTGCACCACCCTGTTTACCATTTTTAACATATAACACCATCTCATGTCAGTTGCAGAATTTCTCAGATAAATCTGCACTTATGGGGTACTGTATATTGATAAGGGAGCTGAGACAGAGGACAGGAGTCAGGGGGATAACTCTGTTTCTTGTTGCAAAGAGAATTATCTGCAAATTGACATCAGCAAAACCTTGGAACTGGTTATTGACTTTCGCGCACCAAAGAGACTCTATGTCTGGTAACTATTCAATGAGTGGATATAGAGGTGGTCCACTCCTACAGGCACTTGATTGTCCACATTAATGACAGGTTGGACTGGTCTCTGAATACAGAGGAACTGTATAAGAAAGGGCAGTGCAGACTGCATTCCTTTAATGTGGGAAGTGACATCTTTCACATCTTCTATAACTCAGTGATGGCCAGTGCAATTGTCTACGCTGTGGTGTGCTGGGCTGGTAACATCATTTCAAGACAGGCCCAACAAATCACCAAGCTAATTAAAAGGGCAAGCTCAGTTATGGGACTCACTCTGGTCCTCTCTCTGACACACTAACACTGAGGACTTTAAGCCAATGAATTATTCAGCAGAAGTGTGTCAAGAAACACTACTGGGACTCCTTTATACCACCAGCAAATGTGACACCCCGTGTTGTGGCAAGTTTGGCACCAGACTACACAGTGGATGTCTTGTAGTGCAGAACTGACCGGGATCAGATTTGTGAGAAGTCAGACAAGGAGAAACAGACACAAAAAGGTGGTAATTCCAAAACAAGGGTGTGTTTATTTACAGGTGCAACAAAAACAACAAAAATAATGTCCCAGGCAAAATAGTGAGCAATATATACAGTGAAGTTTTCAGTTCCCAAAAAAATGAAAAATAAAGACAAAAATGTATACGCACAAAAATTGGTAGTCTTTGTAAATGAAGAAAAGGAGTTCATGAAGAAACTACACCCGATCTGACACTGTTCGTTTTCAGATAATATTGCATTAGTGCAATGATGTTTTCTGAGTGTTACTATTCAGGTCATAAAATGATTTCTTCAAATTGTCCCATATATTTGTCTCTTTCTTTTTTCCCGGTGCTGTGTTGACATCATGCCCCAGAAGGCGTGAGCTTATTCAGTGCGAGCAGGAGCACGCGGGTGGCCTGTTGCTGTGTGCTACAACAAGCTTGAGCTGGCAGCGATCAATGCACATGTACTGTGCAAGGCATGAACGGGTCCACTGAGAAAAGAACAGTGCTCTTGGCTTACCTTGTCGAGGAACTTCGTCATCACTTCTTACAAGAAAAGGCAATGGAAAAAGAAATAAAGAATGCAACATCGATAAGCTTCTGTTCCAAGACCGCCACTTCCCCCAGGAAAGCAAACTCACTCAGTGTCAGACGCCCCTTCAATGTAATAGTAACCACAGCATAGAGAGTAGTGTGTACATTGCAACAGGTACACATGTCATAAATGTAGGAAGGGCGGTCCTTGGGTGTATGGGAACTGATAATATTTGAATGTGATGATTGCATATAGCGCGGAACTGACCTCTCTGTACTGTTCTGAGGCACCAGGATGCCTCCTGGACGCCTCCCTGGTGAGGCACGTCTAACAGGGAGGAGGCCCCGGGGAAGACCCGGGACACGCTGGAGGGACTATGTCTCTCGGCTGGCCTGGGAACGCCTTGGGATTCTCCCGGAAGAGCTAGAAGAGGTGGCTGGGGAGAGGGAAGTCTGGGCATCTCTGCTCAAGCTGCTGCCCCCGCGACCCGATCTCGGATAAGTGGAAGAGGATGGATGGATGGATGGATGGATAGAGAGAGTTAATAAACAAAAAGATAAACTTTCTACTAATGACAGTTCAGAGATGTGGCCTGTCACAACCCCAACTCTTTTAAATGAGAATGAAGAATCCATGTTCGATTTAGATTTTAGACATTTATTTTCTTTAAGACTTCCACTTTAGTAACTTGAGAAAAAGTTACAGACAATTTTTAATGCCTTGCTAATAAAAGCAACTAGCTTGTCTGTTCTTAAAATATATTTAATTAATAAGGAATAAATACAGAAGGGTACAGGAATAGAAGGCATTAATTCTCTTTATTCATCAGTAACCTTTGTAAATTTCTCTGAAAATCATACCACCTGCCACTCTCCTGTGGGTAGGTGTCCAGCACTGAAGGCGGTTGCATAACTTATATCATGGAGTTCATACTTAATGGGATCTAACAAATTTGCAGCAAGATAATTGCTAAATTTTACACTAAAGACCTTTCTACAAATAGAGTGGGAAGAGGCACTTACAAACTGGTATCAGAATTAGTAATTGCTTTAAAAAAAGATACATAATTTATAATCAAATCCTCATATCTGAAAATGTGAAAAGAATAGGATGATTGTGTTGTTTACACATAGAAGGAAAAAATGAGTATTTACTTCATAATGAAATTGCTTGTCAAATAAATGTTCAATTGAATGAAGGGGTTCTGTGATGACTCTGTATTCACAATACTATTTTTTTTCTTTACAACATGGATGTCTGAAAACAGGACAACAGCCGATGGGACAGTGAAAAAGACAATCATTTCAAGTGAATTACCAAAAAGTATGCTTTGTTGTGCAAATAAATATGGTTAGAACAGTCCAGAATGTGTGCTCATTAATGGTGACTTAAACACAGTAATTAAAATCGGGTGGTAAACAGTGTTTCATACATACACCATATATACAAAAGACACATGCTCCTTTTTCAATAGAGTGGAGTTTTTGTCAAGAAAATTTTAGAGAGTGACTCTAAAGCACTTAAATAGCACCACTTATGAGAACCCTGGATTCAAGGATGCCAGCAAGTCTCAGAAAGGATTTTGACTTAAATGGGATTATGGAATTAGGGAATGAGAGTGCAGTTGATGTTTCCATTGAACCCATGTGAGCTCTGTGTGGGGTGGCCGACTGTGAATGTGCAGGCAGTTGATGTGGCTGATAAAAGATCATTGGAACCGCATGAAAGGGGCTATAGAAGACTGAAATGGCAACAACAGCATTGGAGGGAAGACAAAGAAGGAGATGGCCTCTAGTAGTCCTCAGGTAAGAAAATGAGGAAGAGACGCTGCATTTCATTTTTTATTAGGCTACCAGTACTAGTGGTAATAATATATCAGCAGCTACCTGAATTAATAATTTTTTGTGCTGGGTCCTTTGTAAATCTCTAACAGCATAAAGAAACCAAAAAGGAAAACTAATTTAAACCAGGACAGCATTCATAGCTTCAGTAATGGATGGATATGCGAGTTGCAGTAGAAGTTAGGGTACTGGAATCTATTGAAGTAAGAACACTAAGTGTAACCAAACAAGCAGTGTAAAGGCTTTGGGATGGACAGACAGGCATCCTGACTGGATTGGTTGGTGGTACCTTTCCCAGCTGGGAAGCCATCATAGCAAGAGGACAAACGGAGACTGCCTTCTGTGGCCATATGTTCTCCCAATACACTGAGTGGCAGTATCCCTCTGGAATGGGTCCTATTTGAACACCCAAAGGGCCATATGGGCGTTGTAGTTCAGATGGCCAGCCCTGTTTGGGTTCTTGGGTGCTCCTAGAGGAAACTTTTGGGGGCAGGCTACCCTCTAAAGAAGAAGTTCTGCTTGGCCAAGAAGTGCTTCCAGGTAACAGTCTTGTTGCAGTGTTGTTCTGGCTGAGGTTGAAAATGAACTGTTCCGCCTCCGCCAGGGGAGTCAGACTTGGGAAAGTAGTCAGGCGTAGCTCAGCTAGAAGAAGTGGAGGAGGAAAGAGTTGTTTGTTAGAGTTGCAGTTTGTTGGAAGTAAGATTAAATCACAATTCCGAAAACAACAGTCATTCAAGTTCTAATTTAGGGCCTGAGTATGCAACTATGTATTCAGACAAATAGGTAGCAAAGTTATGGACTATCTCTCTCTCGCTCTGTCTCTCTGCGGGTTTAATGGATATGTTAGGTATATTTCAAGTTGAAGTTATTTTTTCATGCACATGCTATACAGTATATGCATTTGCAATGTTAAATTGTGTTCAAAAGTTAATCATTTTCTATAAATTAAAAAAAAATCTTGCTCACACTGGTGCTTTACATTGTAGTCTATGGGACATGGAGGAAAAGCTTAAAAACTTACCAAATATGTCAGTTTTACAAGTCACGTCAATACTGCAATGCTGCAATAGCTCAGCACTTAGTCATCCTGTGCAATAATCTTTCATTTCCACGGAGGGTGGTTCCCCAAGGCAGACGAAATCACAGTAAACTTTTCAAGCCACATATTTGGCTTTGTATTAATGTGAAAATTTGATCAAGTGAATAGAAGACATACGCTTACTAGGGGAAAAATAGTGACAGGAATGAGCAATAAAATTATTATTTCTAGATCACTTTTGTTGTCACAAATATACGTCAGAAACACAAAAGGCTCGGATCAATACACAGCATCTGTTTTGGCTTGAAAAATGAGTTTTTCCACCGCGCCCCATTCCTTCCATAGTAAAGCACCACAGCATGCTAGATTTTTTTTTAATTTATAGAAAGCTCTTAACTTTAGAACACAACTCTTTTTTGTTGTCTTTTATTACATACAAGAGGAGCAGTGACCTTATTTCAATTGCATGTCACAGGGGTGTATAAATTAATCAAAAATAAAGAAGACAAAATCTCACCACTAAATAGACACTCTATATAACTGAGCCATTACCCCATCTGATCAAACTTCATTTAGCTCTAAAATGCAGTAGCTTTTTAAACTCAAGAAGGGGTTCATCTCCGAGTCCACTCTTAAGTCACTTCTAAGGTTAGAGAATTTATTTAGAAATGATTTTAGTAAAGCAAACTTGTGTTCAAGGCAGTGCTCCCTCCAGGGCTGATTCCCACTTTGCTCCAGATAGTGCAAGGATATGCATCATGCAACTATACCAGGATTAAGCAGGTTCAAGATATGGGCAATTCCCATCTGTGTGTAAATATAATCTAATTATTTGTATTAACTATTCAACATTTGGAAATATGTTCAGCATTCTAAGGTTGTAAAATGGAAAGAGCCACCAAAAGCAGAAGAAAATGTATTTTACTCTTGCTTTAACAGGATTACATTGTGTGATAAGGATGCTGATATTTTAAGTATAAACAGCTATGCACAAAATAGCCAAATGCTCTGATTTCACACATTCCTAGGCAGTTTTCTGCTCATGCATGCACTCACTGCCATGCTTCTTGGCGTCTATAATCCATCATCTACAGGGTTCACACTGTTTTACACACCTGAGAGACTCAACTCTTTACTGTAATGAAACCTTAGCTGGTTAAAGAGCATTTTAAAAGAATCTCAGTAAAGTGCTAAGTTACCTGTTGGTGGCTTAACAACAGCAGGGGGACAGTGTCTCTGTAGGGTATCAGATGCTATATACTTGCAGGTTTGGAGTCTATTAAAAATGGCACATCTAAAATGAACTATTAACAAACCTTGCCAAGATCTTGTTGAAAGGTGGAACTAGTTTAAACATTTAAAAAGGTTGTTTTGGAATTAAACCTTCCTTTGAAATAATCGACATGTTACAAACCATTCAACTCACTTAAAAGGATAGATAGATAGATAGATAGATAGATAGATAGATAGATAGATAGATAGATAGATAGATAGATAGATAGATAGATAGATAGATAGATAGATAGATAGATAGATAGATAGATAGATAGATAGATAGCCCTTCTTTTATCCCAAATGATAACAAATAAACAAAACAAATACTTAATTGGCTGGGGTCAGTGCAATCACAATGGCGGTAACTTGAAAAATTGTATTCATTATTCCTGCTTCACTTTAAGGCTTTGGGATAAACTGAGTATTTTTTTGACAAATGGTGATATGGGTGCTTTTTATTGTTATTTTCTTTTATGCTTAAGAAGCTTGGATTATTTTAGTCTTATGATTTACCATTCAGAAGGGTTTATTATCATCTATAGTATGTGCACTCAGTGGCCATTTCACCATGCAGTTCTAACTAGTACGGAATAGTAGACTTCTATGCATGACAACAGTTTGAATCCTTTGAGTCTTGGATTCAGAAATATCCTGAAAATATTTCTTAGTGATTCTGGTCAATTCTGACGATAAGCCTCATGGTTTCCCTGCAGGTTTTTCAGATGGACAATTATGCTGCAAACCCCCCATTTCACTTCAGCGCAAAGTTGTTATATTGGATTGAGAACTAGGGACTGTGCAGGCCATTGGAGTCAACTGAAGTACTCATCATGCAATAATACAGTACTTGAGATGGTGCATGGTTTATGACATGGCACATTATACTGCTGGAGATGTCTGTTTGATTAAGGGCATAGTGTAGATATAAAGGCAAACACATGGCAAGCAACAATGATTATAAACACCGTGACATTAAAATGATACTACATTAGTATTCAAACACATAATGTATTCCAAAAAGATACAACCACCACCTACCTGTATCTTTGACAAAGCAGGATAGAATCAAGTATTAATGTTGTCCATGCCATATTCTGACCCTACTATCTTTATTTTGCATTAGATATTTTTTTCCAGTCTTCCAGCCACTGCATTTTGGATCGTCTGCAGTGGCATAGTAATACATGCCAGTATTCCTGCCAGCAAAGAGATGCAGTAGGCCATACGTAACAAGACCAAAGCCCTGACCACAGTTGTGCTGCATACTCCATCCGATGTGGTCTGATCTTGCAGATGGTGTATAGAGTTATCTGCAAGACCGAGAAACCATTGCAATATAGTCAGTGAAGGACAGCTGGTCATTGATCATCATCTTAAGTTTGCAAACAGACTTGGAAAGTGTATAGCAATAGTGAGCATAGCTCATACCATTTAATGTCTTGTAAATTTACTCTACAGTAGTCCTTCAGTTTCTTATTCTAGCACCGCTGTTAATTTACAAGTACAGTAAAGTCACTTTATTCTTTTTGTTTAAAAAAGGTTTTATTTTCTGTTTTTTGTTTTGTTTTCTGTTTGTTTTAGGAGGAGGATGGCACTCTGATACAGTGGTTATATTTGTTTTCCTAATGGATCTAGCCTCTCTGGTTCAAAAGAGCAGCTGCTCTTGTGGAGTTTAAATGTTCTCCTTATGACGGCATGGGCATTTTTCCAGGTCCTCCAGTTTTCCTTCAACATCCCAAAAGATGTTTCTGTTGGATAGTGTTGGATAGTATTGGGGAAGAAAAAATCACTCTGTAAATTAAGAATAGTCAAGACTCGTATAAGTAAATGAAAATTTTCAGTCATAGCCTCCATTTTCATAATTTTAGCCAGTCAGACCCAGTCAGCAGCATGCTGCTGTGAAGATGATTGATTAATGTGACTTGGACAGAGGCAGTGGTGCTGTAAGAATTATGTTTCTGGACTTCTCTAGTGCCTTCAACACCATCCAACCTCTGCTCCTTAGGGACAAGCTGACAGAGATGGGAGTAGATTCATACCTGGTGGCATGGATCGTGGACTATCTTACAAACAGACCTCAGTATGTGCGTCTCGGGAACTGCACGTCTGACATTGTGGTCAGCAACACAGGAGCACCGCAGGGGACTGTACTTTCTCCGGTCCTGTTCAGCCTATATACATCGGACTTCCAATACAATTCGGAGTCCTGCCACGTGCAAAAGTTCGCTGACGACACTGCTATCGTGGGCTGCATCAGGAGTGGGCAGGAGGAGGAGTATAGGAACCTCATAAAGGACTTTGTTAAATGGTGCGACTCAAACCACCTACACCTGAACACCAGCAAAACCAAGGAACTGGTGGTGGATTTTAGGAGGCCCAGGACCCTCCTGGACCCCGTGATTATCAGAGGAGACTGTGTGCAGAGGGTGCAGACCTATAAATACCTGGGAGTGCAGCTGGATGATAAATTGGACTTGACCGCCAATACTGATCATCTGTGCAAGAGAGGACAGAGCCGACTATACTTTCTTAGAAGGCTGGCGTCTTTCAACATCTGCAATAATATGCTGCAGATGTTCTATCAGACAGTTGTGGCGAGTGCCCTCTTCTACGCGGTGGTGTGCTGGGGAAGCAGCATAAAGAAGAGGGACGCCTCACGCCTGGACAAACTGGTGAGGAAGGCAGGCTCTATTGTAGGCACGGAGCTGGACAGTTTGACATCCGTAGCAGAGCAATGGGCGCTCAGCAGGCTCCTATCAATTATGGAGAATCCACTGCATCCACTAAATAGTGTCATCTCCAGACAGAGGAGCAGCTTCAGCACTCCAGATGAAGCCTCACCAGTGTGTTATAAAGTTTGCACATAACCTCCTTGGACTTGTACTCTACACATCATGCTAAATAACCTAACATTCTGTTATTCTTATCCCTTACTTAGAAACTCTCCACTCGTACCATTTGCATTCCACCCTATAAATGAACCCTTGAGCTGTCTCCCTCTTAACTGCTTTACTTTCCTTACCTGAACTTTCCAATCTAGTAAAAATCTTTTACACACTTTTTCCTTCTTACTAACAAAAACTTGCTTACTGAATATCTACTGCTGGTTAATTTCTCACTGTCTTATCTGCTCCTAGAGCAGCTTGTGCCTGATTGACACCTTAAAACTATCCGCATGCCTATATACTGAGGAGTTCTTCACTTTACTGCTTTGACATCCCACTAAGGAATCATTATTTCTGTTATGTATAACTATTGGTTGCTACAACACCCGTTATTTACTTACAAAGAGGCCAATGTCAGCTACTGTTGCTTTCTGCCCTGTCTCCGCTAGTTTGAATATAAATA
Organism: Erpetoichthys calabaricus; assembly: GCF_900747795.2. Taxonomy (NCBI): domain Eukaryota; kingdom Metazoa; phylum Chordata; class Cladistia; order Polypteriformes; family Polypteridae; genus Erpetoichthys; species Erpetoichthys calabaricus. The sequence continues at coordinate 39,959,488 of NC_041399.2, forward strand.
TCAAGTGCAAGTAAAAATACAAGTAACTTTTCCAAATGCTCTCCCAAACACTGAGCTGCTTTTGCTCCTGTGTGGGCAAAAAAAAAGAAAAAAATCCTTCTAAAGGGAAAAAAAGCTTTAAAAATTAACTCTCACATCTCAGAACACAAAACTCTCAGCTGTTTTTTTTCTGTTTGCAAGGATAACGTCAGGAGCACATCTCGCCAGCCATGAGAACCTTTCACACAACATTGATACAGTGCTGGCTCCTTCAGGCAGCATTGGAGCTGTGTACCTCGCAAACATAAGAGAAGATCATATTCATTCCATAACAGATTGGAAAAGTGAAATAAAAGGCATAGATTGCTGCTAAACTCACGGTAGCTGTCAACCCTTCGTACAGCATTGTTTCTATCAGCCAGCATGCTAGATTTGCTATCAGAAAAATGGAGAAAGAAGGATTATGGTGGAAGATTGGTAATTGGTCTGTGTACTTGGTGTGATTTTCAGTTGTGTAATGTCACATGGTGTAGCTACAAGATCAACGACTGTGATCGAGAAATCTGACATACCTCATGACAAAAAGTCACGTAATGTGACATTGGCTTTAGTGCACTGTGGCAAGACTAGATAAACTAAGAAAGAAGTGGTCTTAAATAAGTTAGGTTCATTTGCAGGAAACATTCAAAAAGCATATCAGTTTATACCAATCAACATACAGATAAATGGTATATTCTTTAACACATTGATGTCTTAATATTATCTAAAGGCCTCAAAAATAGTTAAACAGATTAAAAGACTTTTGTAAATATCCAGTTCATTGACTAGGACTTCATATATGTAAACTGTTAAAATGAACAAAATAAAAAGTGTTAATTGGTCAATATCTCAATGTTCTCTTCAAACAGGCAGACATAATCTGAAGCACTTTGCAAATTCCTACAGTAAGTTCTTCCTTAAAATTGGCAGTTCTACAGAAAGCCTGTACTTTGTAAATTTTGTAAATTACATTCCAACGAATAAGGCACAAATAAGACAATGATACAATTACTACTGTCATATCAGTCACAGCACCATCACCCATCAAGCATGGAGTGCTATTCAAAAGGATGACAGACACTGAGAGGGTTCAAAAACAGTTGATATTCTTAAAAAGTGGGCAAACACTTCAAAAATACTTTTTAACCTTTTATCAGAGTGCCCAGTATTTAGTAGATCCTTAAAGATAAAAAGACCAACAATGTTTTCAGTCTGGCTGTCACACACAGTACATTTGGATTCCTACAATGCAATCTTATATTTTAAAAATAAAAAAAATATTACATTTGCCTCAACCTGTTAGAACCTTTCCATGTATAAAAAAAAACAAACTTTTTTATACCTGTTAAATCTAAAGGGTATCTTGGGGCCACTGTAACTTTACATCTATTGTAACTATGATCCACAGTACGGAAATGAGCTGTCAGAAATTAATATAAGGACTATGATTCATATCATTAATTATCTTTTTTTCTGTCAGGTCTTATTGGTTGTCCTTCTCATATGATTCCCCCTGGTGTAATGATGATCTTTATTGTGGAAAGAGAATTACTTAGAAATGGGATGCAATTCTATAGGGCTTTATTTGTCACGTCAATAAGTAACATAAACCTGGAAAAATGTTTGATTTTTGCTAGATATGAGAATTCTTTTAGCAGTACAGGCAGTTAAAATATTTTGATCTAAGTTTACCTCAATAATTAATTCAATTTTCCCCATTTATATTCTTAGAAACATGTTTGTTTGCCCCAAAAAGAATTTAAAACATTTTTTAGAGCATTTCATTTAGAATCTGGTAGATAGATAGATAGATAGATAGATAGATAGATAGATAGATAGATAGATAGATAGATAGATAGATAGATAGATAGATAGATAGATAGATAGATAGATAGTCACCGGGGGAAATTTGGCTCTTTACAGAAGCTCTTTAAATAAATAAATGCATAAACAGGTGGGTAGGTAAATAAATAAACACACTTAGGCCTGAACACACACCAGAATGACTAGAAAGCAAGACGATTATAAAGAAAGAAAGCTTTTGACTTGGCAGTCACAATCACAGTAAAGCATTATGCAGATGTATTGCTGTTGGTATCAAAGACCCCCAGTAGGGTTTGTTGACACACTTCTGCTGAATAATTCATTGGCTGAAAGTCCTCATTGTTAGTGTGTCAGAGAGAGGATGTGAAGCATTGTTCATAATGGCACTAAGTTTTGATTTAATTCTCGCCCTTTTTACTACATCCTTTGGGCCCAGAGTGTGTCCTATAACTGAGCCTACACTCTAAATTAGCTTGTTGTCTTGGTGGGCTTCTTCTAAAGTGATGTTACCGGCTCAGCACACCATAGCGTTGAAAATCACATTGGCCATCACAGAGTTTTTAGAAGATGTGAAGGATGTCAGTTCCTGCGTGAAAGGAACGTAGTCTACTATGGAAAAACAGCCTGTTCTGCCCTTTGTATATAATTCCTCTGTGTTCTGAGACCAGTCCAACCTGTCATTGATGTGGACACCCACAGTACTTGAATGAGTGAACCACCTCAACATCCACTCACTGAATCTTGACTGGACATAGAGGCTTTTGGTGTATTGAAAGTCAATAACCAGTGTCACACATGTGTGATTAGGAGGCAGCTAAAGGGCTTGATGAACTGTAATACTACATCAGACCAGGGGGTGGTGCAGTGTGCTGACTGTCTCGCTCAGTCTCTTACAAACAATTCCCGGGAAATCCCACCAGGTTCCAGCGTCTCTGATGATGTCACTACCGGTCCTGGTGTCTCTGATGACATCACTACTGGTCCCAGCACCTTTGATGATGTCACTTCAGGTTCGGGCAAAGATGACATCATTTTCTTTTCTAGCCCTTAAAACCGCCATCTTACCTCCACTTAATCAGTTCTGTTTTGGACTTTGCCTTGCCTTTCACAAAAGGTACAAATATAACAGAACAAGAATATATTCAAGAATATAAGTGCAGAAAAAGAGCCCGCGTTAGGGTGCGACATTGACATGGGTTTGCTACGACTGCTTCGGTGGCACAACGATATCAACTGTTGACTGGTAATCAAAACTTCACGGGTTTGAGTCCGTTTTCAGAAGTGAGCTGCTCTTATTCTTACTATTTTAGAATAAAAACATACATTTCATTTCCGTCTGTAACAGCCAGTATAAATATATGATACTTGTAAAGGTTAGCTTTTTTTTTTTTATAATTCAGTTTTATTCTCTCTGTCGCGTTCACGATCCCACCCGACTGCTTGTGCCACCGAAGCAGTTGTAGCAAATGCGTGTCAACGTCGCACCCTAACGCGGGTTCTTTTTCTACAGTTATATTCTTGAATAGAAGCGCACTTGTTCTGTTATATTTGTACCTTTTGTGAAAGTGTTTATTTGATATTTGGACTTTAGGCTTCACACATTATACACTTCATGCCTACTTTATTACTAAAACATGAAAAACTTTTCTGTTTTAACGATGTGTTTACTGTACACAGATTGTTGTAGACACGGAACACACATGAAATGTATGTGTTCCAAATAACGATATAGTATTTATAAAAGGTGTCATTTTGCTTGACTTCTCATTCTATACAACTCCAAGCAACTGACACACAGGTAAACAGACTTGAGCTGAGAAAACTGTGCGGCGGTGGGGGATGTGATAGCAGGCTGCTTGTTGCTTATCGACACATTTACAGGACAAAAGACACTGATGGAGAGGTGTGAAGCGATTTAAGTTGGGACGGATCTACGAGTTTTTTTGTAGGCTCCGGTAATTGTAGTGTTAATAAATGGAGTAGGCTGCAAAAATCCCAGTTTAAATGAAACCGTTTCCCCAGCAGTTATCGTTGAAGGATATGGAGATAAGTAATAGTCCAAGCTGGTCCAAAAGCAATAGGTCCGTTACAAGACATGTATATGGCATAGTGCTTAAAATATAAAATTGAAATATGCTATAGTAATTAGCACTTGTACCTTAAAACTCAAAGTTTATGGATGATGTAGTTTGTATATTCTCTGTTTGGTCAGGTGGGCTTTCGGGGAATTGGTTTCTTCCCAAATTCTAAAAACATGCAGATTAGGTTAACTGGCAAATATAAAATGGACCCCCGTATCAGATGGTATAGCCCATTCACATATGGGTCCTAATTTATTACTGGTATTACTGGGCTGGGCTGCCATTTCTATCAATCTACATTGGAATAATTATTTTAGAAAATGATTGAAAGAGGTACGTAAAAACAGGTTCTGTCACTTTAGGTTCAGAAAAGAACAGTTATATTAAATGTTCTGTTATTAAATAAATAAAATGGTTTAGACAGATACTAAAGTGTCACTTGTATTCCCTCTAGTGTCTGAAACATGCCAATGTGCTTTATTAACTCAAGTATTTTATTATTTTTTAAAGAATATTGGCTGACTGATTTAAAGTTGTCTACTCTGTTGCATTTTTACTGTAGCTGTCTGTTACCCTTTCATATTGGCTGTAATAATCTTGAACAAATATTGACTTTGTCTGTTTTAACTATACATTTAATCATTTCTACACTGTTCTACACTGACCTTTTCTCCAATATTGTAGGAACATCAGATTACTCGAATGTCAAGCACACTTGTATCTCCACCCAGATATCACAAACCTGAAGTTGAAGAAGGGGGTGAAATAAATAGGATGACCACATGGCCACTCAGTCAGCATAAATATCAACATTTTCAGGCCCACTTTTCAACATTAGGCAGAAGCAGTGACAAGCAGAGATACCACAGATTTGCTTGTTTTCTTTCACATGCTTGTACGTGTCCCCTTTAGACAGAACCAGAGAAAACTGGTGTGTATGTGTCCCTCAAAATGTCTGAGTCCACTGAGCGTGTGCATGGCAGACAGCTTAAAGGTTCTAGGGATAGTAATTACCCACCGAACCAGGGGTTGGCACTGTGTTTTAATGCCTCCTCTCTTCCTTCCTCTGCAGAACAGAAGACTGATGTCAATTTCACCACTGACATCACTTCCGTTATCTGCCCTCCAGGACCCACCCCTTCCTGCCTGGAACCCATATGATTGGTAGCTTGGCCATGTTCAGTTCAGTCCTGTTCTGAGCTCCCATCTGTGAGGATGTTATCTGCAACTTGTTTCATATTTATTCCTTGCTTTCTTATTTCAATTATTATAAATTACCATTGTGTTGCCACAACAGTTTGATGTTGTTTTGTCTCCTCTTTACACCACAATGGAATGTGCAGTAGCTACATGCCATACCATTTTCCAGGAGCAGGGTCACAGGAGCTTGAGTGAAAAAACCTCTGGACAGGGTGCCACTCCATTGCAGGGTGAACACACACACACAAACACACACACACACTCACACACAATAGGGACAATTTAACTTTGATATCACTGGTTTGAATAAGTTTTTGTATTTGAACTGAGAATGATTTACATTTTGTCAATTATTGTTTGAATTATTCACTTTGTAATAAGATTATTCACGTTTGTTATATTTGTTTTAAATTAGTTTCTTTATATATATATATGCAACATGTTGATTGATGCATTGCAAGTGTTTTTTTTTCCTTTAAGTGGTATTTTCATTTAATTGGTTAATTAATGGGCTGATTTTTGATTTCTCCCAGATGAAGTTAGTTGGGGGCAGTAAATAACAGCTGAGCAGGAGGACAAGCGGATGACAACAGAAGGCTGTTTGAGTGGGAAGAATACAGAAAGGAAAGTGCTGCTGGGGTGTGTGAGAGAGATTTTATTTTGTAATACTGCTTATAGCTTCCATTTTAATTTTTTGTTATGATTTTATGTTTAAATTGAAAACTAGACACTCTTGAGGACTTCAATGGAGTTTTTTTAACTGAGAAAAGGACTCTGGCTGGCAAGCTGAACTGCAAAGTCATGGACCCTGGTCCAAGAAGCTTGGAGTCTTTGTGCTACGCCAAGGCGAAAGGTGGAGGAGAGAAATTAAGTTTAACCCAGCTGGATGGTTAATGGAGAGAAACCTGCCTATTAGTTTCTACCTTAAGCTAAGTGCCTTACGAAGTAGGAACCTGAACACGGATAGTACTGGAGGGTTCCTTTGGTATGGTGGCTGTTTCCAATTCCTAAGATGTGTTTTCTTTTCACAGATTAGTTGACTTGGTTCCAGTATTGAAGAAGTTGGGGGCAACTGTAGTATCTTAGGCTGCAAACCTCGTTGGACATTTCTGCCAGTGTTTTATATTTTATTTTAATATTTTTTCCAAGATAGTATATGGGAATCCGTAGTTTCACTGTGTGAAACCTGAAAAGAGCCTGGTTAAAAAAAGTGAAAATTTACTTAAATAGTAGCATCCTAGTGCTCAATATATTATTTTCACTATGTGACATAATCAGCCTGTTTGACATTAACGTGCTTAATCATTGATTCAATAGGAAACAAATACAGTTTTTTATCTCCTCTTTGCTAGATCAGCTGCAGGCTTGCTGCTGCTGCCGTGCCGTGAGATCTGCATCTCGTGCAGGGCTTCAAACATTTAAAAGCCTGTACTGCAGCTGTCCTTTGGTCTCACTGCCTTGTCCATCTTCCCCCAGACATCCTCTACTTTATTCTTTATTATGCTGTTTATGAATAAAGTTTCTGTTTCTTGAAAACCAAAAATGAATCTGTGCAACTTTGTGACCCAAGCGTGACAGGATATTAATTAATTAATAGAAATTTAAAAATCAAAAAATGGCTCAGAAAGGTTTTACTATAACTTTCCAAAGCACTGTTTGTGGGCTTTGCCTCCAGCAAATCCAGTCGCTATCTCCACCTGTTCCAAAGACCTTTGAACATTGTGCTCTATTGACAGAGCCTGTGCTGAAAGTCTCTCCTGACACATGGTGGATCTCAAGTAAGATTTAATTAGCTTTAAATATGGAAAATATTTCTCTCATCAGATTCAACAGTGATAATACTGCCACGGGACTACATTTTTGACTTCTTAGACTCTCGTCTCAGTGTTACCCTTTCATCCTCTGGTTGAACTGGTGCTGCTGATTTTGGCCACACACTCACCACATGGAGGCCTGGAGAGACTGACTGAAGTCAAATTATAAATGACCGAATTGTCTGAACAAAACAAGTCACTCCAATTGTTTCTTCCTGACATATAAATTCTCTTCATGATGTATGAAAACATCTCTGATTGCCTTTAACGCTGCTAAAAGGTAATATTCATTGCAGACACTCTTGGAACGGAGATTGGGCCAATGTTATGATTCAAAGGGGTTTCCCATGGATTTGTCTTTCCAATGAGTACCCCTGTTGATCTGACACTGTATTTGTGCCTTTAAAAGACCACACAAACAACAAAGGATATTACTTTCAGTATGTTTATCGTGACAATTTATACTAGTGATACTAGCGAATTGAAATGTTCTCATCCTTTATGCAGCATTAGCTAAATGACCTTGAAAGAAACATTCATAGTTGTGTTTAATGCAGTGCTTTTTGGATGGGGATAATACTATTACTGTGCTCATAAAGGTCCTTTTATATTTTCAAAGCTATTTCAAGTTGTACGTGTGCTTGAGACTCACAACATCTTTTTATTTTAAAAGTTGTTTGAAGGTACATGTTGTGAAACAGCTGTTTTTGTGTTTGACATGTTTGGTGGTGTGATAAGTATTCCATTGTGTAGTGCAGGTTTTAACTAAACAATGAAGTCTTAAGAACATGCAGGCTCAGAAAGTGTGCAGATGTGTACATGATGGTGCTGCTCCAGGGTTGATTGTGGTGCTTGGTTGATCGCGCACTCATGTGTGAAAGTGAACCACCTTTACACCTTGGAGTGGGTGGAGGGTCACATCTGTGCCAAATCAAGCTAAATTAAGAGGAGCCTACACAGCAGACGGTGAGAAACGTAACGGAAAAGGAAGAGAAGAAAAAAAAATAGAGTTGGCGGTTAAAAGGGAAAAAGAATATGGAGACGACAGGACTGGGAGCCACTGAGAGGCAGAAGAAAACCCCTAGGAAAAGAGTAGGGCTGGCGATACTCAAGGGGGCTGAAGAAAGTCATTCCAGCTGACATTTTTTGGGAAGTGTGGAGTGATCTGATACTTGTAGAGGGCTCCAGCATAAAGACAGTTGAGTGGCAACAGGAGATGAAATGAGCGAGGCAAGGTGCAGTGGCCTGCTGGGAGCCTATGACGGCAGCAGGAACCCAAGCCTGTAATGAAAAGTTGGCTGTGCCTGGCAGTTAGGAGTCGCTTCTGCTACTGGATCCCATGAGGGGTAAACAGAGGAGATGTCAGTTTTAGAAAGGATACAATGGTGACTGAGTTTTTTGAAGTGTTTTCTGCCTTGTGATTTTAATTTTAAAAGATGTTTATGATTTATTTTTACCTCCACAATCACTTGAATTTTATTGGGTTATTTATTTAACTAGCTGACGCCCGCATACGGCGGTGTAAGAATAGGAACAGAAAACGGTGAGAAAGGAATTCAGAAATCAAGAAGAAATAAATACTTCTTTGAAAGACGCAGTGTGCATGTAGAATTTCCGGCCAAGCAGGATTACATGTGAAAGTGATAAATAAATCAGGCTTTCCGAATTTATGTACTATGGCCATGGCATCCTGATAGTTTTGTTGCATGTATCTTGGACTTCCTGGAAATGTGGACAGTAATATGATAATTTTGCCTATACATACGTTGTTATTTTCAGTCGTTTGCTTGCAGTGCGTCTGATAGTTCCATGCACAGATCTTGTTGATGTAATCTGAGATAGTTGAGACGCAAGCCCTCTGTTTTAACTTACGCATCTACGATGAATAGTTTGCCGCTGGAGTGCAAAATACTAAATGTATTCCTCATTGCTAATCTGTACAGGTAAAATTGGCATTGAATAATCCTTATTCGCTTGCCGGTTCTTTTATCGGGAACATGCAAATCTTTGTGCCTGCCAATGTCTCCGTAAGGGAATAAAAGTGGGTAAACCATAGGATCACAATTCATATTGAGCGTGGAAATCTGTTTACAGGAGTTGCCTATGGGATAGATGCAAATGTCCCTTTCGTCAGGCATTTCGGCATCTTCTCCGACGAAAATCGCAGCAACGTCAGTGTGACATGTCGGGGCATTGTATCGTCGTAAATCCTGCCTAGGGTTTTCCTGGAAAACCATTTGTACAGATGCTGTTGGACTGGACTGAGCGATTTCATGCATGTGTTTGTATGATTTAGCAAAGGGGTTGATGGTTCTGAGCATGGAATCTAGCCGGAGAAGTACATTTTCGCTGCATGCAGAGTTTGCTTTATTTTGTAAGCTTGCACTGTGTCAAAAACATACAACTGTCCATATCCTGCAGAGGTAGAAGTGTTAGCGTATAGTGGAGAGCTTTGGTGATAAATTTGCCTGTGTATTTTAAAACAGTATGGTCCGTGGCCAGGAGGTTGAGTTATCTGTGCACCCATGGAAGCAAACGCTAGAGAAGAGTTGTATTCTTGAAAGTGTTCATGATAATTTTTAGCTTCTGATGTTTGCCGTGTAAGAAGCTGTTGTAAAGACACAGGTGGCTCCCGCAAAGGTGGTAAAGCTACTTTACCGTTGTGGCAGCACCTCGAGTACTTGTTGGATGTATTACGCTCAGCAGGCCAAAATAGTGCATGATATGGAAGACGACGAATAGGAATCGAGAAATGCCATGTTGGCTGCGTGTGGGCGGGATCGGTTATGAAGAGGAGCTGCAGGAAGCGTGGGGAAGGGTTTGGAAGAGGACGAATAGGAATCGAGAAGTGCCGTGTTGGCTGCATGTGGGCGGGACCAGTTTTGAAGTGGAAGCAGGACGAACCAGAAGAGAAATATATATAAGAGATGATTGGATGCACTGCACTTTTGAACACTATTTTTTGATTGTTTTTAATAAAAGCACTTTGCATGTTTTTGCGCCTACCCCTTCCTGCATGTGTGTGTCATCATTTGCCCATCTCATCTCAGTTCATAACTCTTGACAAGGTTCAGTTGGTTTCAAGAGGCTCCCAGACACAACAGGGAGCATGGAGATGACCCAGACCATCACAGGTAGCTTTTTTTTTTTTAAAAGCCGCTTTCAGGGAGAGATGTTTTTATTTTTCAAAGCTGATCAAAGTTACATTTGGGTGTCTTTTGTGCTTGAGACATGGTTGGATTTCTTCCACTTTTCAAGATGTGCTTTGTTTATTGATCTTGTAGAATGCTTGCTGGCGGTTACTTTGTTAAGCTTTTCCAATTGTGGCTGTTTTAAAAGATTTCTGCTTATTGCGAAAGTTTTTTTAAAGCCTGGATTAAACGCTCCACTACATGACCAGGGAGAAGGTAAGACTTTTATGTGCCTAATTCTTTGCTAATGTTCCTGTGAGCATGTTATCGCTTCATTTTTGCTAATGGTCCTCTTGGCATGTATGCAAAATGTATGGCATCGCTAATGTTCCTTGTAGCATGTAAGTCTACACTCTACAGGCATGAAACTGTTTCATTTATAAGCTGCTTTGTCAATGTTTTTTAAAATCTCTATTTATGATTGGTTGTGTTATCTTATATTCACTCTTTATTGTTTCAAAATGGCTGAAATTGCACTGTAATGGACTATGTGACAAGAAGAGACAAAGGAAGTAGGGGCGCTTGCCTGCAGTATCCATCTGGAATGCAGAAGGGGGCATTTCATAAAGCTTGTTGAAGTGTCAATCATTTTTCATATTAATTACCAGAATATGTGACCATATAGGTATAATGGATCAATCAATCATATTTTGATGTTAGAATATTTGTGTTTAGGGCGGCATGGTGGCGCAGTGGGTAGTGCTGCTACCTCGCAGTTAGGAGACCTGGGTTCGCTCCCTGCGTGGAGTTTGCATGTTCTCCCCGTGTCTGCGTGGGTTTCCTCTGGGAGGAAACCGGAGCACCCGAAGTCCAAAGACATGCAGGTTAGGTGCATTGGCGATTCTAAATTGTCCCTAGTGTGTGCTTGGTGTGTGCTTGGTGTGTGGGTGTGCCCTGCGGTGAGCTGGCGCCCTGCCCGGGGTTTGTTTCCTGCCTTGCGCCCTGTGTTGGCTGGGATTGGCTCCAGCAGACCCCCGTGACCCTGTAGTTAGGATATAGCAGGTTGGATAATGAATGGATGAATATTTGTGTTTAATACCAAGAATAATTGCAGTTTGCCGTATGTGAGAAAATAGAGCTATGTTTTTTTTAATACATACATTTACCCATGTCAGGAATCTGAAAGTAAAATTCCAAGTATCTAGCCTTTTCTGGTTTATTGTGGATGAAATGCTTATAATAAAAACACATACCGTATATACTTGTGTATAAGTCATGTCTTGAATCCCGAAAAATTTATTATAAAATCAAACCCCAACTTATACACCTGTTCAAAAACACATCTTCTTGCTTCCTCCAATAACACACCAGTTTCTTAGACACATTGAATTTTGTTGCAGCACCGCAGTTACCAACTTCTTTCAACATTTTGACGATGTTTAATTTAAAACCAGCTTCATATTTTCTTCTGATTGAACACTCCATCGTAGATAAGGGATGCTCTTACAATAAAGGTATATGAGGGTGTGAGATACAAAAAACACAAAACAGTGCAAACGTCACTTCGGAATAGTTTGGGTATTACCATGTGGTCACGTAGGCACAATACATAGGAAAAAAAGGCAGTGTGTTTACTCTCTCAGGTGGGCATTAGCATATCATAATCTCTTGGACCAATAGCGTGCATTCGACTTATATGACCGACATTATAAAATACAGGAAATTATACGGTAAAATCAAGCCCCGACTTCTCCACGAGAAAACTTAAATGCGAGTATATACGGTAACTTTACATTAAACCCCAGCAGTTCTAGAATAGGCAGAAAAACAGTATCAGTAGAAATACCTAAGCTGCAATTGAACATGGTGGCTTTTGGGAGAGGAGTGCTTGGGTCACATTATCATTTATCGGCAGCTTGTTTAAATTTGTAGATTTTTTTGGGATTATTCACACTGGCTTGCTGGCAGATTCATAGGGTAAAGGAATTTGATAATTATATATCATGTTTGATATATGATATTTGCATAATCAGCTCCTTATCAGAGGATAAGTCGAGCAAACAACTTAGCCAGTAATCAAATGAGGGTTAAAACACTGCATGGTGGCAATGCTAACCAATATGGCACAATTCGTGTCTCTTTATTTTCTTATTATTTAAACTATTTTTCCCACTTATTAGACATTTTAAAATACAATGACTAAATTTTCTGCCTTTGAATTTAACCCACAGCTTGTTTCCAGGCGTTCACTAATCCAGTGCTGAAGTTCATACAATCACAGAGAATTGATTTAGTTGTTTATCCATGAGTTTACTTTTTCAATTATTTCAATATTGTGTTATATCATGTAATAGGTCAACAAGTTAGAATATAAACACAGTTTAGATAAAGTTAAGTAGCCTGACACATTGTTTTACAGAAGTTTCAAAACTCCAGGCTTTAACATTAGTATTTGAAAGAGCAAGAACATATATGAAACGAGGGAAAATATTACTGTATATTTAATTAGTGATATAATCCATCAATGTGACTGTCTGTTACCTGAATGCTCAAAACAAAAAGCCTGGAATTGTGTACAAATTAGGTAATAAGAAAAAATGAAAAGTGTGTTAGCAAAGCCAGTTTGCTCAGCTGTATATGTTGTAAAACAGGAGTTTAATAATAAAATAATAATTCATTACATTTATATTGCGCTTTTCTCAGTACTCAAAGCGCTATCCACACAGGGAGGAACCAGGAAGTGAACCCACAATCTTCCACAGTCTCCTTACTGCAAAGCAGCAACACTACCACTGCGCCACCTGTGAGGATTCAAAGTTCAGTCCTGGGGTGCCACTGTGCCTATAAGCTTTCATTCCAAACAATTTCAGAAACCAGTGGGTCACTCTTATGTCCATCAGTCTAATTGTTTAGCTGGCCTTTTTTCTTATATTTTATTTTCTGCTTTCAGAAAAGTGCTCTACTATGGCATTTACATTTAGAAGAAATTCAGAAGTATGCTTTTTTGTTGTAATTTTAAACACTTAACCTTCTTTTTTTTTAAATTTTATTTATTAATTTTATTGTAATCATTCCATACAAATAGATTAATTTATAACAAAAAAGAATTGAAGACAAATCAAACCCCACCCTTGAGAAGGAGAGCTTAGCAAAAGGAGAATTGCTTAGGGCTTTTTAATAAGGCAACAATAAACAAAAGAAAGGAAGAAATATATATAGGTAAATAAAAAATGGAGAAGGGAAATAAATGAGGTAATAGTTATTTCTTTTATTCTAAAATAATATTGAATAGATCCTGCCAGGTTTTGAAAAAATTCTGTACAGATCCTCTAACTGAGAATTTGGTTTTTTCCAATTTCAAATAATATAAAACATCGGTTTCCCACTGACTTATAAGAGGAGAATTAGGATTCTTCCAATTTAACAAAATATGTCTGCGTGCCAAAAGTGTACTGAATGCAATCACCGTTTGCTTGTCCTTCTCCACTTCAAGTTCGTCTGGAAGAACACCGAACACAGCTGTTAATGGGTTAGGAGGGATTGTGACCCCAAGGCTGTCTGAAAGGTACTTAAAAATTTTGGTCCAAAATGATGTTAGTTTGGTGCAGGCCCAAAACATGTGACCCAGTGAGGCAGGAGCTTGGTTGCAGCGTTCGCAGGTTGGATTTTGCCCTGGAAACATTTTGGACATTTTTAAGCGAGACAGATGAGCTCGATATATCATTTTTAGTTGAATAATTCTATTCTTTGCGCATATGGAGCTCAAGTGAATTCTCTGCTTTGCTACCTTCCACTCCTTTTCTGATATATTGATTAAGAGATCTTCTTCCCAATGTCCTCTTGGGTCTTTGAAAGGTAGGGACTCTAATGAGATTTTATATAATACGGAAATGGCGTTTAATTCCTCGAAATTGAGCAGTATTTTTTCCAGCATGGTGTAGGGTACGAGGTGAGGAAAATTGTGCAGTTTCTGTTTAACAAAATTTCTAATTTGAAGATAGTGAAAGAAATGTGTAGCTGGGAGGTTGAATTTGGAACGTAATTGTTCAAAAGATGCAAATATGTTGTCTATATAAAGATCTCTGAGCATTTTAATCCCAAAATTTTTCCAGATATTAAAAACTGGATATGTTTGCGAGGGTTGAAAGAGGTGATTCTCTTGCAGAGGTGCCACGGATAAAAGATTTTCCATCTTAAAATGCTTTCTAAGTTGGTTCCATATTCTGAGTGAGTAAAGCACAATTGGGTTATTAGTATATTTGCGATAACTTGCATTTATTGGTGCGCAGAGCAGGGAGTATAAAGAAGTACTACAGGATTTTACTTCTATTGCAAACCAAGCCTGTGTATGTTCATTTTTTTGTGTCCAGGTTTTTATGGCTTGTATGTTTGCTGCCCAGTAATAAAACTGAAAATTAGGTAAAGCCATACCACCTTCTGCCTGAGGTCTTTGTAAGGTCACTCTTTGGATACGTGGGTGTTTTGAGTTCCAAATGAATGAGGTTATTGTTGAATCTAATTACTTAAAAAATGATTTATTGATATATATTGGAATGTTTTGAAATAAAAAAAGAAGTTTAGGAAGGATATTCATCTTAACAATGTTAATTCTTCCGGCTAGAGTGAGATGAAGGGTTGACCATCTATGCAAGTCTTGCTTAATTTTTTCCATACAGACGGCAAAATCTTGTTGATAAAGAGCTTTATGTTTACTTGTGATATTTACCCCTAGGTATTTAAACTGATCTGCTATGGTAAAAGGTAGGGTGTACAATGAAAGAGTATACTTTTATTCAGATTAATTCTGAGACCAGATATCTTTTGAAATTCTGTGAGTGCTGTTAAAACTGCAGACACAGTGTTTTCTGGGTCTGATATATATAAAACCATATCATCTGCATATAGAGAAATTTTCTGTTCCAGGCCTTCTCTGACAATCCCCTTTATCTGATAAGAATTTCGGCAGTGAACCGCTAGTGATTCAATGGCGATTGCAAACAGCAGTGGTGACAAGGGACATCCTTGTCTGGTACCACGTTCTAGCTTAAAGTAGTCTGAACAAATGTTGTTAATACACACTGAAGCTTCTTGATTGGTATACATTAGTTTGATCCATGCACAAATATTCGGGCCAAACCCAAATTTCTCCAATGCAGTGAAAAGGTAGTTCCATTCAATCATATCAAATGCTTTTTCTGCGTCTAATGATAGTAATATCTCTGGGGTGTTTGATTTTGCTGGTGAATATATTACATTAAACAGGCGTCGGAGATTAGAAGATAGGTGTCGGCCTTTAATAAATCCAGTTTGATCCTGTGATATTACCGAGGGCAGCACTTTCTCCATCCTTCTAGCTAGAATTTTTGAGAGTATCTTAACATCATTATTCAGGAGTGAAATTGGTCTGTATGATGCACATTGTAACAAGTCCTTATTTTGTTTAGGAAAGACGGTCATTAATGCTTGACGAAATGTTTGAGGTAGTATTTTGTTGTCTCTAGCTTCTGTAAATGTTGCCAATAAGAGGGAAGCTAGCTGAGTGGAGAATTTCTTATAAAATTCTACGGGGTAACCATCAGGGCCTGCTGATTTCCCACTTTGAAATGACTTTATAGCATCTAGTAATTCTGTTAGCGTCAGAGGTTTATCCAGTTCCTCAGCACTTAAAGCATCTATTTGTAGTGTCTGTAATGTATCCAGAAATTCATTAGATTGTGTGTTATCTTCTTTGAACTCAGTAGAATTTAAGGATTTATAATAATCTCTAAATGCGTGCATTATATTTTTATGGTCAATGATTTCTTCTCCATTCGTGTTGGTGATTACTGGTATTGCATTGCGAACTTCTTGTTTGTGAATTTGTTGAGCTAAAAGCTTATTAGCTTTTTCTCCGTGTTCATAGTAATGATGTCTTGACTCTGAACAACTTATTTATGTTTCTTTAGTTGTTAAGATGTTGAGTTCTGTATGCAGGGCCTGCCTTTTCCTGTGAAGAGCTTCACTTGGACGCCTGGCTTGTTCTTCATCAATTCTAGTAATTTTGCTTCTTAGCTCTGACACTTTCTTGGTTTCTAATTTATTTCCATGGGAAAGATATGAAATAATCTGTCCTCTTAAGAAGGCCTTTAGAGTTTCCCAGAGTGTTCCTGCAGAAACCTCTGTGGGCGTGTTTGTCTCTAGGAAGAAGCTGATTTGTTTGGATATAAATTCTGTGCAGTTCTCGTCTGCTAACAGAAGAGGGTTAAGACACCATCTACGAGGTGAGTGTAAGGGGCTTAATGATTTTAGCTCTAAGACTAGAGGGGCATGGTCGGAGATAACAATTGTGTTGTATTTGCACGATTTAATCGTAGGCAGGAAATTATTATCTATAAAAAAATAATCAATTCTTGAGTAGCTATGATGCACTGATGAGTAGAACGAATATGTTCTTGAGTTTGGGTTAAGAAACCTCCAGGGGTCTGATAAGTTGTGGTCAGTTAAAAACTGTGTAATTGTCTTTGCAGTGTTAGATGTTGTCCCCCCTATCAGAGGAGTCCTATCTAAGAGTGGATTTAAAACACAATTAAAGTCCCCAGCCATTATAATTTTATGAGTGTTCACATTGAGAATGGATGCAAATAGATTTTGCGTGAATTCCTTATCATCGACATTGGGTGCATAAACATTTATCAGAATCATTTTACTGTTAAATAAGTTGCCCATGACCATCACATATCTCCCTTCAGGGTCAGATACTACATCTGATGCTACAAATGGAACTGTTCTGTGTATGAGAATTCCCACCCCTCTAGTTTTCTTTATAAAGCTAGAATGGAACATTTGGCCAGTCCAGTCTTTTTGTAGTCTGAACTGATCCTTGCTTAGTAAGTGGGTCTCCTGTAAAAAAATCTATTTTAGCGTTTAAACCTGTTAGGTGAGAGCATACTTTCTTTCTCTTTAATTCGTGATTCAGGCCTTTAACATTCCAGCTCACAAAGTTAACTGTCCCATCATGGAGACAAGAGTTTTTAATGTCATTTTATAGTCTTAACTGGTAGTGAGGCAGTTTTAATCTTAATTTCAAAAATTCCCCATGAGTTATTGCATTTTAGCCTATTGTTGCATTGATGTTTATAATTATAAGGATTAGAAGAATAGATTAGATATAGCCTGCTCTCCTTCTCTCCCCCCTTTATCCCCCACCCCCCCCATTTTGCCTCCCCACATGAGGCTTGATCCCACTTAGCAATGTCCCAGTCCTCTGACATACAAAAAGACAGAGCACGTCCAAAACAAAACAAACCCCACCCCGCAGCGGTGTTTGAGAATTAAAACAAAGAGATACCTATTGCAGCTGAATTCTAAGTACTATCTGCCAAAAATATAATCATTAACAGTCTTTAAGCTTAAAATAATCTTCAGCATTTTTAAGATATTAAGATAATAAAAGAATGAACCCTGGGAATGATTTTAAAAAGTAGCCTAGGATAAACATAGTAAATCCTAGTGTAATAGTAGAAATAGCAATACAGTAATCCCTCGCTATATCGCGCTTCGCCTTTCTTTGCTTCACTCCATCGCGGATTTTATATGTAAGCATATTTAAATATATATCGCGGATTTTTTGCTGGTTCGCGGATTTCTGCGGACAATGGGTCTTTTAATTTCTGGTACATGCTTCCTCAGTTGGTTTGCCCAGTTGATTTCATACTAGGGACGCTATTGGCAGATGGCTGAGAAGCTACCCAACTTACTTTTCTCTCACTCTTGCGCTGACTTTCTCTGATCCTGACGTAGGGGGATTGAGCAGGGGGGCTGTTCGCACACCTAGACGATACGGACGCTCGTCTAAAAATGCTGAAAGATTATCTTCACGTTGCAACCTTCTGTGCAGCTGCTTCCTGAAGCGACATGCTGCACGGTGCTTCGCATACTTAAAAGCTCAAAGGGCACGTATTGATTTTTGATTGAAAAACAAACTCTGTCTCTCTCTATCTCTCTCTCTCTCTGCTCTTGACGGAGGGGGTGTGAGCTGCCGCCTTCAACAGCTTTGTGCCACGGTGCTTCGCATACTTAAAAGACAAACAGCCCTATTGATTTGTTTGCTTTTCTCTATAATCTGCTCCTGATGTGCACTCCTTTGAAGAGGAAGATATGTTTGCATTCTTTTAATTGTGAGACGGAACTTGTCATGGAGCACAGTTTAAACTTTTGAAAAGGAGACAAATGTTTGTTTGCAGTGTTTGAATAACGTTCCTGTCTCTCTACAACCTCCTGTGTTTCTGCGCAAATCTGTGACCCAAGCATGACAATATAAAAATAACCATATAAACATATGATTTCTACTTCGCGGATTTTCTTATTTCGCGGGTGGCTCTGGAACACAACCCCCGCGATGGAGGAGGGATTACTGTAAACCAAGAGTATTATGTTAAACAGTCTACTTTAAGGTAGTAAAAAAAAAAAAAACCCTACTTTAATTACTTCCACACTTCCACACACTCATGTCTATAACTGTGATTAAGACATAAACATATAGTGTCCAAGTAAAGAAAAGGATGTATAATTATAATACCAGTCTCTTTAAGCAGATGATAGGTCCTTCCCATGCCTTGACAGAAATATGCTCCTTATTAACTTTCAAAAAAGTGTCGGAAACAGCTTCTTTAGTTCCTTTTCAGCTTCCTCCTTGCTTGAAAATACATAATATTGGTCTTGAACTTCCACTTTCAGTTTGGCGGGATACAAGAGGCTGTATTTGATATCGGCTTTCTGTAGCAACTTTTTAATGTTAAAGTAGGCTGCGCGTTTTGCAGCTGTTAATGGTGAGAAGTTGGGGAAAATATGAATAAGATTATTTTCATATATAATCTCTTGCTTGTGTCTGAGAAGTGCCATCACATCAAGCTTACATCGTAATCGCTCAAAGCGGACAATAAAAGACCTAGGTTTAAAGGTGCTTGATCTGTATATGCGATAAGCTGCTGCTATCTCAGTGTCGAGTTTAAAATCATCACCAATTGTTTTAGAGACTAATTCTACTGCAAATATCACTGGGTTTGAGCTTTCTCGTTTCTCAGGTATACCCTCAATTCTTATATTATTTCTTCTGCACCCATCTTCCAGGGCCACAAGTCTGTCTCCGAGTTTTTTGCATTCGGAATTCGCAGCTGTAGCTTTTTCATCGGCGTTAGACGCCAATTGTTCCGCTGTTTCAACTCGAGCCGTGAATGCCTGCTTAACGTCATACAGCTGATCTGTAACGTCATTCATCTGGTCAGCAAGTTTTTTCAGTTTGGATCTATTTTCTTCGATGTGTTCCTCTAATTTCTCCAACATGCTTTTAAAGGTCATGTCAAAACATTTAAATAGATGCGTTTCCCGGTCTTTGTTATCCCTCTTATGCTCAATGTTATCCTTCTTAAGCTCATTTATGGCCATTGCCATGGCAGTGGCCAGTGTAGCGATCATCTCTTTGAGTTTGGACAGTTCGTTTCAGATTTCGTGCTCCTCGAGTGGAAAAGCAGCTTCTGTTACAGCAGGTGCTGCGGGCTCGCGATGAGTAGATGAGAGCACATCCTGCAGGGCCTTTTCTAGTCTCGAATGATCCTCAGAAATCGGCGATCCATCGTGACCTGTATCACTTGCACCTTCACTCCCATTTTCACTCTCGACTGGAGACGATACAATGGAGCGGGGTCCTAGGAAATCTGCGCATTCGTCTGTTAACCTTCTTTTATCATTTTATTTCAATTCACCTTATTTCTGTGGAAATAAATTGTATCCAAATGCTGACAATTAATGATGAGCAGTGCAGACCCAAGTGCAAATGAACCTGAATGTAAAAGCAGAGACGCTACTTTAATGTTACATTAATTTGTGTGTTAATCTACTGTATAATGGAACTCTAAGGTCTGTGTGCCCGGTCCCTCAGAGTAATCTGATTGGTCAATTTGGCTTTTTTGTGATTGGACAGTTTTGCTTTTGTAATGTGATGGAAAGAGGAAGTGTGAATGTAAGACACACAATGAGGAGTTAAGGCATAGGAGGCGAGCCGAGAGTCAACTTTCAAAAATGGAAGGTATAAAAGTGGACAGAAGGTGAGCAAGGTCCCTCAAAATGATAAAATCTGGGAGGCAGGCTTTATCGGAATGTGCTTGAGAGTGGGAGTGCCACTCAGACGTAACTAAGTGGTCCTCAAGTTCAGGTCATATATCATCTTAACGGCAGATGTTCATCTCAACTGGACTCCTGTCTTCATTAAACAAGCTGTTATTTCCCAGTTCCTGCCTTTTTTTTGTTAATCCAAAAAAATTGTACAATGGGTTTGCTAATTTTTTAGGGGAATGTAATTATTTGTGTGTATCTGTGAAAACATAAATTATTGTTCCTTTTCTTGCTTTTCAATATTTTGCCCTTTTTTATGTTCTGGCAATGGAAGCTTTTTCTTATTAATTACCTCACCTGTGCATTTTATACTGAAGTAGCTGCTTCTCATTAGTATTCAGTGTGATTTGCACTTGTGTCTGTACTGTTCATCACTAATCGTCAATATGTGGGTACAAGTAAGAGAGCAAACTCCACAGAAAAAGTTGAATTAAACATAATATGGTAAAAGAAGGTTAACATGTAAAAAATGCAAATTTCCAAAATTTGTTTCCATATAAATATATTAAGATTTATTTCTAAATGCAAAATAAGAGAAGAAAAAAAAACTAATCAAACAATTAAAGACTGAACCATTTATTAATGAAACTCATTGGATTGAAAACCCTCAGATCACAGTGGAATGCCAGGACTGAAATTGGGATCCCCTTCTGTGGAATACTTCTTCAGTGTGTCCACGGACACCTAAATTTCAGTCCAAGATGTTGACTTTTCAGTTGGAATATATGAACACACCTCTCAGTAAGAGTTTGCAAGCCTTTAATATCACAAACTTTCCTATTTGCAATAAGATCAAGCATGCCGGGGAGGACAAACTCATCCTTGACCCCACTCTATAATCCATCCTGTAAACAATTAGTGAATTTCATCTGCAGAAACTTTTTCAGAACTTTATAGAAATTTAGGAACTTTTGTACCATTGCCACCATAGGAACTAAGGCCATTTGTAGTTCCTGGTAGGTAATTCCTGGCCCTTTTCTGGGTCCTACCGCAAGGTATGTGCTTTTCGTTCAATCAGAAATTATCACAAATATGGCTGAGTAAATAAATTGTGTTGATTGGTTGATTACAAGCACTGGCAAGACTTTACAAATCTGTTAGTGGTTTGGACTTTGGAGAGTTTTTGGTGAAGAGGGAATGCCACACATCGCACTGCATCACTCTTCATAGCTGCCTTCCTGGCATGCTGCGCCATGCACCGCATCGAAGCAATAAACTCCCCCATGAAGTCATGATTGTTTCAGTCTTCATTTCATGCGTGTTCCATTTTTATCCACAAAAAAAATTCCCAAATGTAGTTAATTTAGCAATATTTTAGTAAAAAATACATGCAGTGTATGTTTGGGACGTTGTGAGCATACAGCTGGGTGACTTGACTTTGGTTTTTACAACACAAGTAACATGAAATTATTTTCTTGGACTTTTGATATTGTTTGCTGTTGTCAACCATTGGTCACTGTAGACCTGTTATATCAGAAATTTTGTTATCTCTGTTCTGTATATAAATATAAGATTAAACATTTTTTGGCCATTACTACAAAGTACATCGGGTAAGTAACATAAAAATATAGTTTTAGGGTGGAGTATTCCTTTAATCCTGCAATAGTAATTTTAAAGCAGATTGCAATGGCATAATTTATGATTTTGGATTTCTTTTAACAACATTAATATTAATATGGCAGCTAATTTGAAAGGTTTTTTTTCCTGGTGTTTTAGACTTATTGCTATTTATATTAGCCATTCTTCTGAATAGTATATAAGAATTGTTTCTCTGTTCATATATTAATATGGAATAGTATTTAGAATAAAAAAAACTTTTTTTCCCGCACCTTTGAACCCTTTTAGTTGATGAAGTTTGGCAAACTTGTAATTTAGCTGTTGTTCATGTAGGCTCTAGTTTTAATCATTTTAATTTAAGTGTATGTGTTTATAATCATTAAATTAAATTTGGTTTATTACTTTTGTTTTCAACTGCATCTAAAGTCTGTTACAAGAACTCATTATCTTTATGCGTATGTCAGCTCATGTTGTTATTAAAAATTGGCTTAAATATTTTTACAGCATGTACAAATTCTGAGGCGTTACTGTATTCTAGTTGTTATAATTTTGCAACTTCAACCTGTTATCTTAATTGCAAAAACCAAGGCAGATGAAGTGTGATTAAGCAATGTAACACCATTCTCAAAGCCAGCTCAGCTCAGTTCAATTCAGGGTCACGCTGGCCTAAAGTCAAATCTGCCAGTACTGAGCACAAGGCAGAAACCAATGATGAGTAGGATGCCAGTCCATCACAATGTAATTGAATAGTGACTTGAATTTGTTTAATTAATATGAAAGATAAATTAAATATCAACACCAGAAGTAATAATCAACTCTAATATATGATTATGAATAGTGTGTTTGGACCTTTTAAAATATTGAAGACTTCTAATGAGTTTAACTGGTGTAGAAAATGCTCAGTAGACAAATCATATGGTGCTGCTTCTATGAAGACAATGTGATCTGTTTTGCTTTAAGGCAAATTTGCAGCTCTTTTTCTTTATACTAGTTTTAAAATTTCCTATGTTGTACAATGTATAGCATATTTTATATTCAGCACAGCCTCTTCCTACCTTGACTAATAATGACCATTTCATTTTTTCTTAATAATTACTTATTTTCAACTCCTACCTACAATTGCCTAGGTATAATCTTCATACCCATAGTCTGTGCTCCTGCCACACACAGGTTCATAACATTAAGTACACATAAATTAGATTCTAATTGGCAATAACCACAAGCAGAAGGAAGGGACATATTGTGCTTAAACCATTAAGTAATAAGAAATATAACACTGCTGTGGTGTGTGATTTTAGCAAGTAAACTATACACTAGCCACCATGGAATTCTTAGTTAACATATAATAATCTTTTACAATATATTACAAGTATTTATATCTACTCTCTATATATAAAATCCTAAGCCTAAAAGTGCAACGGTGACGTTTTTATGTCACGTTTTTTGTCACACTTTAAATCGGGCTTATTTTAAAACCTACATATATATGTTTGGTATCATTCTTTTCAGAATTTATCGAACTTTAATGTGATGGTGTTAGGTTTTCAGATTCTTATTCCGTTTTTAAACTATAAACTAAAAAATATCAAGAACTCACGTCTCGTGAGACGGGACTTTGTGCCAAAAGATTTAACCACACCCGGGGCCGGAAATAAAACACAAAGAGTAGGACAGCTGCTGTACAGGCTTTTAAATGTTCAAAGCGCCGCACAAAATCCAGATCACACGGCACGGCAGCAGCAGCAATCCAGCAACTGATCGAGCAAAGAGGAGGTAAAAAAAAAACTTTGTTTCCCATCGTATCCCCATTTAAGAGGAGGTTTCACAACACGAGCGGCAGAAGTGGCGAGTGAAGCAAGCAGAGGGGAAGCCCCTAGTGATGCTATAACAGAATGAATTATTGAACACAAGTAAAAAGATTGAATGTAACTGAAGTGTTAACTAAACATAACTTAAAGCTTAAGCACCTGAAGTCTATGCCTTGTTTTGCAGAAGCCCCAAACATAATTTTCTAAGGTTAGTATGAGGTAAATGAGTAACAAACACTACTCCAGAAATCGGAGATAGACTGGTGGGGAAGCCCACACACCGCTCCTATGAAGCAGTGCTAAAATCAATAGGACAATCTGCAAAACACCTTTCTTAATGAAGCAGTGCTCAGAACAATGGGAGAATCAGCAAGAGACTGAAATTACTGGTGCCGTTAGTTGATTGGAGGAGGTGATGAAGTTTTGTATGTTAAGAGTCAGATGAAGTGATATATTAGATAAAGTGATGTAATTAGAAAAAAGGACAAAAAGAAGTTTAAAATAGAAGAAAAACAGTTTAATTCTCTCTCTATGGATTGAGACATTTGTGCAGGTGAAGTTATCATTGAAGATGCTTTGCTACAAGCAGAAACTGCAGGAGCTACTTGAAATCGCAAAACGCACATTTGTCTTCTTGATGGTCTTTCCTGGAGGCAAATCAGTGCATACACATTGTTGGAAAATCCCTGTGCATGTTCTGCAGGTACCTCAGGGTCACAAGCATTTTGCCCCTTAACCTGTACACTTTGACTGACCAGTGGATTGAGGGCTAAGTTAGCCCTTGCTTGCAAACAGGTTTGAACTGTGAGGTCTTGTCAGCCACAACCATCTTGAGCCAGTCTCAGCTGCCATGGCTATCTCCCCTGTAGCTTTCTTCGGGGATTTAGGTTCTAAACTGATCTTCTGTAAGAAATAATGCACTAATGTTGCCGGGAAACTACGACAACCATCTTCAATGAGGAATAGAATTGCATGTCTCCTTTTGATTAGGGAGTCATCAATCAAATACTGGTATTTGGCCTTCTTGAATTGGAGGGAGATGGCTAGCCTGTCCTCCCTGGGCACTATTAGTTTGGCCACCACAACAGTTTTAGTACTCCTAGACAGAAGAAGCAGGTCTGGTCGACATGAGGTCACTGCCACCTCTTTTGGAAAAATAAGTCAACCTGCATTTCCCAGCCTGATACATCATGCAGATGGAGGGTGGGTTGTTAGCAGCTGTCCTTGTATTTGGGACCTTATGTCCTTGCCTTTGAAAATGGATAATCTCAGGTGGTGTTGCCTGTTGTTTGTAGGCCTTAACTATCTGAAGATCCATCCATTTAGCAATCTCTGTAAGACCTGTATAGGCCTTCTCCCAGTGCTTTGCGGCATCCAGTCAAAATATAATTAAGGGTTCAAAGAGTTGCTCCACATTGCTTGCAGGATGGGTCTTCTTCTTTCCCCCAGATCTTTAGGCTGCATGTTGTTGGCAAGAGGTCAGCCACTGCATGAAGAAGGAAGGTCAACTTGCCATTGTCGGTGACCCATAATTCCTTCCAGGATAACAATCCGTCGAGTGTCTGATCCCACTGCATCCATTGCCCCTGGCATGCAAGCTCAACTACTCTTATGTGTCAGTCTTCTTCTGCTGCCTTTCTAACCCTCTGCACCACTAGTTCTTTCTTGCCTTTGGCACTGGCATTACTCCATTTCTTAATATTATAATTGCCAAGTCCTAGCCGGCCTTTATCAAACCACCCCAACAATCTTCTGATGTTTCCAGTACATTTCGGCTTCCCTCACTGCTTCCTGAGGCTTCCACTTCCTACCACACTTGATTGTGTTGTTGACATGTCTGACTTTCTCATCCTCTGACAGAAGCAGTGTTCTGACTGCTCTTGCCTTGGTGGCTTTGAATTCCTCCACCACAGATAAGACAGGTAAGCAGAGCTTAGAGGTCTTACCATACAAGTTGATCGAGCTGAAATTTGGGGAACACCCAATCCTTTCTGTACAAACTTGCTGCACAGTCTTTCCATTGCTAACATTTGAGTCATGGGGAAGTCATACAACAGAAAAGTTCATTGAAGCCTGGGCATGATGCCATACTGAAAGAACCACACCTTAAACCTCCCTAGAAGTTGGTTTTCATCTATTGCCTTGAACCAAATGCTTAATTGGGCCATAGTGTCTTTGAGATTGCCACTGTCCTTCAAGGTGCTATCATAGTTCTTTCCTAAACATAACTATGTGCAAATAAAGAAATGTACTGCATTCTCATTTGAGCTCCATGACTGCCTTCTTTGAAAATAGAGACCACAAAAATTCTATCCCAAAAGCCCATGGAAACATCATCTCAGATAGTGGAAGCATTGGAACCATCAGACCTTGGAATCTTTCCTTCATCAGACTGGACAGCCCAACACAGATTCACCGTCGATTTCCCAGAAGGGAGTGGACGGCCAGTTGGCTGAGGTCTCTAGGACTGCAACTGTGTCTGGCTTTGTCTTTTTTATATTTTAACTATGGAACCCTAAAAGGTTTATTTCCACCAGGGATGCTTCTGACTGGAATATTTGTTTTCCTCTTCTCCATTGTCAACTGTATAGTTCAACAATTAACTAATGGAAAGACATTGTTGGTTTCTATGTATGTTAATCAGTTTCTGCTGATCTTTGTCTTTATGAGAACTAACTCTGTACTTAGAAATTTGTAAAATTATTATTTGTATTTTATACTTGCAGTTATATTTACATTTTCTCTGAGAACTTGTTACATTGATCTATACCTGTACTCAGTTAAGAGTGATATACAAAAAACAAAGTGACTTGAACTGAATTGAAAACATAAAATCAAGCTCTGTTCGATATAGAGACAAGCAGCTCTTCTTTTCCTGGGTGAGAAAAGAATTGTTGGTACAAAGTAGAATTGATAGATACGATTTTTGTGTGGATTCTTTCTATACTTCTCTACCCCATATTTAATGTCTTTAGAATAACACTAAAACGTTATTTAAGGCATCTTGCCAGAGACAACAAATGATTCAGAGCACTTAACATTACACATTAGTGTAATTCCAGACCTACTTTGCCTTTAGGCTTCAGGTTCCATGGGACATCCACCCACTGCCCCATCTCTCTATTTAGCATGCTTAAAAACATCAAAAAATGTGCCGTCTTTCATTGGCTCCTTAGAGTCATCTCTTAGATCTTCAAATACTGAAGTATTTCTTTCTCATTCAGACAGCATTGCCCTCAAAGGGAAAACAGATATATGAGTAGAAGAAGTGAAGAACTTTGGTTGAGGGTGGCATTCAGCTGAAAATTAGCCTTCTGTGCAGAGCTGGCATGGTTTCTGAGGTACTGAATTAAGATCTGTAATTGGGTTTTCTGCTGAACATACTGTAATCTGCATAAGTTTGTCTAGAGACATACTTATATGCAGTTAGGTGCATGCAGCCACCTCAGAATTACTGAACCAGAAATGGATGGTTGGATAAATAAACCGCTTTTAATTTTTCACATTGTTTTCATACATCACAATATTGTTGCCTAATATATCTGAAATGCAGCTCTGTAAAGATTCTTAAGGTGTCAAAAATCATTTGAAAGTGATAGCCAAAAGGCTATGACTTCACATAAGAAACATATAATACACATTGTTAAATAATAAAGTGAAATTCAACAAAATAGAACAGCTCTCTGTGCTCTTAAACTGTATATCCAGATTTATTTACTCCTGTTCTGCATTCTGGTAGACATTACTTGTTACCAAGCAACAATTTTGTCTTGCTAATTTGGCCTTCCTTTAAAAGTAAATTAGTACTAGAGTCAAAAGAAAAACATGCTATGAATACCGAATAACAATTAGGGAATAAAAAATCCATGCAAAACACAATTCATCTTAATTGTTTTCCATATACCTACATCATTATATAAGGATTTACAAAGCTACTGATTTTTCCCTTTCTGGTTTGCTATTTACACTCAACTTTATTCTGCATTTTAAAAAAAATTAATCTTTCTTCAACAAGCACTTGAAGCATATCAGATTTTTTCAGATGAAGATGGCATGTGTGCATCATATGACATCATAGAAATGGTTGCTAGACAACTTTTTTATTCTGCACGTTCTTCAGGTGCTTAGAAATAACCATATTCTCCATAAAAAACATAATTCTCCTGTTTTTCCACTTTAGGACTTTTTAACAAAACTTTTATCAGCATCTTTTCAGCCGTGAATCCAGTACAAATTAACAAAGATGTCTGTGTTCCAGTTATACTGTATGAGTTCCAGAAAGGAGGGTGAAGGTCCAGAAGGGCGAACAATGAAAGAAGCATCAGCGGTGGAATGTCAGTTAATCTTTGGTTTTGCAGAGGGAGGAAGAGAGATGTCATTAGAGCACAGCGCCATCCCCTGGTTCAGCAGATCAAGCCCTTCACCTGCCTACGCACACGTAAGACAATATATATTGAATAGGGGACATCTTCAGAGATTTTTGCTATAGCAATGCTACTCTGAACCTGAGGTTGGTGGTGTCATTCACATTATGTCCCCATTTTATACTTAGAAGAGAAGGTCAAAGGCAAGAGGAACTGGCCTCATGTCCACTTCTTCCAATACACACACACTTCTTCCTTCCAGGAGCAATGAATGCCAGCTCAATCTACGATTCAAGATTTAATTTCTCAGCACTGGCTGATAATTGTTTGCTTAGTTTTTCTTATGGCCAATTCATCTGCCATTTCCACAGAGGTCACCATCCGTTGCCCCAACTGTTTATCTTTATCTTAGAGGTGGTAAAATGACATTGGTCTTTATTTATATTAATGCACCAACAATGCTTCTTACTGATACAATTATTTAAAAATCTACTTTCCAAGGAAATTGTGGAAAAAAACTTTGAAATTGGAGAGTTAGTTTAGTGATTTTCTTCAAGTAGAAATGGAATATTGTACTGCTTTATTCACTGGCTATTCAAATCGACCTTTTTCCACTCAACTCATGGTTTAAAATGCAGGCCCAAATATTATTGCTAGAAATGTAAAATATAAACAGACTAGCCAACCCGCGGCGTAGCATACACCGCATAATTATGTATTGATGGCTGAACAGCGGGTTGGAAAATGGATGGATGGATGGATGGCTGAACACTTCCTGAAAGACACAGTTGTCCAAATGGGGTTGGTTTGAGGATACGACTGTAAGTGATTGAAAAGATGGAACTCTGGAGAGAGCAACATACAATTGTCCATGACTGAAAACTGGGTTTGGCAGATACAGGCATATCTTTTTGAAAGTTTGGCCCTGTGCCTTATTAATTGTCATTGCAAAAGCTAATCTAACAGGAAATTGTCTGCGTGTAAAAGTAAAAGGCAAATTTGAATCTGATGGGGTCAGGGATTCTCTCTCTCTCGCGCCTGTGTGTGTGTGTGTGTGTGTCTCTCTCTCTCTTGTGTGTGTGTGTCCCTCTCTTGTGTGTGTGTGTGTGTCTCTCTCTCTCTCGTGCTCGCGCCTGCGTGTGTGTGTGTGTGTCTCTCTCTCTCTTGTGTGTGTGTGTGTCCCTCTCTTGTGTGTGTGTGTGTGTGTCTCTCTCTCTCTCTCGCGCTCGCGCCTGCGTGTGTGTGTGTGTGTGTGCCTCTCTGTCACGCGCCTGTGTGTGTGTGTGTGTGTGTGTGTGTGTGTGTGTGTGTGTGTGTGTGTCTCTTGAGGATACGACTGTTTGAGGATACCACTGTGAGTGAATGAAAAGATGGAACTCTGGAGAGAGCGACATACAATTGTCCGTGACTGAAAACTGGTTTTGGCAGATACAGGCATATCTTTTTGAAAGTTTGTCCCTGTGCCTTATTAATTGTCATTGCTAAGGCCAATCTAACAGAAAATTGTCTGCGTGTAAAAGTAAAAGGCAAATTTGAATCTGATGGGGTCAGGGAAATCTGGGGAATATGGACAGTTTGTGAGGTAGGAGCTGCGATTGTTTTACACCCCAGTACATTGCGGTGAATGCTGAGAACAGTCAGTCTAGTGCCATCACAGAGACTTCTTGCTGGCATGAGGTTTATGAGAAGCATGACGACTGAACCAATTTTAAGTTTGACTTTATGCGGATGCATGCCAGTGGGAGTAATGGATGCCCAACGGGTCATGGGAATAACGCCGCCGGATCGCCAGTCGGCATCATTTATGGTCGGAACTACGACGGTATGTGATCTTCTTCAAACCTCCGACTTTCATTCTTCATTAATGAAAACATTTTTGGCAAATACTTTCGCTCTCGCGCGAATTGTTGGCTCTGTAGTGCGTGTGCCATGGTCGGCTGCTTAGTGAATTGTTGGTGGGAGGGGCTTGGTCTTGAGTGCATCTTGCTTGCCATGGACTTAGTGA
Organism: Erpetoichthys calabaricus; assembly: GCF_900747795.2. Classification (NCBI taxonomy): domain Eukaryota; kingdom Metazoa; phylum Chordata; class Cladistia; order Polypteriformes; family Polypteridae; genus Erpetoichthys; species Erpetoichthys calabaricus. The sequence continues at coordinate 39,989,439 of NC_041399.2, forward strand.
ATTATATATATATATATATATATATATATATATATATATATATATATATATATATATATAGATATAGATATTTTCTATTCCCATTGTCCCTGCATTTATTTGCAATTACATTTAAGGTTTAAATTAAATTATGCAAAATCTGTCTTCTAGGACGTGCACTAAATAATAGTAAACAGAATAAAACTGACGTCAGTATCCAGTTTTTTTCATTGGAAAATACCCCCAATAATTAATTTAAAGGAGAGTGGGTGAAAATATTAATCATAAGCACATGAAATGCTCAGACACATAGACAATTATATATCTGTTACGTTTGCTAATCAGCTAGCTTCTAATTCATGATGTGTGTAAATCATCGATAAGTTAAATTTCTCAAGTTAAATGAGCTTTGTAAATTAAAAACTGTATTTTATAGTATATAGCAGTATTATTGAACACAAGAGTACAAACTGATGAATGTCCTCCAGTTTTAAAGTCAATTGTTTGTGCTAGCTGCCCCAGAACCACACCGTCAATAGTCACCCTGCCTCACTCTGTGGCCCTCAAGAGGTTGTTTAGCCTGTCAGTGCCTCAATTTGTAAGAACATGACTTATCCGACTAAATTATTTTATGTTTTTTAGTCTTGTGCAGATAAGGCTGGTCTTCAAATGTCTCGAAGGCATTGATATTTGAATCAGCACAATTTATTTCAATGAAATAGGAAATCAAATGCTCAATTAATCCTGTGGAAATTATGAAGAATCCATAAAACTCTTCTTTGCACAAAGGGTTGTGAGAATCTCAAGTGAGTTAGTGCTGTTCAAGCAGAAACCTTCACAACTTTAAAAAAGTATCTACACAACTAAGTACAAGCAAACATGTACAGTGGTGTGAAAAACTATTTGCCCCCTTCCTGATTTCTTATTCTTTTGCATGTTTGTCACACAAAATGTTTCTGATCATCAAACACATTTAACCATTAGTCAAATATAACACAAGTAAACACAAAATGCAGTTTTTAAATGATGGCGTTTATTATTTAGGGAGAAAAAAAATCCAAACCTACATGGCCCTGTGTGAAAAAGTAATTGCCCCCTTGTTAAAAAATAACCTAACTGTGGTGTATCACACCTGAGTTCAATTTCCGTAGCCACCCCCAGGCCTGATTACTGCCACACCTGTTTCAATCAAGAAATCACTTAAATAGGAGCTGCCTGACACAGAGAAGTAGACCAAAAGCACCTCAAAAGCTAGACATCATGCCAAGATCCAAAGAAATTCAGGAACAAATGAGAACAGAAGTAATTGAGATCTATCAGTCTGGTAAAGGTTATAAAGCCATTTCTAAAGCTTTGGGACTCCAGCGAACCACAGTGAGAGCCATTATCCACAAATGGCAAAAACATGGAACAGTGGTGAACCTTCCCAGGAGTGGCCGGCCGACCAAAATTACCCCAAGAGCGCAGAGACGACTCATCCGAGAGGTCACAAAAGACCCCAGGACAACGTCTAAAGAACTGCAGGCCTCACTTGCCTCAATTAAGGTCAGTGTTCACGACTCCACCATAAGAAAGAGACTGGGCAAAAACGGCCTGCATGGCAGATTTCCAAGACGCAAACCACTGTTAAGCAAAAAGAACATTAGGGCTCGTCTCAATTTTGCTAAGAAACATCTCAATGATTGCCAAGACTTTTGGGAAAATACCTTGTGGACTGATGAGTCAAAAGTTGAACTTTTTGGAAGGCAAATGTCCCGTTACATCTGGCGTAAAAGGAACACAGCATTTCAGAAAAAGAACATCATACCAACAGTAAAATATGGTGGTGGTAGTGTGATGGTCTGGGGTTGTTTTGCTGCTTCAGGACCTGGAAGGCTTGCTGTGATAGATGGAACCATGAATTCTACTGTCTACCAAAAAATCCTGAAGGAGAATGTCCGGCCATCTGTTCGTCAACTCAAGCTGAAGCGATGTTGGGTGCTGCAACAGGACAATGACCCAAAACACACCAGCAAATCCACCTCTGAATGGCTGAAGAAAAACAAAATGAAGACTTTGGAGTGGCCTAGTCAAAGTCCTGACCTGAATCCAATTGAGATGCTATGGCATGACCTTAAAAAGGCGGTTCATGCTAGAAACCCCTCAAATAAAGCTGAATTACAACAATTTTGCAAAGATGAGTGGGCCAAAATTCCTCCAGAGCGCTGTAAAAGACTCATTGCAAGTTATCGCAAACGCTTGATTGCAGTTATTGCTGCTAAGGGTGACCCAACCAGTTATTAGGTTCAGGGGGCAATTACTTTTTCACACAGGGCCATGTAGGTTTGGATTTTTTTTTCTCCCTAAATAATAAAAACCACCATTTACAAACTGCATTTTGTGTTTACTTGTGTTATATTTGACTAATGGTTAAATGTGTTTGATGATCAGAAACATTTTGTGTGACAAACATGCAAAAGAATAAGAAATCAGGAAGGGGGCAAATAGTTTTTCACACCACTGTAGATGTGATATTGAACAACTTAGCTAATCAAATGAGTTGAATGTTTTTAAGATTTCTTATGTTCCATGAAAGATGGTTACCTAATACAGAGTGTCTTGGGGTGATGAGCCCTCTAAAAAGGCACTACATAAAGTGAAAGACTGTCATGTAGTAACCATGATAGCTAGAGGAGGATTATTTTGGACAGGGTTTGAATATTTTACTAGGCCATATCTGTTAATGGTTCAAAATACATTTAACTGTGTGAGGAATCGCCGTCTTCCTGACTTTCTACTGTGTACTGGGAAGTTAACTCTCACCATTTCTTTTTTTAATTGTAGATTTGTTGTGATTTGTTTATTACTGTTATTATGATGTCAGAGTGGAAGTTCAGGTCTGCTTTATCATCCTGCAAAGTTGAATTATGCATTGTTGTGTTTTATTCCAGCAACATGGGGAAACTGTGATCAAAGTGTTTGGAAGTGATGATAGAACATTTGTTATTTTTATAGAGATATGCTGATGACATAGATGAAACTTTTATATTAAAATAAAATAAAATGTTAATTATTAGGTGTTAAACCATTATTTTAATTCCATTGCAGCATAATAAATGTTCCATCTAAAATGATTGATTCTTCATTTGCCTCCTTAGGTTATCACTCTGCCAACGCATGGCAATGTAAAATTGTTAGTAATCATTCTCCCACTCACAGCAATGCATTTTAACCCCCAAATATAATTTGCTGAGTAAAAGTCAAGGTTGAAGCTAAGGTCATTAAAACAAATAATGTGACCTACTTCATTTTGATAGCAAAGAAAGCAAAGGGATTCTTTTAATGATGTAAGTAGAAATGAATCATTGTTGCTTTATGTGATTACAATGAAACTCTGGCAAAACTCTGATGCAGTCTCCTTCTGCTGCATGGACTAAAAAAATCTCATAATCACAGTTCATCTGCTGTTTTTGTTTATAAGAGTGCATACAAAAAATAAAAAATATCCAGTTTCACCTTTTTTGCCCCATAATATCTCCTTAATATAAAAACATTTTTATTGTGATATTAATGATAAAAACAAAACCAAAAAGACTAACATTACATATTCTCCCTCTGGCAAGATCAAGAAGGTCCACTAGTTGTCAATTTACTGAAATTCACAAACATGAAGACTAATTTATTTTTTGGTATAATCACTCTTTAGTATCTTTGCTCTGCTCCTTAGGGACAAGCTGACAGAGATGGGAGTAGATTCATACCTGGTGGCATGGATCGTGGACTATCTTAGAAACAGACCTCTGTATGTGCGTCTCGGGAACTGCAGGTCTGACATTGTGGTCAGCAACACAGGAGCGCCGCAGGGGACTGTAATTTCTCCGGTCCTGTTCAGCCTATATACATCGGATTTCCAATACAACTCGGAGTCCTGCCACGTGCAAAAGTTCGCTGACGACACTGCTATTGTGGGCTGCATCAGGAGTGGGCAGCAGGAGGAGTACAGGAACCTAATCAAAGACTTTGTTAAATGGTGCGACTCAAACCACCTACAACTGAACACCAGCAAAACTAAGGAGCTGGTGGTGGATTTTAGGAGGCCCAGGCCCCTCATGGACCCCGTGATCATCAAAGGTGACTGTGTACAGAGGGTGCAGACCTATAAATACCTGGGAGTGCAGCTGGATGATAAATTGGACTGGACTGCCAATACTGATTCTCTGTGCAAGACAGGACAGAGCCAGCTATACTTCCTTAGATGGCTGGCATCCTTCAACATCTGCAATAAGATGCTGCAGATGTTCTATCAGACGGTTATGGCGAGTGCCCTCTTCTACGGCGTGGTGTGCTGGGGAGGCATCATTAAGAAGAAGGACGGCTCATGCCTGGACAAACTGGTGAGGAAGGCAGGCTCTATTGTTGGCACGGAGCTGGACAGTTTGACATCTGTGGCAGAGCGACGGGCGCTCAGCAGGCTCCTATTAATTATGCAGAATCCACTGCATCCACTAAACAGTGTCATCTCCAGACAGAAGAGCAGCTTCAGCAACAGACTTCTGGCAATGTCCTGCTCCACTGACAGACTGAGGAGATCGTTCCTCCCCCAAACTATGTGACTCTTCAATTCCACCCGGGGGGGTAAACGTTAACATTATTCAAAGTTATTGTCTTTTTTTACCTGCATTTTTATTACTCTTTAATTAATATTGTTTTTGTATCAGTATGCTGCTGCTGGAGTATGTGAATTTCCCCTTGGGATTAATAAAGTATCTATCTATCTATCTTCAATGACCTCCTAGGCGCAGCCATCAGCAGTGTGTCTGACTGTGGAGAGAATGTCAACCTTTTCAAGAGGTTTAATTACCTCGGTAGTGACATTCATGTCTCTGGTGACTCTTCCTATGAAGTCATTAGACGGATTAGGAGAACATGGGGGTTCATGAGGTTGCTGGAAAGGCGTGTGTGGCACTCCAATATCTATGCAAAAGGATGAATGTCCAAATCTTTAGAGTCCTGGGGCATCATGTATAAACGGTGAGTATGCACAAAAATGTTGTGTCTGCCTGTTTCCACGCTCACATCGCGATGTATAAAAACTAAACTTGGCGTAAAGCCACGCACATTTTCATGCCAGCTCAATCCCTGCCATATGCAGGTTTTATGATGATACTTGGTTTTACAAACTGCCGGCACCCAGCATCAAAGCAGTGCTACTGTTCCTGTGTGGTTTCCCTTTATTTTTTACATTCATATCCCTGATGTGGCTTTATCAAATGGACTGAAATTAACCGCATATCGTTTATTAGTTTAAGGCATCTGATTGTAATCAACCCATAACCATATAATGGTGCGCAGAATGGCCAAACTATTCAAAATACTATAGCTGCTTTAGCCTTGTCACTCTCCATGCATTGCTGAGTATTTAACCCACTGTATCTGAGTGTGAAATCACAGCTGTACAGCAGCTGATCGGATTATCGGGATACAGCATTTAGTACACGCTGTTTCAGAAATGCACAAAGTCTGTTTGAACTTTTCCCATACAGTATGGCAAACGCTTCAGAGCCGTTCCTGTAGGGACCTTGTGGTTAAGAAACAGTTTCATCCCAAGTGCTCTAAACGCACTCAATCAGTCCATCAGTTGTTCCTGGTAGAACTGTTTGTACTTATAAGTACAATCACCTCACTGTAAACTTGCACTACAGTTATAGTATTGCACAACCTGAATCACTTTATAAAGCACGTATTTACATATGAAGACGACTGGCTTCTAAGTCGATTTAGATTTCCATGCGCTATCTTCTTGGAGCTCTTGATATCATTTTTAAGATGAAATGCAGTAAAGCATGTTTATTACATTATACAGAAGTTCATTAAAATAATGTATATTGTTAATAATTAAACATGTGAGGACATTGTGGACAGCGGCAGGTCACGCAAGGCGCAGCAAGCATCTTGCGGGAGGCAGGAACACTCCCTGGAAAGGGTGCCAGCTCATCGCTAATATTGCGCCACCATGTCCCCATGTTTAATACATGCTTTAATTCCTATCATTATGAAAATAATATCAAGTATACATCTTAATATTTAAATTGTTCAGAGAGCTGGATTACCATGAATGTAATGTATTCTGTGTCCTGTCGGTGGAAGAGAAAGCCTGTTTAAGAAACAAGGAGTGATTCACACACAGAGCACATAAAGAACATATAGAAAGAAGCATTTAACATGCTTCTTTAGTTATGATGGGATCTGAGAAACTAGTAAATTTTAAGATTTTTTTTTAAGATTAAAATATTAAGTTTATGACTTTCTACTTTAATGACAAAATAAACTACATCATTAAAGTGGATATTTCGAGATTAAAGTTGACATTTGGACATTTTTTTTTAATTGTGTCCCTATTTTGTTTTCCTTTTCTCTGTACCCTAATTATGCCTCCATATGACACTCAGATGGTGGGCTAAGACTCACATTTTCATGGTGACTTTGATATCTGACCACTTCTTATTTATTTCAGGCACTTTGTGACTTTCTGAACTTGAACTTTCGAGTTTCTCCACCACTCTGTTACTCGATCAACTTCCTTTTGTTGTTTATATCACTGCTTAAACCAATAAATAGTATGTTTTTCCTTGCCTCCACTTGGTATTTGCTGAAATTCTTCTTTTCCCCTGTGTTTTTGCCATTGCCTTTCCAAAGAATGCAAAACATAAGGGGCTATTTATATTGATTTGCATATTCAAAGAGGCGTAATTCTGGCAGGAGTCTGGGAGGGGCGACAGGCGCATGCATGAACGTTACATTTCACGCAGACCGGGATTTATGTAGCAGAAGAACATACGCACAGATTTATGCATCTGGATTTTTTTGTACGATCACACTTTTACGCCTTTGTCCTTACGCCATGTTTTAGTGTGAATTCTACACACGCTGTTATGCATGAGGCCCCTGGTGTTTCCTGTCTTGCTATATGGTTCAGAGACATGGATGCTATTCAGTGACCTAAGACGAAGACTGGACTTCTTTGGTACTGTGTCTCTTCGGAGAATCCTTGAGTACCGCTGGTTTGACTATGTATTGAATGAGTGTAAGTGGTCTGGCGGGTTGCATGTAGTTCTTTTAGTATGGTAAGTATGGAGTATAATAGGCTAGCTAGACAGTATTGTGTGACCACAGTGTAAGGTGTAAATAGGATTAGGATTATTTGCATTGAAATTATTTACCCTGAATATTACTCTATACTTAGTATTTTTTTCCATTTCAGAAACCTACCAGTAAAGAAAGGTCTTGTAGTGCGCAAGATGTGATTGCTGCCGTCCAAAATGGAGCGAGTGATTTTGACAATCAGATGGCAATTGATGAAAAGGCAGATGAAGATGCCAGAGAAGTGGACAAAAAAAATCAACATTCCATAATCACTGTGTGGACAGTCAGTGTTTAAATTGAGCCAACAAAACTAAGCCAACCAAACAAACAGATTATGTCCTGTGACAGGTACCGCTGTCTGAAAAAGGACTTTATTAGTCCCAATATTCATTTTTCTGGTCTGGATATCACTGATGCTGCTGTTTCCTTCACAAACCACTGGAGTACTTCCTGAGGTTTGTGTCAGAGGACCTGATTCAGGTTTTGACAAAAAACACAAATGAATACAGATTTAAAAGAATGGAACATCTATAAACAGTCATTGGCATGTACTTGAAGATGGGCCAAATGCAAATGTTTGGAGTCTGAATATATTGAGAGGCAGACATGCGGTTCACTCCTGTTTCTGATGTGATGTCATGCAACAGATTTCAAACTCTTTTGACATCATTACATTTTACAAACAACCTGACAGTGTTGAAGACAGAAAAGAAAGATAAACTCTGGGAACATGGCTTGATTGATTCAGAGTGCAATGCCTGAAGGTAGTACCAGAGGAGCACAACTCTGTGGATGAAATAATGAATCCTTTCAAGAAGAAATTCTGCTGCATCAAGCAATATATTCAAGGCCAGCCACCACCCATGGGGGTCCAAACAGTGGGTAAGAATTGGAATCTCTGTGATTTCGATGTATACCAAGGCAGTGTTGATGGGATACAAGCCAAATCTGAACATGGATTGCCAGGTGATGTTGTGATGAAGCTTGCCTCCACACTCCCAGAAGGTCAGAAATGCAAGATCTATGCAGCCAACAACTTCACCAGTGTTCAATTAGTAGCTAAGCTCCTTGATCGTTGAATTCATTACACGAGAACAGCCAGTAAACTTGAAGATGAGAAGAACCTGACGAAAAAGGGGAGAGGAAGCTTTGATATCAGAGCAGAGGGGAACCACAACATCTCTGCTCTTAAATGGTAATGCAACAGGGCAGTCATACTTGTGTGAACATTTGCTTCTGACTGTACTGAAGATTCAATGCTGGGAGAAAGCCACCAAAACCTACATTGAAGTTGAGAGGCCTCACATTGAGGTTCTCTTCAACAAATACATGGGAGATGTGGATATCTTGGACTCATTTGCAGCCAAGTACAAGTTCCCTATGAAATCACAGTGCTTGTACATCAACATCTTCTGGCGTACAATTATCCTTGTCGTGATCAATGCCTAACTCCTCTACAATTACAATCATGTGAAGCCTGAAAACAAAGAGGATTTATGAATTTTTATGTTAGGTAGAATGCCCAGTCGGGGCTGGGTGATCTTTTTAGCCTTGGAAGCCTTGCAGATTTTTATTTATTTTTTTCTCCAGCCTTACTGGAGTTTTTTTGTTTGTTTGTTTTTGTTTTGTTTTTTCTGTCCTCCTGGCCATCTAACCTTACCGTTTGCCTTTGTTTCTTATTCTTTAATATTATTGCCTAATCTTATTTGTTTTTCATTTCATGTAACTTTCTAGCACTTTGAGCTACTTTGCCTGTATGAAAATGTGCTATATAAATAAATGTTGTTGTTGTGACACAGTAAATATCTACTAATACAAAATCATGATTTTGCTAATATAATGTCACCAAATTCTAATCAAATCAGTCAAAGCATTTTTAGAATTTAGGATAATTATTTTTTTCTGTTGTGGGGATTGTTTTAACCCCAAAATACTAAAATACTCAAATGTTGTTTCTTAGTGGATATCTACTGCCCTAGATATACAATCCTGGCAAATTTCAGCTTTTTAATTAAACAGGAGATTAGTGTGTTTTTCTTGATAAGAGAGTCGGTGAGCGAGTGAGTTAGTCAACTTTTCATTTATACAGTCCACACCCATGTCTACATCCAGAAGAAAATATTCATGCATGTTCAGATAGGCTCCATATGAGTAAACCAGCATGGTATGGGAACATTGAGAGCTCAGGACAGAGTGGTGCTGCTCAGGTGGACATATCTTCTATATTTCTCAGTTTGCAATGAAGGCTGAATTTTCAGTTTTAAATGCTTTTTATTGGTCTCACACAAGCCTGTTAGGTCACAATTACACAATATTATTGTTTTTATAATTATTTTGGCAAAGACAAAATTCATTTTATGGTCACAATAAGTACTTGCCACCTGAGATTCAAGCATGTACTTGATACGCCCACAAGTGCAATAACTTCAAATAATGTAGGATTAAGTGCCAAAGCTTTTTCATGTAACTTCATTTTACTTCACCAGAGAGAGAAGACACTAATTGATTTTGTTCAAATGGAAACTGGAGAAAGGTACTTGTAAACGGTCAAGAGAGTGTGTCAAAATGAGTTAATGAGGTAGTTTCTGTACATGAGATACTTTAAACTGTTCTGGTTTGAGGCCTTTTGCTTCTACAAGTAGTCTACAGTCTTGTCAAGCTGAAATGAAGTGCAGTACATGCTGGGGAAGTTGAAACATGAAGTAGGGCTTTAGAGGATTTTTCATTATTATTTTATACAAGGGATGTTCAAAAAGTTTCTGCACCTTTATGTTTTTGTTGGAAACGGTGAAGGCGGGAGGAGTAGTAATTGGGTATTAAAAAGTTGATACAACGCTGGGAAAATTGCATCACAAACGAAGGTAGCAATGTAGAAAAGTGATGTAATTTGTTTTTGACTCTTAACAAATAGAGTTAAAAAAAAAGTGCGGAAACTTTTTGAATGTCAGTCGTACTTTGCAATCACAGAGAACTAATCTTTTCGTGCCAGCAAAGCAGCGGGTCCAGATGGAGTATCGCCACGACTGCTGAAGGTCTGTGCATCGGAGCTGGAGGGTCCTCTACAGCACATCTTCAACCTGCGCCTGGAACAGGGGAGAGTCCCGAGGCTTTGGAAAACATCTTGCATCACCCCAGTCCCAAAGGTATCACGTCCTAGTGAGCTGAATGACTTCCGGCCTGTCGCTCTGACATCACATGTGATGAAGACCATGGAGACACTAACATTACATATTCTCCCTCTGGCAAGATCAAGAAGGTCCACTAGTTATCAATTTACTGAAATTCACAAACATGAAGACTTATTTATTTTTTGGTACTATTACTCTTTAGTATCTTTTTTTTGTTAACTAGCTCTCACATGGAATTTAGAAGAAAAATTAATCATCTTCTACAGTAAAACCCTATCATTATCTTATTTTTAAAAAATACATGATCCTGGGATTTTTTTTCTGGACTTTAGTTATTTGCCCAAACAGCTGCTTGTTGCATTAGGCAGAAACAAGTTCTGAATGTTCTGGAATGTTTAGGGGGAATGGTTGTTGCATTTATCCAGGGCTTGCAAGTGTCCTGGATAAAAACCAAGATCCAGGCCTTCAATCCCTCTCCCACTTGGACAGAGGCAGTGGTGCTGTAAGAATTATGTTTCTAGACTTCTCTAGCGCCTTCAACACAATCCAACCTCTGCTCCTTAGGGACAAGCTGACAGAGATGGGAGTAGATTCATACCTGGTGGCATGGATCGTGGACTATCTTAAAGACAAACCTCAGTATGTGCGTCTTGGGAACTGCACATCTGACATTGTGGTCAGCATCACAGGAGCGCCACAAGGGACTGTACTTTCTCCGATCCTGTTCAGCCTATATACATCGGACTTCCAACACAACTCGGAGTCCTGCCACATGCAAAAGTTTGCTGATGACACTGCTATCGTGGGCTGCATCAGGAGTGGGCAGGAGGAGGAGTATAGGGACCTAATCAATGACTTTGTTAAATGGTGCGACTCAAACCACCTACAACTGAACACCAGCAAAACCAAGGAGCTGATGGTGGATTTTAGGAGGCCCAGGCCCCTCATGGACCCCGTGATCATCAGAGGTGACTGTGTGCAGATGGTGCAGACCTATAAATACCTGGGAGTGCAGCTGGATGATAAATTAGACTGGACTGCCAATACTGATGCGCTGTGTAAGAAAGGACAGAGCCAGTTATACTTCCTTAGAAGGCTGGCGTCCTTCAACATCTGCAATAAGATGCTGCAGATGTTCTATCAGATGGTTGTGGCGCGCGCCCTCTTCTACGCGGTGGTGTACTGGGGAGGCAGCATTAAGAAGAAAGACGCCTCACGCCTGGACAAACTGGTGAGGAAGGCAGGCTCTGTTGTTGGCATGGAGCTAGACAGTTTGACATCTGTGGCAGAGCGACGGATGCTCAGCAGGCTCCTATCAATTATGGAGAATCCACTGCATCCACTAAACAGTGTCATCTCTAGACAGAAGAGCAGCTTCAGCGACAGACTGCTGTCACTGTCCTGCTCCACTGACAGACTGAGAACATCATTCCTCCCCCAAACTATGCGACTCTTCAATTCCACCCGCGGGGGGTAAACGTTAACATTATATAAAGTTATTGTTTGTTTTTACCTGCATTATTATCAATCTCTAATTTAATATAGTTTTTTTGTATCAGCAAGGTGCTGCTGGAGTATGTGAATTTCCCCTTGGGATTAATAAAGTATCTACCTATCTATCTATCTGATGTCATGGTGGCCATTTTGGAACCCAGAAGTAGAGGCGATTATTTTTCTTCGGGTTTTCTGTTGAGAGATGAAGAGATTCAGGTAAGTACCACATGACAACCCTTTATCTCGCGATATTTCACTCACCTTTAGGCTTTTTGACTGCCACCTAATCGCACGTGTGACAACTGCTAATCAGCATCTTACTACCTCTGCTTAGACTGTATGACGATTTAATGCACCCAGGTTGTATGATTTTGTGTATTTTCATATATCTGTTGTTAATTTACTGCAAATAAATATAATTTTCAAGTTAAGCCCAACAGCCAACAACTATTGAGGCAGAGTGTTAGGTTGTCTATTTCTTGTCCTTAAGGGCTCATGAGGGCGCTTTCATGAATTCCTCTACTTGTGGTAAAATTGAGCTGAAGTAAATTATAGTCCCTGAAGTAAAGATAGCCCCTGTCAGCAAGCAACTATCTGATGTCATGGTGGCCATTTTGGAACCCAGAAGTAGAGGCGATTATTTTTCTTCAGGTTTTCTGTTGAGAGATGAAGAGATTCAGGTAAGTATCACATGACAACCCCTTATCTCACGATATTTCACTCACCTTTAGGCTTTTTGACTGCCACCTAATCGCACGTGTGACAACTGCTAAGTTAAGCCCAACAGCCAACAACTATTGAGGCAGAGTGTTAGGTTGTCCATTTCTTATCCTTAAGGGCTCATGAGGGCGCTTTCATGAATTCCTCTACTTGTGGTAAAATTGAGCTGAAGTAAATTATAGTCCCTGAAGTAAAGATAGCCCCTGTCAGCAAGCAACTGGCCACAGAGGACTCTAACACTGAATATGCAGGGTATAATACAGAGAGTGAGACAGGTAAGAGGTTACAGATAACAGATGTAGAGCTGGTTTTGACATTTCTTCCTTTCCCCCTTAAAGAGATTAGTTGATACCTTTTGCATCAGATGATCTGCCAACACAATAAAACATGGGTCAAACCCACAGACACACCTGGAAGGATAACTATTGTTACACAAAGCAAATGTAGAGGATATGAAGAAAGACTGGGAACTTTTGATAAGGAGAAGTTTTATTAATTTTTACTTTTGGTGGAGCAGGAGCACTGCTACCTTGCAGTTCTTTGGTGATCGGTGTAAATTTCTGTGTGGAACCAACATATTCTCCCTTGTACTTGTTTCTACCCAAATGCCAAATGCATGCAGGTTGTAAGATATTTGACTAATATGTGAGTGTATATGAATGGATGTTCTTCTAATGTACTGGTACTTTTTCTAAATGTGGCTCCTACCTTATAAAAGATGCTGCAGGAATAGGCCCAGCCACCCAGACAACCCTGTCTTTGAAAGATGAATAAATAGATGATGGCTTTTATTCCATAATGTCACAAAATACAAAGAGCCCACACCTAATTTGAAAATGCATTCACACAGAGGCATGGCTAATTTAGATTTCTAAGCAACTGAAAAAAATCTTAGATAGGCCTCGTGCATATACTGTCCATTACCTGTCTGTAGATGCTACAGTCTCTGAAAATCAGATCATAAAATTATTATCTGAGTCTCCATACTGGTGTTTAATATTTTATTGGGAGAAATCCATTTCCATTTCTTGTGCTAGAGCAAATAAAATAATAACTATGTGCCACTGCATACAAGCCTTTACTGCTTTTGTGTATAAAAGGTTAATCAGGGAACTGAAGGCTAGGAACAAACCATAAAATAAAGACATTAAAAATTATTTTCAACAGTTATGTAGAAGCCAGTTGTCTGAGTCTATGACACTCAGGTGAGACTGAGACTGCCATCTTAGTTGTGGATGTAAGAATCCTGGGACATATTGTTAGCATGAAAAACTGTTGAATTAGTGAAATCTGTTTAAAATTCTCAGACGCATGAGATCCATAGCTTACCTGCAATAGCTTTCATAAAAAAACACAGGAAAGGCCAGGGCCTCAACCCAAAATGATTAGCAACTTGCCTGTTCTCTTCCCTACAATGACCAGTAAGATGAAATCAATCTTATTTCTCCCTTAAGTGTGCCTTTAAAATAAATCCTGCAATTAAAGACAAGCAGTATAACAAATCTGGAGGAAGATTGGCTCTGAAAACCTGCATGAGAGAAGAGCTATACATACAGTAGATGAATCAAAAGGGAGGTTGCCACTGTTGCTGCCTTCAGCATGCAATTACCATGTCTACAAGAAATATACAAGGTGACCCTCTTGATACAATTGATCTTTGTAATGGCATGAGATTGTCTTTTTACAACGTATATAAAGTCAAGCATACTGTATGTACTGGTGGCGCAGTGGTAGTGCTGCTGCTTTGCAGTAAGGAGACTGTGGAAGAGTGTGGGTTCGGTTCCTCCCTGTGTGGATAGCGCTTTGAGTACTGAGAAAAGCGCTATATAAATGTAATGAATTATTATTATTATTATTATTAAGGACCTCATATGATGTGTTTTCCAAGACTCCTTCCTGGTGGGCAATGGTTAAGCCACATCTAGACACCCAATGTGAGTATTAGGAGTGATGATGAAAGCCTCATCCTAGAGAGATACTTAGAGTGGCATCTTACCAAGGTTCAGTTTTAGGTGGGTGCTTATGGCTTAGGGCAGAGTATTAGACATAAAACAAAGAGTATGAGTGTGGTCATCAGGGGGCAGTGCAGCACCATAAACATGCAACACACAGGCTCAGACATAAGTACACTATTTACAAAGGCTTTTATTCATTAATAACTCTTATGGGGAAGGGTTTCCCACACCACAAGCACTATTATAAAGCTAAGGCACAGTAGCAATTTGCTTTTCTCCTCTCACTCTCTGCCTTTCTCTCTGCCTCCATTCCTCCAAGCAAGCATTGTCCTCCTCATCCAGATTCTGGCTCCCGGAGTTGAGGCAAGTGGCTTCTTTTATGTGAAACCTGGGAATACTCCCAGCGTCTCATAGTCGTGGCCTGGGAGCACTTCCAGGGTCTTTGGAGCCCAACAAAACAGGACTTGCAAGTTGTCTCTGCACCCCATGGGACCCAATAGGACTGAGCCCATGAACTCCAGTTTTCATGATGCCCTGTGGGAATCTGGGGTGGTGCAGCAACCCATAGGGACTGACACCTAAGCAGCCTGGAAGAGACTGTGCTCTGCACAAACTAACTTCCCCGGTCCTTCCAAGCTGTGGGCATACCATCCAGGTAAAGCTTCAGGATGGCATCCCTCACAGAGTTGATAAAACATTTTGAGATTATGAATAGGTTTGGAATTAACATTAGGCAAAAAGGTATAGATATGTCAGAAGTGACCTATTTATTTCAGACACATTTTCTACAATATGGTGAAAATATAATATGTGATTAAAATAACTATTCTAGTCATTTTGGTGAAGGCAGATGTTTATGAGTGGCTAAAGTATTTTGCAAACGCTAACTTGTTGATAGTTCTTCTGCATTGTACTGATAACCATGAATCAATTGCTTTCTTTTCCTTCATGAATTACACATGAGAAAATGTTACAGTGTAAAACAGCCTTTCTGAAGTATGCTATAATAAACATGTCTTATTTATACATCAGTGTCAAAGAAAATGACTACATACTGTACAATCCAATATTCGCTTTTTCACTGGGACATCAAGTCTTTGTGTTGATAACTGATGCTTTCTGAATTCACAAGTTAATGTAAACATTTACACAGTTACTGTATTGCAATAAGCAGAATAAAACAACTGAAGGAAAAGTTTAAGCATAATGTATGAGAACTAAAATACAAAATTAGCATTTTACTAATGAAAAAAATGTGTATGCAAAGTAATAACAATATAGTTTTAAAAATCCCTTAAGCCTGTAAATGTCTCTAAGTAATAATTAAGACTTCAGTATCTAAATGTGCTACTTACGCAATGTTTCAAAACATTCAAATAATGGGATACTCTTACTGAAAATGCATTTGTTATTTAACTTATATTATGGTTATAAGACAATGTATTGTTTAAGGCAGTGCTTCATGAACCTGAGCTCCAGGGAACTCTATAGCCGATTTTTTTTTTTCAAGTCATCTGCCAGTTGTTACATTCTTCAAGCAGACAGTGGTTTTAAGAATCTGATACCTTCAAGTATTATGAATTCCGGCTATGTTGGAGCTGTAAGATTAATGGTAGAAGAAGAGAAAAAGTTATTATTATAATCTCATTATTATGTAGAAACCCTCTTGAAACTCCTTAGCAAACTCTGATGCCTGGAGAGAGTTAAGGCACAATGCAAGTTTTGGTGTTTATTTTATTTAAACATATAAGGATAATTTAGATTAGATTAGATTAGATTAGATTAGATTAGATTAGATTAGATTAGATTAGATTAGATTAGATAAACTTTATTAATCCCTTGGGGAAATTTAAAAACACAGCAGCAGAAACATAAAAAATAATGGTTCATACTCACAGGATAAATAATATACTCAATCAATTTAGTGGCCTTCTGGGAAACTTCACAGGTGAATTGACCTTCTGTTTATTGAAACATCTTGGATATGCACAATTGCGAGGAATATTTTTTCCTGATAATATTTTCACTTCTTTAATGTTTAAATCACTATTTAGATAGATAGAACTTTTTGTCCCTGGGGGGAAATTTGGCTTTTTACAGAAGCTCTTTAAATAAATAAATACATGAATAGGTAGATAAGTAAATAAATAAATAAGCATACACACACACACACTTCAGTCTGAACAGACACCAGAATGCCTATAAAGCAAGAAAATTAAAAAGAACGAAAACGTCTGACTTGGCTGTCACAGTCCCGATGAGACATTATGCAGACGTATTGCAGTTGGTATAAAGGAGCCCCAATAGTGTTTCTTGATACACTTCAGCTGAATAATTCATTGTACTCATCTTTCAGTGCACTTTGCAATTTTGATAACATGTGAAGTGCAATGTTTTCCAAAGATTAAGTGAACCCGTTGTCACAACCCAACTGTAAGAGCAGGTGTTCTGCTAGTAGCTGGACCAAGAGTGATCAAATCAGTCTTTATGCTAGTGGTTGCTATAAAAAGGAAGATGTTTATTTAAAACAGTTAAAATGTACTGGGGTGAAGGTTGAAAAATATCAAAATGTAAAATATATACACCAAAACCTATTTACAAACTTCAAAAAAAAAATAGAAAAGAACAAAAAATCGTGTACAAAAATAATAAGGCTAATACACTAATTTCCAAAAATAGGGTAGAGAACAGCCTTATAAAAAAAGATGGTTCTGTGACAGCCACAAACATACAAAGCTTATCCAACACTCAAAAATTCAATAACTTGCACAAACTAGATAGAAGTTTTAAAAAGCTCCTACCCAGACTCTCTCCAGCTACCATACCCATACAGTGGAACCTCGGTTTGCTAGTAACTTGGTTTATGAGTGTTTTGCAAGACAAGCAAAAATTTTTAATAAATTTTGACTTGATAAACGAGCGAGGTCTTGCAGTACGAGTAGTATGTATACGCTTTGTCTGCTGAGTGTCATGTGATCACAACTGAGCTGATGGTTCTTCTCTCTCTCGCTGCGGGATTGTGGGCAATCGTCTCCTATTCTCCGTCTGAGTAGGTGTGCCTCACTCATATAGTTAACATCCGTACGAGCGTATACTGTTTACTGCAGCATTAGTATTGTGACTGTGTGTGCGTGTGTGTGTGCTCGCGTGCGTGTGTGTGCTGTGACATGCGAGTCCCCGTCTTGCACCCTAAAACACAAAGCTGTGTCTCAGTACTTTAGCAACACCAGCTTTATTCAGGTTGAAACAGCAACAGCGCGGTTATTTATTGTAGCGGGATCTGCCGCTCTCCTATACACAGACACAGCAGTCAGGTAGGGCCCTGCACATTTATAATGTTCCTTGTATCACCCATCGACGGCAGGCGCTTATAGCATGTCCGTGGTCTTTTCGGATTCGCTTTTACGGTGAACTGCTACAGCACTGGGAGACTGCAATTGCTTTGGGACACTCTTCCACGTGTCGTCCCGTTGGGTGCAATCCCACAAGAGTTTAGAAACTCACTCACACCAGCCATGATTCTTTTCAAAGGTAAAGTGCAGGTTAATTTGTTTTATGTATTTTTACTTTATATTTTGTATTAATCATTTTTATATGAATAGTTTTGGGTTGTGGAACAAATCATCTGAGTTTCCATTATTTCTTATGGGGAAATTCACTTTGATATACGAGTGCTTCGGACTACGAGCACGTTTCCGGAACGAATTATGCTTGCAAACCGAGGTTCCACTGTAGTTCTCTCCCACTCCCTCCGCTACTACTACTCGCATAATCAGCTGTGACCACTAGGGGCAGGGCAGCACCACAAACTCCAGACACAACCTCACAAACACAAATACATGTTTTATTTATACAAATACCTTACAAAAAAGGATTCTTGTACTAGTGGCAACACACAATTCTTTTTCTTTCTCTCTTTCTTCTTTCTTTCTTCACCTCTACTCCTCCCAGATGAGTTTTGTCCTCCTCCACCCAACTCTAACTCTAACTCACCCAGGTGAAGGGGAGCAGCAAGGGGGAGTACTTCCAGTGGTATCTCAGTGGATCCAGGAACCACTTCAGGGTCAGGTTTAACCTCCCCATAACAGCAACTCCAGTTGCCTCAAGCAGCACCTAAAGACCCCAACAGGACTGCCCACCAACACTACTACTCCCTTGCAGCCCTGTGGATGCCTGAATGGGATGCACACCACAGGGATACCACCACCCAGTACACTGAGGAAGCACATTGCCCTGGGAAGCACTTCTCTCTTATCCATCCATTCATCCTAGCCGGGATGCCAGCCAACCCATGTTGTCTATTACACAGATTTTCAAGCTTTCTAAAGACCATAACATTTTTTTTCACAATCTATTGCAAAAAGTGCAGATCAGTTCACATCTTATAGGGGAAAAGGTCTAACGTAGTTACTTGTACACACGAACACTTAACCACACCGCTAAGTAACTTACATCTGTGACAGAAGTTAATGCCTTTCCATAAATCCACAACACCCTTCAGTGATCGGCCAAACAAACAAATCTCTGCAACAATGACTTTAGATTGCCACCATCTGAATGTGTGAGTGTTTACCTAGAGTTCCTCTTTGGTAGTCTGCTAAACAGTGTCTCTAGAATAACAGCATGCTTACAACATTACACGCACTAGTGTGCACATAGCAAACGCACAAAGAAAAATACAAAACAAAGGATTCTTCAGCTGCTGGCGCTGCACATGTTGTTCTGGGGACATGGCCTACTGTCACGCTTGGTGGAGGTGGGTCTACAATTCAGTTCTCTCATATCTGAGTATTTTTCATTTTTGTTCCGTAGATCATTTTCAAGAAGTAATTTATTTAACAATATTTTAGTAAAAATACATATTGACATTGTAAGCATACAACTGGATGACTTGATATGTAGATTATGAAGCACAAGTGACGTGAGTTCTTTGCATGTATTGTTTGCTTTTGTTTAGCACTGGGCACTATAGATGATTATTCTGTCAGAAACTTTATTATCTCGGTAACGCACAAAACCATGAGGTTAAGACTTTTTCTCAGCCATCACTTTAAACTACAGTATATGGGTAAGAAACATAAAAATAAATTTTTTTATTGCAGAATTCCTTTAACCTTGTCTGCACAATGAGCACTAATACTTAGACTTCGTGCCAGCAAAGCAGTGGGTCCAGATGGAGTATCGCCACGACTGCTGAAGGCCTGTGCGTTGGAGCTGGGGAGCCATCTACAGCGCATCTTCAGCCTGAGCCTGGAACAGGGGAGAGTCCCGAGGCTTTGGAAAACATTTTGCATCACCCCAGTCCCAAAGGTATCACGTCCTAGTGAGCTGAATGACTTCCGGCCTGTCGCTCTGAAGTCACATGTGATGAAGACCATGGAGCGGCTGCTGCTTCACCACCTGAGGCCACAGGTCTGCCACGCCCTCGACCCTCTGCAGTTCGCATACCAGGAGAAGGTGGGAGCGGAGGATGCCATCATCTACATGCTACACCGATCCTCTCCCACTTGGACAGAGGCAGTGGTGCTGTAAGAATTATGTTTCTGGACTTCTCTAGCATCTTCAACACCATTCAACCTCTGCTCCTTAGGGACAAGCCGACAGAGATGGGAGTAGATTCATACCTGGTAGCATGGATTGTGGACTATCTTACAAACAGACCTCAGTATGTGCGTGTCGGGAACTGCAGGTCTGACATTGTGGTCAGCAACACAGGAGTGCTGCAGGGGACTGTACTTTCTCTGGTCCTGTTCAGCCTATATACATCGGACTTCCAATATAACTCAGAGTCCTGCCACATGCAAAAGATTCGCTGATGACACTGCTATCGTGGGCTGCATCAGGAGTGGGCAGGAGGAGGAGTATAGGGACCTAATCAAGAACTTTGTTAAATGGTGCGACTCAAACCACCTACACCTGAACACCAGCAAAACCAAGAAGCTGGTGGTGGATTTTAGGAGACCCAGGCCCCTCATGGATCCCCGTGTTCATCAGAGATAAAGATAGATAAAGATATACTTTATTAATCCCAAGGGGAAATTCACTAAGAGGTGACTGTGTGCAGAGGGTGCAGACTTATAAATACCTGGGAGTGCAGCTGGATGATAAATTGGACTGGACTGCCAATACTGATGCTCTGTGCAAGAGAGGACAGAGCCAACTATACTTCTTTAGAAGGCTAGCGTCCTTCAATATGTGCAATAAGATGCTGAAGATATTCTATCAGACGGTTGTGGTGAGCACCCTCTTCTACGCAGTGATGTGCTGGGGAGGCAGCATAAATAAGGACGCCTCACGCCTGGACAAAATGGTGAGGAAGGCGGGCTGTATTGTAGGCATGGAGCTGGACAGTTTGACATCTGTGGCGGAGCGACGGGCGCTAAGCAGGCTCCTGTCAATCATGGAGAATCCACTGCATCCACTAAACAGTGTCATCTCCAGACAGAGGAGCAGCCTCGGGGGTGGGGGGTAAACGTTAACATTACAGTAATCCCTTGCTATATCGCGCTTTGACTTTCGCGGCTTCACTCTATCGTGGATTTTATATGTAAGCATATTTAAATATATATTGCGGACAATGGGTCTTTTAATTTCTGGTACTTGCTTCCTCAGTTGGTTTGCCCAGCTGATTTCATACAATGGACTCTATTGGGAGATGGCTGAGAAGCTACCCAATCAGAGCACGTATTACGTATTAAATAAAACTCCTCAAATATATTGTGAGCACGGGGGCTGTTCGCACCCCTAGAGGATAGCGCCGCTTGTCTAAAAAATGCTGAAAGACTACCTTCACATTGCTCCCTTCCTTGCAGCTGCTTTGTCAAGCGACATGCTTCCCGCACGGTGCTTCGCATACTTAAAAGCCCAAAAAGCACCTATTGATTTCTGATTGTTTGCTTTTCTCTCTCTCTGACATTCTCTGCTCCTGACGCGCAGTCCTTTGAAGAGGAAGATATGTTTGCATTCTTTTAATTGTGAGACGGAACTGTCATCTCTGTCTTGTCATGGAGCACAGTTTAAACTTTTGAAAAAGAGACAAATGTTTGTTTGCAGTGTTTGAATAAAGTTCCTGTCTCTCTACAACCTCCTGTGTTTCTGTGCAAATCTGTGACCCAAGCATGACAATATAAAAATAACCATATAAACATATGGTTTCTACTTCGCGGATTTTCACCTTTCGCGGGGGGCTCTGGAATGCAAAGTTATTGTCTGTTTTACCTGCATTTGTTATCACTCTTTAATTTAATATTGTTTCCTTATCAGTATTCTGCTGCTGGAGTATGTGAATTTCCCCTTGGGATTAATAAGGTATCTATCTATGTAATACACATACAGTACATAAAGGATCAGTCAGCCAAAGATTCCTCCCTTGGTTAATGTAAAGTAAGCTGTGAGCAACTCATAACCATCGGGAGGGAAGACAAGCTAAGGTTTCCAGAGCCCTCCAAAGCTCTATTTAAGTTTAACATCTTCCACTGCCAAATGGACAGACAAGAAGGTTCACCTACTTCAAGAAACTATTCATTTCAAAGTTCACTGAAAATGCTGCTTTATGGAACTGGACCTGGATATGCTAAACTCTGTTCCTGAGTGACATCGTAGAGAAAAGAGCACAACGCAAAATGATAAACACTTAATATTTGCCAAACTAATGGATGCCTGGATTGGGAAACCATTTTTTCCCTTATATCTCCCATTCTCTGTACACTTTTTTCATTTTACTTCCCCTTTCTCTCGCATTCCCATCATTACTCATTGGCCACTCTATCTCCCTTCTATTCTTAGGTTTATACCCAGAGGCTTTTTGAAAGTCAATATTGCAATATATTTTCTTACATTTTCATTAAAGGAGCAAGAACCCAAGATTAAAGAAAAAAAAAATCGTCTCTTTTGACATCTGTGGGTCTGAGGGAACCACCTTGCAAAGCTGCCAAAGCCTATCACATTTTTGCAGTATATACGGTTTTTATAGTCTCAAGGTACTGATTATGTAAACTGCATGCTTTGGCCATAATAGAAGCCCACTCAGATTAGATACTGGAGGACATCCAATTTAAACTTCTGGTAATTTTGTAAGAGGGCAACTCCTGCCATCACTCCCAAACTAATATCAATTGCCTGGGGTCTTCCATTCCCTCTCCCACTGTTATACTCCTTGATGGACAGAAGCTCATATTCTGCCCTCTATTTTGGAAAAGGAACACATCACCCTGTGTCTAAATAACTAACTTTGCAGATAATTTAGTCCGAGATGTTGTATGTGATGATTTAGAGCCACAATATTTTTTCTTGTTCCAAGAGATAACATCAAACAGATGAATGCTTTCAAACCGGAATGGACAGAGAGCCAGAAGGATGAAATGGTTGAATGACTGACTGATGGAAATAATAGACAGATGTCTTCGTTTACGTATTTACTCAGCTTTGAAATGTACAGTGCATTGGTCCAGCTATGGGCACTTCACTCACATGTTGGTGATTCATCCTTACAAGTGATAATTCAACTTGACATCAGCTTAGGGTAGAAGACGATAGTTAATCCTCAGGTCAATATATCCATATCCATTTATTTATTTACTTTTGATGAAATCATAACTATGCCAACTTTTCATCTATTGTAAAAAAAAAGGGAAAGCATTCTATTTGGAATAGAGTTTATTTGTTAAGAGCAGAATGCTTGGTACAGTGTTTTGTCTACAACGAAAATGATCCATACGCATGGATGGCACAAATTCACAGAGTTTAGTGGTGTCTCAGCACTCCATAGTAGGGGTTCTTTTCTTTGCAAAGTTTGCTCAGTGTCTTTATCGGATCCCACTCATATCAAAACAATCTGCAAATTAAGCCGGTTAGGCTGATTGGAACACTAATTTAGAGATGTGGAAGTGACTAAGAGTGGTTGTGGAAGTGACTGTGCCCTGTGACCAGCACCCTGTCCAGGATGGCTCCTTCCTTTGACACTAGCAGAATAGGTGCCAGCACCATCAAATCCTGTGTTCAAGTAAATAGATTAAAAAATGGATATATTTTCATACATACGCATAAGCAATTATAAATGAAAATATACTGAACTGAAAATCAAAATCAAAAAGAAAACTGTAAAATTACAAGACTAAAATTACAAGTGTGGATGATGTCTGATTATAATTCTCATGATTTTGGTTTTGTATGGAGGTAAAAATGAAAATTAATGTTGGAAGAAAAAATAATCCTTTTAATTTACAATACTAAACCCACCTGAAACATAAAATCATATGATGCTATATTCTTATGTGAGATACTGTGAAAAAATTCATTAAATCAGCTTATTATACTAACATTCTCATATATTGAAATAATCTTTGTCAACATCAGTTTAATTATATCCGAGTCTTACACGAACTGTCACTAAAGAAGTACAAATTAAAGAAATTCATAGTCAGCCTCATCTTTCTTGAATTCATTGCATTGTTATAAAACAGTGATAATGTTAAGTTATTTGTAATCCCCTTAGTTATTTTTAACTTAATGTGTTCAGTATAACAAAGTAGTTTTATTCTCTCACTTGAGAAAAACAACATCATAGAAAGATAAAAGCAAATGCTACATTAATTGCTGCTAAAGATAAGTGCTCAAAAATACCGAATATATTTTAAAGGGCTTGTCATAATAATTTAAAAATAATATGAATACTCAAGCATACTGTCAATAATTCATAAACTACTGATTCCCATATCTACTCTATGTAACTCTTTTTAAATTAAAATATTTATTAATATTCTGAAGATGGATATCTCGTTATTTATTTCATTTTGCCACATTTCCTTTATTTCATTTATATTATTTTTTATAACAAATGATTGGTTTACTGTAAATATACCTGCAGTAAACTTTACTATTATCCATCCATCCATTATCCAACCCGCTATATCCTAACTACAGGGTCACGGGGGGTCTGCTGGAGCCAATTCCAGCCAACACAGGGCAGTAGGCAGGAAACAAACCCTGGGCAGGGTGCCAGCCCACTGCAGGTCACACACACACCCCAAGCACACACTAGGGACAATTTAGAATCGCCAATGCACCTAACCTGCATGTCTTTGGACTGTGGGAGGAAACCCAGACAGACACGGGGGGAACATGCAAACTCCACGCAGGGAGGACCTGGGAAGCGGTACCCACTGCGCCACCGTGTCGCCCACTTTACTATTATATTATATTATAATTCATATTTCTGTGTATACAGGGTTGTTGAGTCATTAATAAAAGCTTATGATTCCAACACCAGAAAGTTTTAAAAAAATCCAACTCTGGCTTTAGTATGTATCATTTTTTTTAAACTGTAGCTTTAACAGAATACATTATTGTTTTGATTATTTAATATTAATTTGTAGTATGTTTAATCGCGTATCACACCCCCGTCAAATGGTGAAGGAGGGTACTAGCTGAGGAAGAGGTGTTTACATTTACATCGAGTTTGGCACCCATTGGGAGTCGACTTAAAGGTTGTGAAGCGCAATCTTTTCTCTCATTTAGATATGAATTGAGAAATGTGGAGTGACAAATTGGCTATTATTTGAAAGTAAACAACACCATGACTTTATAAATAGTCTTGTTTACATATTAAATATTTTATCATATGGGCGGCACGGTGGCGCAGTGGGTAGCGCTGCTGCCTCGCAGTTGGGAGACCTGGGGACCTGGGTTCGCTTCCCGGGTCCTCCCTGCGTGGAGTTTGCATGTTCTCCCCGTGTCTGCGTGGGTTTCCTCCGGGCGCTCCGGTTTCCTCCCACAGTCCAAAGACATGCAGGTTAGGTGGATTGGCGATTCTAAATTGGCCCTAGTGTGTGCTTGGTGTGTGGGTGTGTTTGTGTGTGTCCTGCGGTGGGTTGGCACCCTGCCCAGGATTGGTTCCCTGCCTTGTGCCCTGTGTTGGCTGGGATTGGCTCCAGCAGGCCCCCGTGACCCTGTGTTCGGATTCAGCGGGTTGGAAAATGGATGGATGGATGGATATTTTATCATAATGTTATTAGTTTTACGATTTTATTTCTAAGCACCAGATTTTAAAAGCAGTAGTGATAAGTAGAGAAATTTCCGTGGAACTGAATTTCTTCTTCTTCCTCTTCTTTCGGCTGCTCCCATTAGGGGTTGCCACAGCGGATCATCTTCTTCCATATCGTCCTGTCTTCTGCATCTTGCTCTGTTACACCCACCACCTGCATGTTCTCTCTCACCACATCATCACAAAAAAATGGTATTTTGTCAAGGTGAAATTCATGCAAATAGCACATCTATTTTCCAATCTCATAAGCCAATTTTTTCTACAGTTACAAAAGCATGGAAAAATGTATTCTTGTATATGGCATGGAAAGAAGAGCATGGCCTCAAAATATGGTCACTTATCTGACCCTGGAAGGATCCTAGCTTCGGTCAGCTTGCAGAGTTGGGAAAAGTGAGCACTTCTGACTCCAAATGAGCAGTGTGAAGCAGAACCGGTGGTGTGGATCTACAGGCAGGCAGTGCATGAGGCAGATGAGGGCATTTGGAGCAGCATGAAAGAAGCCATCAAAAGCTTGGGGAGGCATTGGAAGGTGGCCGAGGAAGGAGACAGCAGTTTCAGCAACAGAATAACCCTTAGTGAGCAATATTTCTTGCTTTCTACATTAAAAAACTATAATCCCCCAAAAAAACTTATTTTTGGTGTGTTTTGTGTTTATGGTCAATTTTACAAAAGTGTATACAAAATTAAACTGTGCTGTTTCGCTCAGCTCTACAAAGCATATTGAGAACATTTGTAGATGTGCAACGGACAATGAAAACTAGCCAGCATCATATAGCGAAAAAGATGGGGAGGTCAGACATTCAGACATTTAAAGAAGGATTTCACTTTTTTTTTTTCTTTTATAAGGAAAGGAGCAAAACTGTCTGACTTATATCTAATGATCTCCAGCCAAAGAAAATTGTGCTTTAGAAATAAATAAAACTGTGCTTCCCATTAGTATTAAGCAAACAAAAAAAAATATAGTAAGGTGTCTTGAATTTGTGTGTGAAGCATTCCTCTACATCAGGGTTTCTTAAACTATGGGTCACAGGTTGCTACCATTAGGTTATGTAGTGTTGCAAGTCACTGTTGTATTTAATGGATGCGTGTTGTATATGGCCTGTGTTGCCAAAGGTTGATTAACCAATCAACAATTCTCCACTAAGATGATCTGCAGCAACTAAGAAGGGCAAGTTTAGGTTGTGAGATTAAAAAAACCAAGAAATCCTGCTTTGTTCTATTTTCTCAATACATCATGGACAAAACTGCGAAATATGGCAGATTTAATATCTGTGTATGAATAATGCTTCTACATTCAATGCACATCAATCAGGAACATTGTTTTTTTTTATTTCTCATTTAATTCCCAGCACCTCTGAAATGTAACTCTTAATGTTTAAGGGCCACTTCGAGACATCGTTCATGCCTGTGAGTTCACCATCTTACCGCATTGAATGATGCATGTAGTCAGGGTATATGGCCTGCATATATATGTCCTTTAACTTTTTTGAATGAATAATTGACTCATTGTTTTTTTTTATTTAGCTGGATATTTTTTTTGACATTCTGACTCTGTTGGTGTTATGGTTTCTTAAAGTTCTGCACTTGAATATGTTGTACATTCTCTGTGGTTATTTTAATATACAGTATGTTCACAAACAAGCCTTCTTCCTTAGGTTAATGGTAGCTTTCCTAATTTTTTGACAAAGTTCATTCTTTAAGTCCATTGTGGTAATTTTCTCTATAGTGTATGTACTCCTACTGTATAATAAGTTAGCATTTCTGTATCAATGTGAATAAAAAAGGATTTTGGTTATGCCTCACTTGGTTTCAGATCTTTGGTTCCATAGTCAAATAGTTTGTCCAAAAAGATAACCTCTTTAAATGATCTTTGTGAATGCTGACAATCTTAAGGAGCTTGGGGATGATTTAAAAACAACTGAAGCTTAAATTGATTCTCTATAAACTGAAGAATGTCATATAGGCCCAGATGACTAAGATGCTGTGTAAAGCATTTAATCATAAAGGAATTAAATTGATTTACAAAAGACAATGCAAAGAGGACTCTTTAGCCTTTGCACAAGTCTGATTATTGATGCTATTACTGTTGAGGGCATAAGCTCTGTTTCATAAAGTTGTTAGTCTGCAGACAGTGAAGAAAAATTATTTTTAGAAGACCGTAATAGCGAAATTAAAGCATGAATTAATGCACTCCAACTGAAATGTGAGATTAAATAAACATGATACCATATCAGTCATGATGAACCACATAATGGGAACCCAAGTGTTATCTATTGCAGTGTTTTGTCAGAACTGAAAAAAGCAATAAACTCTAGCAGGTTGAATTTCACTTACTGAATAAGTCCTTGTCATATTTTTAGCTATAATTTCCGTAGGAGACACTTGAATGATTTTATCATTTTGGAATATTGTGAATTTTAGCCATATTTTGGAAGATTTGTGTCACTTAAATAGTTGGACACAATAGAAAACATGAAAACAATTATAATCTCTTATAACTCTGCTTAGAAAAAGAAGAAAACTGACGCTATCTGTTTTCATTGATTTTCCCAGAGTTCATTGGATAAGTACATAGAACAAGAGTGTATTGAGAACCAACTCCTGATGGGACATTTTGTTTGTTACATGCATACAAACACCATAAATTATACTAAAAATTATTAGTATTTGGTTCAATGTTCTTATTAATAATGCTAAAACATTCATTAACCAATGGTGTATAATGGAAGGCATGCAGAGTAATAATTTATGGAAGAAACATTGACAAGAACTTTAATGCATATTGCTAACAAAGAATGGGTGAATTATTCTTCCTAAAACTGAATAAAATATGTTTTTATTATAATAAATATGTGAACTCAAACATATACAATTCTACAGATAATTTGATGAGCAAGGTGTGGTCTTGAGTGAGCATGATAGGATCATGAATAGATGGGAGAGAGGCTTTGAAAAGCTGTTGAAAGAAGGAAATCCAAGCATAGTATTTGGGATGCAGTCCCAAGTAAAGGGCGAGTACTGAGAATAAAGAGGGAAGAAGAAAAGGAGGCACTGAAATGAATGAAAAATGGAAAGACAATAGGACCAGATGATATACCAACAGAAGTGTGGAAGGGTTTAGAGAGAAGGGGAAGTAGAAGTGTTGTGGGATCCAGTGCAGAAGGTCTTTGAACAGGAGACAATACCAAAGGAGTAAGGAAACACTGTGATTATACACATTTATAAGGAGAGGGGTGATATTCAGGATTGTGGAAACTGTAGAGGGATAAAGATGATGTCATACGCATTGAAAATTTGGGAGAAGGTTACAGAGAGAAGGCTTTAGGATGAGACAACAATAAGTGAGGCGTAGTTTGGTTATATGCCAGGGAGAGGAATAACTGATGCAGTCTTTGAGTTGAGACAGCTCATAGGGAAGCATCAAGAAAAACAGAAAGGACTGGTGTTTATTGATTTGGAGAAGGCTGTGATAAGAGGTCCATGGCGAAGTGCAGTTTTAAATAAATAATCAAGTTCCAGAGCAAGCAGGCTCTGATTGGGTGTGGGTCAATGTTCCCTCTAAGCTGAGCGCGTGATCAATCACTCACACGAATTCAGAGCATCTCTCATACTTCCCGCATGATCGCTCATTCCGATGGCGTCGCTCGTACTTATCGCACGATCGCTCATAAATTTTTGGCTTAAACAAAATGTCGCTCATAAACAATGTTTTTTGCTCACTATATGCTACTCCTTAGAGGGAACATTGGTGTGGGTGTGTGTATGCCAGTGTTCACTCGGGTTGATTGAAGTGTTTTGCTGATCACATACTCATGTGCAAACATGAGCAGATCAATCAAGTGCCTCATTCAAACTTTGGAGTGGGCAGAGGATTGTGGAAGAAAGATTTGTTGACCCATAAAATGGAAGGAGTCAGAGTCTCACACCAGAAGAAATGTTCATAAGCTTTCTTTTATTGTTGCATACCTAGACTGGAGTCTCAGTAGCATGCGCGCTGACAGGAAAGAGTTCAGCTCTTTTATATCAGCTGATTCTGTGCAAACTTCACAAGTTCGTATAAAGGCAGATTAATGCATGAGCCTTTTAGGGCTTAAAATAGACGGCGGTTACAGATGAGTACATAGATTAGCTTATTCGTAAAACAGGAAGAACAGTTTATAAAAATACATTTCTTGCAAAGGCAGCTTTCTGGTAAAGTCAGATTCTTTTGAACTGCTCACCCAAATAAACAACTACTGTGCATGCTCAAAATGTCACGTACACACTTTTAGATTTTTGCTGTGCTCTACTCAAAATACAAAATGGAAGGTTTTCTTTATTCTTATTCAACACTCGACCCTTTTGAGCAGAAAAAAGAATCGGAACCTTTAGAGGGAGGCAGTTTCAACCTGAAAAAGAAGGGTGCGCTCATCGTGAAGGAGAAAGGCTTTTGTCATGGTGTTAGAGAAAAGACGGGAAACCAGATGCCAATGTTTCCTCCGAGTATCGCGGACCAGAATCCAGGTACCCAATGGAACAGGGGAATCTTTAACAGGCGGGCTGTCTCTCCAGGCCTGTTGCACTTGTTGATGAACCTCTTATAGGGCGGTTCTGAGACCTGCAAGACTAGAAAGAAGATCATTGTCTACAGTATGCAAGTTCACATTTCCCACAACCATACCAATGGGCATGGGCCGACTGGTAAGAATTTCAAACGGCGAGAGTCCCAATTGTCGATGTGTCCGACCCCTTAATCCCATCAGAGCTAAGGGAAGGGCATCCGGCCAAGCCAGATTAGTTTGTTCGCATATTTTGACTAATTTTAATTTTAGGGTGCTGTTGCACCGTTCGACTATGCCTCCACTTTGTGGATGATATTTACAATAGTGGTGAACATTAATTTGGAGCCAGGTGGTCAATTCATTTATGACCGTATTAACGAAATGAGTCCCATTGTCAGTTTGTAATTTCTGTGGTATGCCCCATCTTGGAATGATTTCTTTAACCAAAGCTTTTGCTACTGTTTTAGCATCGTTATGTTTCGAAGGGAAAGCCTCTACCCACCGGGAGAACACATCAACAATGACCAGACAGTATCGGTAGCCCCTTGATGGAGTTAACTCAATGAAATCCATTTGCAAATGTTCAAATGGCCCCATTGGGTTAGGGGTGATGGTGGGACTTACCTGTGTGCCTTTTCCCACATTGAATTTCTGACACAAGGCACATCGTTTACAAAACTGATCTGCAACATTCGAGAAACCAGTTACTTCCCAGGTTTTTTCTATGTCCTGTATCATGACGTCCCGTCCTGCATGATCCAATCCATGAGCTATTTTAGCCATTCCTGGGAAAGAAGCTTTAGGGAGGAAAGGTTTGTTAGTTTGTTTATGAGTCCAGACTCCATCAGAGAGGGATCTTTCTTTGGACCATTTTTTTTTTTTCGATGTCCGTGGCCGCACTCTGTAAAGAAATAATTTGGTTATCAGGGTCCTGGTCATTTCTCTGTTGGAATAAAGAAATTGGTGCGTTAGTATATGCAGCCTTTTTAGCAAAGTGGTCAGCTAATTCATTTCTTTTGTTAACAGGATCCTGTTTTCCTGTGTGGGCTTGACATTTAACAATCGCTAGCTTCGATGGTTTGGTTATGGCTTCTAAAAGAGATTCGATCAAATTCTGATGTTGGATGGTTTTGCCAGTACTGGTCTTAAATCCCCTTAGTTTCCATAGTGCTCCATGATCATGGCAGACTCCAAAAGCATACCTGGAATCTGTATAAATTGTTACGATCTTTCCTTCGGACAGCTGACACGCTCGAGTGAGTGCTATGAGTTCAGCTGCTTGTGCACTTAAGCTTGATGAAATTCGATTTGCTTCCAGCAGGCGGTCCCCTTGGACCACTGCGTAACTGGGCGAGGGTGCTCCGTTTTCTAATCTTAAAGAGCATCCATCCACAAAAATTATTTCTCCAATTTCGAAGGGTGTTTCCTGTAGGCCTACTCTAGGTTTTACAACCTTTGCTATTTCATCATGACAATTATGTGGCTCACCTTCATTTTCGGTTGGAAGGAGGGTGGCAGGATTTAAAGTAGAGCATCTTTCTATTGTAACATTTGACAAAGTACAGAGTACATTCTGATAGTGTATTGCCCTAGCAGTGGTGAGATGCGAGGTTTTAGCCTGTATTAATATGGAATGTACAGCGTGAGGCACTTTAACTGTTAGGGGGCTCATGAGAACTACATCCGTGCTTGCTAATACAGCTTCTGTTGTTGCA
This sequence comes from Erpetoichthys calabaricus, assembly GCF_900747795.2. Classification (NCBI taxonomy): domain Eukaryota; kingdom Metazoa; phylum Chordata; class Cladistia; order Polypteriformes; family Polypteridae; genus Erpetoichthys; species Erpetoichthys calabaricus. Next base: position 40,021,134 of record NC_041399.2, read on the forward strand.
GCCACAGCACGAAGGCACGGAGGAAGCGCTGCGGCTACTGGATCCAGTTTTTTAGAAAAATAGGCCACCGGTCTCTGTTTATCCCCATGCAGCTGCGTTAATACTGCATTCATGAATCCCTGCTTTTCGTCCACGAACAAAGTGAATGGACGAGAATGATCAGGTAAACCAAGCGCATGCGCAGAAAGAAGAGCAGTGTTTTAAGTCACGGAGAGCCTTCTCAGCCTGTTCATTCCATTGGACCTGGCCCGAAAGAGGAACGCCAGGTGTATTAGCCAATTGTTGCAACGGCTGTGCTCTTTCAGTAAAATTTAGAACCCACTGTCTGCAGTAGCCTAGAATGCCCAATACAGACATGACCTGCTGTTTTGTGACAGGTCTTGGAAGATTTTGAATGGTGTTAATGCGATCGCTAGAGAGAGCTCTTGTGCCACAAGTGATGTCATGACCTAGGTACTTTACAGTTGTTTGAATTAACTGGAGAGTATTTAATTGGAATAATGGCACCGCGTTTTACGAGATCAGAATGTACGGCGGAAATGCCAGCCTCTGCTTCGGGAGACAGAGGATACTGGGCACGGTGCGGGCGGAAGGAGGATTTGAGGTAGATCACCAGAGGCTCACAATGGGCTATCCTTCCATAATCATTCTTTCCCTGTGACCACAGTGAATCAGGGAGCACAGATAACCAAGAAGGGGAAGTGGTTTGCAATGAAAAAGCAAAAGAGGAAGGGCGGCACAAAGCACGATTTACTAAAAAATCAGTTTGAAACACCTCTTTAGTTATCAAATGGTCTGAAATATCAAAAATACCTGGAGCAACAGGTAACCAATCTGTTCTATTAAGACATTTTTCTACCCATGGTCCTATTTCCACCCATTTAACAGTGCGTGATTAGGCTAAGGAAATATGAGGCACTGAGCCGCCTAGATAGAAAATATTCTGTGAGCATGTGAGATGGACAGACGCAGCTGCCTTTGTGGATGAAATAAAAATACAGGGGATGTGAAGGGTTTCAGGGCAAGTACCTGAAGTAAGGAAAGATTCTAGCCAGGGGGTGTCTACTCCTGTAGGAAAATATTGGGCAGTGCAATGTAAGGTGTCAGGGACCTGTAAATGGGGAAAAAGACAGGAGGGAAAGGAGTGTAGGGCTTTGAGGAGAATGGTGTGTGGGGAAATATTTAAAGTCCATGCTGCAAAGGAGGGTTTAGGATGGGGGGTGATTTGACACAACAACTTGGGGGTTGAACAGAAAAAACCTTTTTCAGTCATAGAAATAGAGAGAGAAAGTTTTGTCATGAGATCCCTTCCTAAAAGGTTAACTGGACAGAGCTGTTTTAAAAGAAATCGGTGTGTTAAAATGGAACTACTGGAATGCAGCTGAACTCGAAGAGGCTTTGAAACCAGTAAAACATGTGGTTGTCCGGAAGCAATAAGCACAGTAACAGTCTCGTTCGAGGCAGGAACCTCCTTCAGCGAAAGGGTTGAGCGCGTGACTCCTGTGTCCACGAGGAAAACAGTTTCAGTGCCATTCACCATTAAAGTCAATAATGCAATTGCGGTGGAAGTGTCCCATTTCACCACACCCGAAACAAGCATAAGGTGGAGCGTTTGGATCTGGATGGGGAGGCAGCTGAGTGGGTGATCCACTTGGATTAGGTAACATATATCCGCGACCTCGTCCCCGGAAAAATCCTCCACGTCCACGACTTCTGCCAGGAGTGGCCTCACCAGTGTAATAGTTCATTTGTGCTGCAATCAGCTTTGTCTGGGTGTCTGACTCTTTCTGCTTTCTTTGTCTTTCCTCAAACGCGGCAGCCTCCCATCCAATACAGGAGGTGCGTACTTTATTTTGAATGTCACTTCGCAGATCAGACACGAAAAGGGGAACTGCAGCTTTACTGCAATTGTCTGGATTGTCTAAGCCAGAGTGATTTGTTATTAAATCTTGAACACGATGTGCCCATTCGTCTACTGTCTTGTCCTTCTTTTTCTGTTTGGCAGCCAAGATAAGAGACCAGTCTGTGCCTTTCTTATACTTGTCCTTAATATTATTTTTAACACGTTCCCATTGTGCAATAAAGGGACCTTCATCTCGGCCCTGAGGCAACGCCTTGTTCCACTGCCACGGGTTTCCGTTATGCTGTCCATGATTTACAGTTGCCCATGTGGTGAGAAGCTTTCTCCGTAGCACCTGAGTCCATTCTGCGGCATTGGGCTTATACATATCATACAGCTGCGGCTATAGTTCTATGAATTTTTTTTTTTTTTTTTTTAACCCACCGATGACTTTGGGATCAGGCAATTCGGACACAACGTCCTTCAGCTCTTGAATGTCCCAGTTACGATGTATCATTACAGTAGTGGGGTTATTGGCTCCTGCAGGTTGCATTGAATCATGTCGGGGGGGGTTTGGGATCTCAATCAGGGGGCATTCGAATAAAGGGCCTGGAGGTTTGGGGGACTTTAAAGGGGATTGAAAGGTGGTGTTTTGATTAGGGGGCTAATGGAATGGGGTTTGACTTCTAGTGCGTTGTGAAATGGAGGTTCTAGGATCGTGAAACCCACCCGCCGCACCCATTACGTTTTTTTTTTTTTTTTTTTTTTTCGCTCTTCTTCCGCTTCTCATTCGACTGTGGTCCCAAATCTGCTTGCACTTTCTGTGATGCTATAAATAACTATTCTTTTTCCTTTCTGGTTTTAACTTTCCGCGGCCAATAATTCATTTCTGTACTGCCTTATAATAAACAGAGGCTTTAATAACCAACTCCCATCTGTCATACATAACACGGACCTTTGTTACAACATCCTCGTACATTTTTACATAATATTTTTCTAATTTCCTGTTTCTCACTCATCTACCCCCACTGTGCTTATTCCACGTCCTACATGCTTTCTTGAAATCTAAACATGTAGTCTTTTCTCAACTAATTTCCTCGGCGACCCCTTTTTCGGCGTCTGTTGATCCTCCAAAAATAATCCTTCCAATGTCATCCCCTTTTCCCTCCCCCCAGATTGTTCATCATGTTCTATTTTTTCTTTACTGACGACAGAACCCATTTTCTTTCTCTTTAAAATCTACTATTCTTCAGTGTACACTTTAATTTTTTCTACTTCGTCTCATGAGTTTTATTTTTCCTGTGTTAAACTATTCGTCTCACTCTTTACGCCTTATCGCCGTTTAATAGAAACAGGCTCTCTTCTTGGTGTGCCACGCACCGCAATGTCCTGTCACTATCCCCTTATTTTATTCCGATAAGGATATCTAATCTATCTTTCTATTTCGCTTAACACTATCTTTTAAGTAGATTATTTCCAGATTCTGTCCGTCAGTTTCTATTTAGTTTTTCAATATTACCCAAAAATACCCCTAATAATCCCAAATTACCCAACGGTTCCCCCGGGGGTACTTACCCCAGTCTAGATATTTATGACTGGTGTAGTAAAAAGGAGACCTGTACTCTGGGACGTCCAAAGGAGACCGGAGACTCCGTTCACAGAAGTCGACCAGCGCAGGGCAGTCCTAAGGTTTGCCGGAACTGATTTTTCCTGCTGTCGGAGCTCAAAGACAGTCTGCCGTCTAGGTCAGATCACCGGACCGAATTCCGCTGAAGGAGTCAACCGATCGTCTTTGGTCCCATCTGGGGTGCCAAAAACTGTGGAAGAAAGATTTGTTGACCCGTAAAATGGAAGGAGTCAGAGTCTCACACCAGAAGAAATGTTCATAAGCTTTCTTTTATTGTTGCATACCTAGACTGGAGTCTCAGTAGCATGCGCGCTGACAGGAAAGAGTTCAGCTCTTTTATATCAGCTGATTCTGTGCAAACTTCACAAGTTCGTATAAAGGCAGATTAATGCATGAGCCTTTTAGGGCTTAAAATAGACGGCGGTTACAGATGAGTACATAGATTAGCTTATTCGTAAAACAGGAAGAACAGTTTATAAAAATACATTTCTTGCAAAGGCAGCTTTCTGGTAAAGTCAGATTCTTTTGAACTGCTCACCCAAATAAACAACTACTGTGCATGCTCAAAATGTCACGTACACACTTTTAGATTTTTGCTGTGCTCTACTCAAAATACAAAATGGAAGGTTTTCTTTATTCTTATTCAACAGGATCACACTTACTCTCACTCAAGCCGTATAAAGGGAGTCTGCATTGCAGAGAACGGGGAACAACAGAGAGCAAATCGAGTAAGAAGAACAAAAAGATCAGTAAAAAGATCAAATGGATCAAGAGAGAAGAAAAGAGAAAGGAGATCCAAGAAAGAGAATGGAGGTTATGAAAAGAAGAAAGAGGCAGGATGGTGTGGACCCCATGTCTGGAGGAAAAGAGGCAGGTGGTCGGGAGTATGCCATGCAGAAAGGAGCGGCAGGCCTGTGCTCAAATGTGGTGCTAGTGGAGGGGTTAAGACTGAGATGAGACTGACCAACAACAATGAGTAGGAGCAGCTGGTTGATGCCGACATACTGGCAGTAGGACCCCAAACCCAGGATTTAATGGATGACTGCAAATGTCGGTGGGGTTCTAATCATGTTACAAGGTCCTGAGGGGATAAACAGAGGAGATGCCAGCTTTTAGAGAGAGGCACTGGGACTCATGTTTGTTTTAAAGGAAGGAACCTGCCATGATTTTAACCTTGTTTTTATTGGATTACTGTTTTTAACCTTCACTTTTTGCTACCCAGTTGTATGGATTATTTATTTATTTATTGGTGGACGATCTGTTTTTTCACTTCACTTTTTGATCACTTTACTTTGGATTTTAATACAAGCACTGAACACTTTTTTGCTCCAATCCCTTTCTGCATGTATGGGTCCTTATTTGCCTAGCTCATCTCTGTTCATGACTATCAACTGTTATGGGTTCCAACCTTCTCAAAGGCTTATTGTAGAGTACCATGTAAAGAAGTCTAGAGGTGCACAAGAAAGGAGTACCAGAGAAGTATATGAGGATTGTCCAGGATATGTATGAGGGAATGAGGACTTAAAAGCTGTGTTGGGGTAACAGACAAGATCCCAGTTAGAGTAGATCTGCACCACGGATCTTCTTTAAGTCCTTAACTCTTTGATCTGGTTATGGGTGTGTTGAGTCATGGGATAAAAAACCAATAACCCTGGTGCATGCTTTCTGCTGATGACATTGTGCTGTGTAGAACCAGAAAAGAGGAAGTAGAAAGGAAGTTGGAAGAACGGAGAAGGGCTTTGAAAGATAGAGGAGTGAAGATAAATAGAAGAAGACAGGATGTGTGAGATTTAATGATGATGATCAGGATTCAGAAGTTAGCCTGTAGGGAGAGCTTTTGAAAAGAGTAGATAAATTTAACTGTCTAGGATCAGTGGTAGCCCAAGATGGAAAATTAGACGCAGAGATAACCGATAGAATGCAGTGTGGGTTGAACAAATGGAAGACAGTATCAAGAATATTGTGTGATTGAAGGATAAGTGTGTAGGTTAAAGTTAAGGTTTTTAAGATATGACTAGTAATAATGTATGGAGCAGTAAAGGGGACAACAGGAGATGAAGTTATTGTAGATATAGCAGAAATGAGAATGTTGATGTGAATATGTGGAGTTACAAAAGGACAGAATAAGAAATGAGACAATCGGAGGAACAACAAATGTGGGTGAGATATCTAAGAAAAGTACAGTAAAGTAGGTTAAAGTGTTATGGACATGTCATAAAGAGACACAATGAATATCTGGGTATGATGGGACTTGAAGTACAGGGGAAGAGAAAATAAGGGATGTCAAAGTGAAGGTGGTAGGATAAAATAAAAGAAGATCTGAAAGTAAAGGGTCTGATGGTGGAGGAAGTGTAGGACCGAGCTGTTTGGAGAAGGTTGATCAAGCACACTGACCCCACTTAGAAGTAGGAAAAGATGAGTAGAAACAAAATTCAGGAAGTGTCAAAATCTTCACTGACTAGAGACCTAATTCAAACATGATGATTTAAAACACTATTTCATTTTGGTTGCTGCTTATTTAAACTGTAACAGAAAAGTTTTCATTACCCTTAAATGTCTTCCTTAAATATATAATTTAAAAAGAACACCACATTGCAACCAACTTCCATCATCCATCCATTTTCCAACCCGTTGAATCCGAACACAGGGGTCTACTGGAGCCAATCCCAGCCAACACAGGGCACAAGGCAGGAACCAATCCCGGGCAGGGTGCCAACCCACCGCAGGACACACACAAACACACCCACACACCAAGCACACACTAGGGCCAATTTTAGAATCGCCAATCCACCTAACCTGCATGTCTTTGGACTGTGGGAGGAAACCGGAGTACCCGGAGAAAACCCATGCAGGCATGGGGAGAACATGCAAACTCCACACAGGGAGGACCCGGGAACCGAACCCAGGTCCCCAGGTCTCTCAACTGAGAGGCAGCAGCGCTACCCACTGCGCCACCGTGCCGCCCAACGTCCATCAATAAAAGTTTAATTCAAAGACATCAAAGTATTCAAACTCCCCCAAACTTTCACACTATTAAGTTCCTCGTAATGTAGCATGAAAAGTGTACAAATCCATGCTCAGAGCAACTTAAGATTTTTTTTTTTTTTTTTTTTTATTCGGTCCACGGACTGCACTTTTGAACTGCTTAGTCTAATCACACTGGTTTACACCAAAAACCTCACACACAAAAAAAACCAAACTGGTGCACTTTATAGATTTAGTTTTACTGAATCAATTCTGAAATTTCTCTACCACAAACCGTTTCCACAAGATATCGGATTCAGTGAAAAACACTGTTTTGAAAAAAAAGTGTTGATTTTTAAAAAAAATATGCTATGTTTCTTTAATGGCATACATATTTATCATGCTCAAAATATTATTTGAAGCATTTTTGGAACTGAAAAATGGCAGTTCTGTGCACTTTTTGCCCTTAATCAGTCATTTTTTTCTCTCCTCTTCTTCTTTAAAAATAACCAGGAATGTATATTTAGAAAGTTAGATGACTTGTTATTGTTCAGAAGAGAGAAAGTTGTTTTTAAATGGTGTTGAAAGAAAAATACAAAACAGGGTTGATCCATCCTGGGTCTTGACCTGGTAACAGGTAAGCAAACAGTCCGAGCATAAACTAAAAAGTTGTGCCTTAGTTTTCTTGGGAATACAAAGGCAGAAAACTACAAGAAACACGTAGGTAGGAGGGTGACGCTCTTCTAACACTTGAACTCAACGTGTCTCTAAATACTAATTTCCTACGCTCTCATTGGGATATTTTCCCAGAGAACTTGAAAACCTAAGGAGAGGTAGAAGACCACCAGGACTTTGCTCAAATGGGGAGATGTTACAGTGGAAAGTGGACCGAGTCTCTGTTAACAGATATGTATTTGTCATTCTAGTGTGAAATGCCTTTAGAGGTTTATACAGTACAAGAACAAAACTACCAAGTGGCTATTTTTTGTAAGTAATAATTATATTTAAAACATTTTTAAAAATATTTTAACTTTTAAAAATATTTTTTTGATAAAATGCCATTTTTGTTTTCAATTTTGAACCTTCATCTCTCAAAAACTGGATGTGATAGAGCAATTCTGTCGCCAAATTTTGTTTTGGACCCCTGAAATTTTTGACTATAGTGATTTTTGTTTTCATTTTTTTTGTTATATGGAGGCATCAGGCACAAAGTGAGAACAAACTTCGGCTGTGGATGCAGTTTGTAGGTCACAATTAAACAGGCTCACGTTCTCTGGGATGTAGGAGGAAACCATACTACCTGTAGAAAACCCTGTTTGGACACAAGCAGACCATGTAAACTCCACACCACACTCTGAACACCAATTCTCTAGAAGAGTGAAGTAGTAGAGTTAACCAATACACTGCTGTGCTTCTCCGTGTACTTAATTCATTGATTTATTTGCCTTACAATGTATTATTTTTCATTGCACTATGAAGGTTTATGTACAGGTTTTGTGGTACGTAACACTAGGTATGAGAACTATGTTACCTGTCCCAGTGCCAAGATCTAACAATTCTAGGGAACAGCATTAGCACAGACCAAAGCTATAAAATAAAGTTTTTTAACCTTCACCTTGGCAATGAGGATATTTAATTTACTAAATGCATATTCCTCTTAATTTTATAATCATTGTGAATTGTTCTGAGGTACGGTTTTACTACATATGACAAATTATGGTGTGGTTTATGTTAGTTTCACAAAAAGGTATGCAGGAATGACATTTAAAAGAGAAGTTGGGCATTTTTCAAGTCAAAAAATGTCGTGCCACCACTGGGTGCTTTACATTGCACCCTTTGGGGAATGCAGAAAAAAAAGATAAATATGTCCATATTTAAGCCAAAACAGTTGTTGAGTATTAAGCTGCATTTTGCGATTAAGAAAGCATTGTAAAATAGTTACATGTCAATTTTGAACAGAAAAACATCAGTATTATGCAATTCAGCCATTTTAAAAGAAGACCATCCATGTGTGTGAGATCAGCACTTCATCTTCCTGCACAACAACCTGTAAAAGGGGTGGTGGTTTCCTGCCGAAAGCCAAATCACAGTAAATTTTTCATGCCACAAGTTTGGTTTTGCTTTGATTTACCTATGTGCTTACATGAGGATTTGCAGAAGCAAATAGAAAATATATCCTTTTCTTACCACAACAAAAATAGTACCAGGTTATGTGATAAAGAGTATTTCATGATCACTTTTGTTGTAACAAACATGTGTCAGAAAAACGGTAGGTGCAGATCAATATTCAACAGTTGCCTTTGGCTTGAAAAATGGATGTATTTGGTAAGTTTTTAAGCTTTCTCTCCATGCCTCATACCTTCCATTGCAAAGCACCACAGCAGGATATTTTTAAAAATATATACAAGTCACTTATCTTTAGAACACCATTTTGCATGGATAGTACATATATACCATGCTTGTAAAGAAATAACTTTGATATGAAAACTTCCAAACTTATCCTTTAAGATCAAGTGTGATTTATTCTTCCTTGACTGTCACATAATCAACATTAAAGGTAAGAATAAACCAAATGCGTAATCTGAAGACAGCCACGTCTTGTGCTCAGATTGCCACAAATGTCTACAATTGTTTTATAATTGACAACTGTAAACATAGGTTTACGAAAAGACATAAATATCTAGAGTGGAATGTATCTATAGGATGCAATTAGGGACTTACTCTATTTTGAAAAGCTATTTAATCTTGGTAAAGTGTGGTACCTTATCATATATTATTACATAAACCCCCTCAGTAAAGCAGCCCAATACCTCTGACCTGGCCACAATTTTGGCCAACTCCAGTGGACTTTCAACAAGGACATCTGACGGTCTGACTCTGGTGACAGACATGACTGGAACAAATCCAGAACTTCCAGTCCTTGGCAATGGAAATGCTATTCATTTTAATACATAGATTACACTATATCCTTTTACATGCATCTATCCCCATGGCAAATGTTTTCATAACTACATACTTGCTCAATAAAAAGATAAATCAACGTAACCTGACAATACATTATGTGAGACTTCCTTTTATGCTTGCTTCTGGGACACTCCTTTAGGAGTCATTCTCTTTCTATTAATCCTTGTTATAAGTGAAGTTTAAAATTGTGCATGACTTCTCATTGCCTCCATAATGGCTAACATGATACAACACCCTAGTACTTATCCACACTTAAACAATGTATGAAAAAGAAAGTAGCATTATGCATGTAATATATGAATGAGTAAAACACATATTCTTGATTTTCAAGCACTAAAGAAACAGAGATGGTCCTTTTATTAAAAATCTTTTAAAGGTTCACAAAAACAGGTCAGTGTTAAAAACTCTAGCTCCAGGGATGGTAATTTTGTAATCTAAAATGGCCAGAAGCAATGTCATATACAGTAGTTATGGTCTATATTTTAAATGTCTGTTTAATTGTGTTTCTTAATGAGTACCAATAACTTAATAAAATTAATGATGTGCTGTTGACTCAGAAGAACCTACAGTACAGCATTTGCTAATTACATGACTTGTATGGCAAAGAACGGTTACAGCAAGAGCACTGATTGTGTAAGTAATGCTGGAATTCTTCACAGTTGAAGGTTATACCTCGGAATTGTTAACAATTCCATGAATAGGCATGAGAAGAATTTGAAAATACAAATTTTTTGACAAAGTATTATTTCTGTATAACCAATTGGCGGGGTGTAAGTGGTTGTACTGTGATGAACTGGTGACATGTCCAGCTTTGGATTGTACCAAGTGCTAACAGGATAAGCACTGTCTCCAAGTGACACTAAACTGGATGGGTTGTGATGCCCACAACATTCAACTACCACGTTCTCTACTTTAATAATATATAGTCTGCCTATAAAATCAAATGACTCTGCTCACTCTATCACAGTGCCAGATGTTTTACTACAAGAACATGCTTTTGGGGACACCTTTTCTTGAAACATTAACCCCTATTTATTAAATGTAAAGACTCTTTTCCTGTAGACTCAAAATTAAACGTTATACCTCTGCTGGTACTCCGGTTTGATTATTCATACATTTGCTGACCTTAGGGACTAAACAGTTCACAGTTTAAGTGCACCTCCACCCAGTTATGACTGTCACTGCAGCTTCTCTATTAGGAGTGTTCTCTCTTCTCTCACACTTGATTGACTTAACTGAGAAAAGAATTCAGTTTCTCAGACCCATGGTGATAAAATGGAGAAAAATGAACAAGCAGGAAAGTAGACTTAATAAGTTTTAATCTTTAAATGTCATAGCTAGTGCCATAAAAAAAAATCAAAAAGAATGTGGCTAGTTAAACTATACAAACTGATAGTTTTAGATGTTTAATCTCTTAAGCAGCACCTAATCTTGTAGTTACAAATCTCCTTTCTGGTCAGAGCTCCTTCTAGCCAGTTTATTTTTTACTTATTACAGTTTCTCCTTGGCCTGAAAAATTGAAACTTCACTTTAGGGTTTTAGATGTTCATGGATCTGATTGTTACAATGGTTTTGTTTTAGAAGCTTTTTTTTTTGATATCATGCTACTTTCCAACCTGTTTAATCTGTACCACTGTCGCAATGTTGACTATCCCAGATCACATACGGTGCAAGGATAGAACAAGCACTGGTGTCTATACTGCCATGCAACAGCGCCACCACTATGCCACAGTTTTTAATGATTTTTAAAAGTAAATATAGTCTCCTACAGTGCCATCCTGTGTTCATTAGAAGCTTAGCTGTCCTTAGAACCTGTAGCTAGGAACACATTCGCTTATTCCCAGGCCATGTCTCTGAGACCTTACACTGAGTAATATCACATTCATTGTCCAGTGGAATTTCTGGCTTTGAACTCATTTTTTGACCCTTGACTATGATTTACGTACAATATTTTGGCTTTGGTATATGCATTATTTTTGATTTCTGACATATTCGGTATGATTTTGTACTTATAATTTTTGTCTCATTTTTTTGGCTGTTCTACTAAATTTTATCGTATTGGTTTTGACATTGGTCGATTATTATTTTTTTATCCATTTTCTGATTCCATCTCAATTCAAATTCCCATTAGTCCAGGCTCATAAATCTAAAACATGTCTCTTTTCCCCCAAGCGTTTTTCATGGAAGTGGAAGGAATGCAGAATTTTCCTCGTCTCCAATATTTAGAAGTCATAACCAGTCAGTAGCGTGTAACGGCCGACCCCTTACCCAGCCGGCAGCTACACCTCCAAGACCTGTGGCCTTGATTAATTATTGAGAATGAATCTAAGTATCATGGGCGGCACCGTGGCGCAGTGGTAGCGCTGCTGCCTCGCAGTTAGGAGATACGGGTTCGCTTCCCGGGTCCACCCTGCGTGGAGTTTGCATGTTCTCCCCGTGTCTGCGTGGGTTTCCTCCGGGCGCTCCGGTTTCCTCCCACAGTCCAAAGACATGCAGGTTAGGTGGATTGGTGATTCTAAATTGGCCCTAGTGTGTGCTTGGTGTGTGGGTGTGTTTGTGTGTGTCCTGCGGTGGGTTGGCACCCTGCCCGGGATTGGTTCCCTGCCTTGTGCCCTGTGTTGGCTGGGATTGGCTCCAGCAGACCCCCGTGACCCTGTGTTCGGATTCAGCGGGTTGGAAAATGGATGGATGGATGGAATCTAACTATCAAGCCGTACCTCTAACAAAGTACACTTTTCCCCACAATCGACGTTGTAAATATAACCTCACAAAAGCAGATATGTAAAATTAGACTGATTAAATGTATTCAATGAAACAACAAGACAAATGCACAAATAGAAAGAAACATATATAAATTTAAATATCCCTCCACCACATCAACAATGAGACACCACCATAAATAAATACAACAAAACCCTCCCTTGCCCCTGTAACATATAACAAACAACACGAATAACAAGAAATGAATGATATACTGAATGATCATGAACTTGAGTCCGGTTATAAAAACTGTCCTGAATGCAGATGACTTAACTAGAGAAAAATGCGTTGTTTGATTTTCCCAAACTGGTGCAAAGGTGCGATGTGAAAAAACAGCAAGTAAGTTGAAACGTGGTTGAAAACAAATGATCTCCTTTCCTTTCCTTTCCTTTCCTTTCCTTTCCTTTCCTTTCTTTTCTTTTCTTTTCTCCTCTCCTCTCCTCTCCTCTCCTGATGGGTTAAATAGTCCTGTGACGGCTGTAATTGATTAATTGTGAACAGGTGTTTTCCAGGTTAGAGGCTGTGGTCTTCTTCCATCATGCATTCACTGATACACACATAAACAGCAAACTGGACAATGGAAACGAGACGCACTCAGTACTGATATTTGACAACACTAACTATGTAGCCCCGCTACAAGCGGAACACATAGCATAAGTAGGTTGCCTTGCATTCAGACACAACAACTTCATCTCCCTAACAAACAGTGCACACAACGATGCAGCACTTAACAGAAGTTCTTGTCAGTGATACCAGTCCTAAAAACCCTGGAAGGAGTTATATTGAAGTGACTTCTAAAATCATAAAACAGAGCAGTTCTTATTACTGAAACATGCATTCCTAAAAATTCTGGACTCACAATGCCTCTTTCTTTTTACAATTTTCACTTAGCATATATGTTTTCTGTCAAAAAGATGATTCTTTTAAACAACCAGTTCAAACTTATCCTTTAAAAACATTATACAGGCCATTATCACAAAATGGTAGATGCTGCAAATACATACACAGCGACAAAGTGAAACAACAGTAAAAGAATATAAGTATTAGAAACTATCTGACACTCTCAATCCAGAAGATGCTATTTGTATTAGAGTGAAGTCCAGAGGAAGAGCTGTGCCACATCACAAACCTGCACTCAGAGAATTTTTCCTTTTAAATTACACAAAAGGTGCAGTTGATAGCATCTTTAGGAAGGTCAATAGCAGTATGAGCTACATACAAATGTACCTACTCAGCTTTATTTCAAAATACACAGTATGAAAGCATATTAAGAAGAATGAGATCCTATAAAATGTCTAGTTTAATACAATGTTTAACAGATATGATTTTAACATCAGAATGGTGTTAAATTTCACAAAATACAAAAATACAATAGTTTATACTTTTTCAAAGCTGTGCATAGTCTGCTCATTTTTCATGGTTAAGTGTTTATTGAAGGTATTTAAAGTATTAGTTTAAAAAATGACACACTGAATTTTAAAGTCAGAAAATGAAAATGTAGTAGGCCCATGTTTGCTTGCTTAACAGTATAATTTCTGATTGGGATGAGTTAACTCACCTGATCCAGATGGAAATGCAAGTGCAGATATTTGAAATATGGGGGAGAAAAGATATTACAAAATCCAGATTAGTCAGGTACGGTAACATTTGATCCAAAGTATCTATCTATCTATCTATCTATCTATCTATCTATCTATCTATCTATCTATCTATCTATCTATCTATCTATCTATCTATCTATCTTATAAGGTACATAAATACCTTATTGAATTATTTTCAGATGGATATCAGAGACATACAGTATATACTCGCATATAAGTCGGGTCTTGAAACTCAAAAAATCAATCATAAAATCCGACACTGACTTATACGCCTGTTCAAAAATATGACACATTTTTTTTCCTCTCTTTTTACCTCCTCCAATCTCACATCAGTTTCTCAGACACATAGAATTTTGTTGCAGTGGCACAGTTGACAATTTCTTTCGCCATTTCAATGACTTTTAATTTAAAACCATCTTCATGTTTTCTTCCATCGTAGATAAGGGATGCTCTTACAATCAAGGTGTATGAGCGGGTGAGATACAAAAAACACAAAACAGTGCAAATGTCGCTTCAGAATAGTGTGGTCATGTAGGCAGAATACATAGAAAAAAAAGGCAGTGTGCTCCGTGGTTACTCTCTCAGGTGGGCGTAAGCATATCATAAACTCTTTTACCAATAGCATGAGTTTTCCGCATTTGACATATATCTGATTGACATTATGAAATACCGGAAATTCTAAAATTATAAAATCAAGCCCTGACTTATCCGCGGGAGAACTTATCTATGAGTATATACGGTACTTTAGAACTGTAGCACGTATACAGTGAACCAGAAAAATCATGTGTTTGTTTTTTTTTTTTAATTGAATAGACTTGTTTTAATGCATTTTCATGTTTATTGAATAGTTTATTTTATTTATTGACTTCACACTATGCTTACAATGTGCACATTAAAGATCAGTATACAGTGTAGTGTTACAATAACGTAATTCTGTCCAGTGTGTTCTGCTACCCATACCTCAACTGAACACAAGAGACTGGAATCAGAACAGAGTTAATATGAGGTATTTTTTCAAAATGTCTGACATTACTAGCACATTGAGTGGATTAGTATGTTCTTTCACTTTATTTAATTTTTTAACATTTTATTAATTTTATTAAAATCAAATAACATTCCATGCAAGCAAGTCAAGTTTAATAAAACTTCGTTCGAAACAAATTGACCCACACCCACGAAAAAGAGACCTAGGTCAGCAGAATAAAACTTTAATATTTATATTTATATTTATTAATTAATTTAACTTTAATATTTATTTACAACAATGATCACAAGTCGTCACCACACCGCACCGTCACCCTTGGGATTAATAAAGTATCTATCTATCTATCTATCTATCTATCTATCTATCTATCTATCTATCTATCTATCTATCTATCTATCTATTTATCTATCTATCTAATAATAGTAGATAAATAAATTAATAAAAATATGTAGATAAATAAATTAATAAAAATAAATAGAATAAAAAACAGGGGAGAGAATCCGCTTCCTCAATGCTTTAAATGCTTATTCTAAAATTTTATTGATCAGATCCTACCAGGTTTTGAAAAAGTTTTGTACAAATCTTCTAAGTGAGAATTTGATTTTTTCCAATTTTAGAAAAAAATGTTCTTTCACTTTAAAATATTTAAAATCACTTTCCAGATTTAAATGCATTTTGAGTTAGGTCTCATAAGGCATGTTTAATTATAGTTAACATTAAATAATGCATGATTTTCTTTTTATACTATGGTAGCTGGGTTAGATCCTTGCAATTGAACCAGATCAGACAGTGTGCTGCTGGAGTATTGCAAGCAATCACTGCAGATTTTCATTAAGTAGTTAATGTCCCATCACCTGTCAAGCCTAATAAAGCTGTTAATGGTTTAGGGGTTTTTGTAGTTTGTAGGTTATTTGATAGATAAGCAAATATTTTATTATAATAGGGATTAGGCAGAGAACATCAGTAAAATAATGTCATCCAAGGAGTCAAGAGTATGGAAACATCTCTTATCTAGTAGTATCTAGTAGAATTTTGTCCTATTAAACATTTGATGGTTTACGTTGTGGAAGATGAATGTTCTCTTCGTTCCCTTGTACTAATCCTTGCCTAAGTAGTTAAGCAGAAGTAAGCTTTAAAAACATGCTTTGCTGAGCAAACAGAAAAAATATTTGTTAAAGACTCAAGGTCTAAGCATTCCACACTGAGACTGCCTTATCACTTTTCCCTTAGTTTACATCTGAACGCCATAACAAGGAGCCAAGGAATCAAGTTGCACAAGGAGCATTGAAGGGGCTCAAGGATTGTGTATAATAAAGTGTTGACTGTTGCATTTTCATAATGAATATTAAATCACGCATTCTAGGGGTATAAAAACTTTGCCCCACCCAAAAAACAGTTGTTCAGAAGAGCCCTGACGCTGTCATGTAATATTGATTGCCTGCTTTTCTGAAACCTGCTCACTGTGACGAGAAAATAAAGCTGCTATATGATCACACCTGCTGTCTTGTCTACGTGATCGTCCACAACGTAAAGAAAGTAAGATGAAAATGTGTACAATTTTGTTCTTAAGATTCTGGTTAAACATGGTTAAATGCTGGTTAAATGTGGATCTGGAAGTAAGTTAAGATCCCCGGAGAAATTCTATAATATTTACCTGACCGAAGGAGTTGTTTGCTGTTGTCCATACCAGCAAATATGTGTGAGCGAATGTGCCGTGAAGATATAGAAGACATTCACGTGGTTAGAAGGCAACATGAGATAAATGTCGCACCGTCTTCGATGATTGGCTACTACTAGAAGACATATGCTGAAATTGTCTGGGTAAAGCTTGCTTTGCTTATCAGACCAAAGAGTGACCAGTAGATGTCGTCTTTTGACTATCTGCTGAGGAGAACAGAACTGCAGAGTGAGTCCAAGTGCGGTGACGACTTGTGAGCATTGTTGTAAATAAATCTACTGATTATTTATATGTTTGTGGAGGTTTCCAGATTTTGGGTGTAGTATTATTTTGTGCCTGCTTTTCACTTTTATTTTTATTTGTGATTGATTTTCTTTTTTTCGTTTTTGAACTGCACTGATTGAAGGAGGAAGAAGATTCTTTTTGCTTGTTTTTTATTTTTATCTTCACCAGTTGATTTTGAGTCACTGTAAATACTGTACAAAGTCACTTACACTCGTTTTTGTTTCTTTTTGGATTTATAATGTTATTGCAATAAACTGTGTGTTAACTATTGCACTTGAACAGTTGAAATAGAAAAGGAAGTGCTGTTTTTTATAACATTTTTCTGTCTGCATTTCAATCCTCTAATTCACTGATCTGTTCGGTTACAACTCCAGAGTCCAAGTTAGTGCAAGGACAACAGTGCATGGGGCATCACAGTTACACGACTAGTTATCATTGGAGATTACAAATTACATGACTTTGTCAATAAGGTTTCAAATTTTAAAATTATCGCTGGCACACTGCATGCTGACAGCCAATTACCATGTTGCCTGAGAGTGCAGGTCCCTGTACATACAAAGGCTTTCCAGATATTGTGAGTTCAACAGCAATCTTGGTCCTTTTATTTTTCTTTTTTAATTTGTGACATCAGACAGACAAGCCTCTCATCTGTCTGTGTGGTCCAAAACACCAGCTTTGCTTCCTTCATAATAGGTGCATTGCAAAGCATTGCACTTCCTTGGTGAGCACAAATTGGTTGAGAGCTGTCTCATTAACATGACCTTCAAACCTACAGAATGAGTCAGACCGATTTGATTGATTTGCTGGGAATGTCAAACTGTCACTGGAGTATGCAGCCCTCAACTAGCTAAGATTATGTAAATACGACTGAGAATTACTGGAAGAGTCAAGTAATATGATGGAGGCTTTGCAGTAGTTCTCAGATTCAGAGCCCTAAACTGTGGGAAGCTGTAGATGTCTCTTTTTTTTTTTTTGTTCTTTGTTTCGCCTTATACAATTTCTTGTATTAGGAATTTGGTAGTTTTCGCATACCCCTTGGGGTCAGAGCGCAGGGTCAGCCATTGTACAGCGCCCCTGGAGCAATTACAGGTTAAGGGCCTTGCTCAAGGGCCCAGCAGAGCAGTGGCCTTTTTTTGGCAGTGACGGGGATTCGAACCGGCAACCTTCGGAATACCAGCTCAGCTCCTTAGCCTCAGAGCCACCACTCTGCCCTAAAATAATAATTCATTACATTTATATAGCACTTTTCTCAGTACTCAAAGCGCTATCCACACAGGGAGGAACCGGGAAGCGAACCCACAATCTTCCACAGTCTCCTTACTGCAAAGCAGCAGCACTACCACTGCGCCAACTGTGAGGACCTTTTGGCACATGCTATAACAACTAAACTTGGCAGGAACTTCCTATTAAATGTACACTTTTTTCACTGCCATAACAAGCATGAGGATTCACAGAATAGTGTAAAACCTTTCTGTAAAGTACATACAGTATGAGAGGGGACCCAAAAATCCCCAGAACTGTTAAAAGAAAATGATCATGCAACCTACAATTTCCTTTTATTCGCCATCAAAATACACCCCATGACATGCAATACGCTTGTTCCATTTCCTCTACTCATGTTTTGTTACTGTGTCTAGCACTCAGTGTGATTTTTTTCCACGATTTCTAACAGAGTTGCAAATCATCTTCTCTTCGGTCTCAATTTTAATTTTGAGAATAAAAAGAAGTCGCAGGGAGCGAGATGTGGAGAATACAGGAGGTGTAAAGCAACAACCATAAGGCTTTTGGTCAAAACCTCTTTGACTAACAACATGGTGTGTACAGTTACACTGTCATGGTGCAGCAGTGTATGCAGGTGTGCTGTCATAGTGTAAAATGCAGTTTTGCATGTGCTACTGCACATGATGTTGTTTCCGGATGCTTTCCCACAGATGCCTCAACAGTTCAGTGTAATGTTATTTATTAACAGATGAGTCTGTGCATATCGATACACTTTACTAACAAGTCTCAATTAATGTTAAAAACTGCAGTCATCGTTGTCTTGATATTCGAAATGACTGGACAGGCTTTTTTCCTCTTTTTAGAAAAGAATGTCAGCAGTAACATTTACAGCTGTAGAATAAACGTCAGAAATAAGCATTTGATCAAATCAGCACAGTGCCACTTGGCAGACTACTTAATGAAACTGTAGGAATACAATCTGTAATTACACCTTGCTCCTGTGGTATTGACTGATTTTTATATTTTTGTGCCCCCCTCATACTGTATTTAGTCAGATCATGCATGTCAAACCTTTTGTAAAATACCCACAGCAAGTGACTGAATATCCATCCATCCATCCATTATCCAACCCACTATATCCTAACTAGAGGGTCACGGGGGTCTGCTGGAGCCAATCCCAGCTAATACATGGCGCAAGGCAGGAAGCAAACCCTGGGCAGGGTGCCAGCCCACCGCAGAGTGACTGAATAGTTGAAAGATTCCATATTAATTGAATAACATTTGCATAATAAATAGACTAAATGAAGCAATCATATTGGTAAGAACTGATACATCACAGGCACCAGGCCAGCCATGCATTTAATGCAGTAGGATACACGGTTTTCGGGCTGTATCTGTTTATTCTAAATTTCATAATCTATCAAAAATTCTGAAATACAGATAAATGTAAAAAAATGACATTGCCCTCATGAAAAGAATTTCAATTGCATTGTTTTCGCCCAGTATTTTTTTTTCGAGATATTGTATTAGTGAAGTAAAATCCAGTTTTTAAAATCATGATGTAATGTTTCATGTTCTTTCCACATCTGTCTAAATACACTGATAGGGCTTGTTTTTACAGCAAACATTTTGCCATCTAAGTAAGCACTGTTCTTGAATCTGCATGATTCCCCTGGTAGGCTAAAAAATAAAACACTTTGGTAGGAGAAGGAGGATGTGCCATTTACAACACCACACAGCAAGCGGCTTTTGAATTGCTAGCACTACAACACATTTCTCTGAGCTCAATGGAACATAAAGGCATTTCAACTCTGACATTTGCTTCATACAGGCAATGTAAACGGTAGATTCTAATTTAAACAAAGGTACAGTAACCATTAAGATTGCGTGTCAGTTTAAAAATCTAGGAGTCATTTATGTAGTATGACAGCTGGCCAGCTGCCTCCGAGCCTCATGCATTAATACAAACCGCATTCAAGATCTCTTCCATCATTAAATTCATTTCAGTGTAGTAATTGGTTCAGAATCGATCTCTTAAAAAGTGACAATTACATTGAGCAAACACAATGTATCCTAAACAGAAGCAGCTTCTTCAGTTTCATTTTCACCTGTGTGTTCTCATTATCAAGTGTATGCTGGAAGATGTTGTTTGGAACAAATATCAGAAACCACTAAAGATTATTTTTCTTGTAACAATATTCCTTGTTTTCATCCTCTTTATGGTGTTGATGTGGTTGGTCCTGAATTTGAACGCTGGCCCCATCACTGTCTGTGGCTAGCCCTTGGATATTTCAGTTTTCCTCACCTATCCTAAGAATACTGTACGGTCTTACTATAAGACGACTGGCAATTTTAAATTGGACCTGCATGAATGAGTAGGGTATGTGTGTGAGTGTGTTCTGTGATGGACTTATGTGCTGTCCAATTATAGTTCTTATCTTGCATCCATTAATGTTTGGAAAATTTCTGGTAACCCTTTAAAAAACTAAGTTGCACAAAAAATCAAGGGATGAGTCATCTTCAAGACTAACGGTAAAGCATAACGTACTATTCTCAAATCTCCTTAAGCCAATCTTGTTCCACTCCATCACAGATTTCACACACACACATCCTCAAAAGGAGTCAATTCAGAATTGCCAATTAACACACAGATTATTGAGATGTAGGAGATAAATCATAGTATCCAGGAAAAAAACAAAAACACAGACACACCTTATAAAGGCTTATGGTATTCTTCAAGGCCTCAGCCTTACTGCACATGACACTTTTGTCCCCTCATCTGTTGTACCAAACAGTTTCAGACCACTGGCACTTACACAATGACACTCAAGGACAGTTCTTTATCCACAGGTCATTCAATAGCCACTCAAGTGGTGACTTCATTAGTGTTCTTTATCGTTTGACGTTGTATTTCATGTATGATGTTATATACTATTTTGACTGCATTGTTGGAGACATACAACAAACAATTGTGTTTTACTATGTCCACATGACAATAATTTGAACTTAAACAAATTACTGCAGAACCATCTTCAAGGCTAATCCCATATAGTACACATTAGTTATATACACTCACTGAGGAAATTATTAGGACCACCTGTACACCTGCTCATCAATGCAAGCTCCTCTAAACAGCCAATCACAGCACAATGGCAGCAGCAAAATGCATAAAATCACACAGATACAGGTCATGAGCTTCAGTAAATGCCCCCATCCAACACCAAAAAATGTGATTTCATTGATTTTGACTGTGGCATGATTGTTGGTGCCAGAACGGATGGTTTGAGTATTTGTGTAATTGTTGATCTCCTGGGAGTTTCACACAACAGTCTTGAGAGTTTAGTCAGAATGGTGTGACAAACTATAAAAATGTTTACTGAGCAGCAGTTCTGTGGACAGAAATGCCTTGTTGATCAGAGAGGTTAGGGGAGAATGGACAGACTATTTCAAGCTAACAGAAAGTTTACAATAACTCAGATAACCACTTTGTATAAAAGTGATGAGCAGAAAAGCATCTCAGAATGCGCTACACATCTGACCTGATACATCAGCAGAAGACTTTGTCGGGTTCCACTCTTGTCAGCAAAGAACAGAAAGCTGAGGCTGCAGTGAGTGCAGGTTCACCAAAAGTGATGAACGTTGATTTCTGATGAGGCACACAAATGGAAAGGTCAGAGCTTGGTGTCTACAGCATAAATCCATACCCAATCAGCCTTTTGTCAACAGTCCATGCTGATATTGATGATTTAATTGTGTAGGGGATGTTTTCCTGGCACATTTATGGCCCATTAATACAAATCACTCATCTCTTGAATGCCATAATCCCTTGCTGACCATATGCATCCCACCAAGCCCACAATTTGCCCATCTTCTAATGGCTAATTCCAGCATGTTAGTGCAACATGTTCACAAAGCAAAAGTTGTCTCCAACTGGTTTCTTGAATTTGACAATGACTTCAGTGTTGTTCAGTTGCCTTCTCAGTCACCAGGTATGAATTCAACAGAACACTTTTGAGATGTGGTAGAATGGAAGATTCATAGCATGAATGTGCAGCTGACAAATCTGCAGATACTGCATAATACAATCATGTCAACATGGACCAGAATCTCAAAAGAATGTTTCCAACATCTTGTGGATTCCATGTCATAAAGTCCTGAGGCTGTTTTGAGAGAAAAAGGAAGCCCTTCCCAGTATTAGTATTGTGTTCCTAATAATTTGTTAAGTAAGCACATAACATCCTCTTTTATTATACTATACTTATTTTATATTTTTCATTTGTAAGCTACGTTTTCAATTCAAATTGAAACATCATACATTAGAAGAGAATTTTTCTGTTACGGAGGGTGAAAATTATACTTTTTACTTTATGGAAGCTACAATAAAGAGTTTTAATTTTATTCTAAGTCTCATCCAGCTAATCGCCAGTTATCAAAACAGTCACTTATCAGATCCGAATAGAATATTAAAGTTAAGTTATCCTTAATATGCTAGTGATGAAACAATATATATTGTTATACTGTAGTGTACAACTATAAAATGTTACAGGCTTAATCTACAAAATATTTTTGTAAGTATGTTAAAGCACCTATTATATCTGTCTGTCTGCAAGAAACAACTTGGCTTTCAGTAGACTGATTTACAGTAGTTCAAATATGGTATACTTTTGATTTTTTGGGAAAGGTCAATTTTTACCGAGCTATCAAGAATCAAATGTGCTGTAGATATTTTTGAAATTTCAAAATCTTCCATTGAAAAAACATGTACATGTCCGAACATTGTGCTTGATGGCAAAAGGAATCCCTATTAGAAGTTGTGAAAAGGCTGCAGAGTCTTTATCAATGTGGATTTTAACTCTCCACTGGGTCTTTCAAACATTTTATTGTTAGGAAATAATGAACTACAACTACCCATAGACTCTCCTCAACCAAGAGATAACAATAGTACAACAATCACTCTAATTGACTAGGATTGATAAGTCATCCAGTTAAACTAGACAAAAAAAGTCTTTAAAACTGCAAGGACACGTTATATATGGTACCAGACATCATCATTTGTGTGTTTGTTTGCCAGAACACATTTTTCAAACAAGAGAACATAATTTTGTCCCTCTGTTATATATTCTTATCTTCTGAATATATCTAAATACAACCAATCCCACAGGAAATGTTTATTTAACAAAACTGAAGCAACCACAAATGCTTATATATCTTTCTTACACACCGGTCTCTCATTCCATACAAACTCTTTACTCCAAACTCCACACCCGTCCCTTTTTATATTACACATATGCAGATAACCATACCTTTTGCCATATAAGAAATAACAAGACACCCTTGACATTTTACAAATCAAGATGAATACATAACACTGCATAACACCATCTAGCTCACTTTTCTGATTAATAGATATCTCATTATTATGTTAGTTTATTTTTTAAAAAATACTTGTGAATTTGCTTCAACTACTTGTCTCTGTGAGAATTTCATTGCATTCCAAACAGATGACAATATTCTACTGCTATTACTACTACTGTTACTACTACTACTGATAATTTCTTCAATATTTCCACAATGATGTATATGAAGAACTGCTTCTGAGTTCCTGAATTGAATGAACTTCCACTTAATTTACATGTTAACAACAATGACGCTATAAACCCATAATCCTGTAATGTCCACTAGTTTTCCCTGACCATGGGCATTTGGTTCACTAAGTGATCCCTACTGTATTAGCTTTGTTAATTCTTTAGAACTTCACTTTCATTCTTTTCCTGTAGTCCATTACTTCAAGGCAAACCTCTTTACACTTAGTAATCCATAAATCATTTCAAGCATTCATACTTTATTTACACATGTACTACACTGTATATTCAGACCACATGTGGGAGTTCAGCCTTAAAAAAGGGTCTCCCATAGGTCTACCATAAACTGTTACGAGAGCTCTGGGTTAGATACCTCATGTTCATGCTGTTGGGCCTCTTAGTACCCATGTGATCTTTCATCTTTTGATGAGAATCATGTAGTGAACAAACATGAATGGATTGCTCGCCAACCTGCATCTGAAGACAGGGTTATAAGAGAAATGTCTGCAGCCTCCCTACTTTGAAACATAGGAGATACTGTATATTTTGAAAAAATGTTTTGTTCTAACAATACTGGATATTTTTAAATGAATGTGGGAAGCAGTGGATAAGGAGTTGAACTGAAAGCCACAAGGTCAGTTTTGTTTTTCCTGCTTCTGATCTACTGTGTAACCCTGAACAAGACACTTAACTTGCTTGTGCTCCAACTTTAACAAATATATGTCGATAGTTTTATTATGAATGCAATTTGTATGCTGATGACAAGTAAATTATTTTAATAATGCTACATAAAGTCACTTGCATTATATCAAAAATGTGCTACTTGACTCATATCTGAGTCAATTCCAGAGTGGGGTCTGAAATTGAACATTATAGCAGTTAATAGAATGGCAGATTATTCTACTTTCACAAAAAATGAAAGAAGCAGCATGGTGGTAGAGTGGTTATTAATGGAGTCTCTAAGGTTCAATTCATGGTCTGTCTGTCTAGAAAATGCCTGCTCTCAACATGTCCATGTGTGTTTTCTCCAGCTTCTCTAGCTTGCCTCCGATTTCTCAAAGACATGCAGGTTAGGGTGATGTGTGTGTGTGAGTGGGAAAAATTGGTACCAATTCAAGTTTGAGTCTTGCTTTGTATCCAGCTCTGACAGCCTGCATTACAACAAACTGATTTGAACATTGAATGAATGAGAATATGCATAATACCCACAATTAAGCAAAAGAAGATTAAGAGGTGACATGAATGAAGTGGTTAAATTATGAAGAGAATTAATACAGCGGATTGACACTGTTACTTTAAAATGAGTTCATCAAGAACAAGGGGACACAGTCGGAAACTTCTTAAGGGTAATTTTTGCACAAACATTAGGAAGTTTTTCTTTACACAGAAAACGACAGACACTTGGAATAAGTTATCAAGTAGTGTGGTAGACAGTAAGACATTGGGGACTTTCAAAACTTGACTTGAATTAAGTGGAATTGTTAGGCTGAATGGCCTGTTCTGGTCTAGATTGTTCTAATGTTCTAATTCATATAGAAATAAGGAACATTTGCATAATTAATTTTTTAGGTAGGTGAAGAGCTTTTCAGTGTAGCAAAATGAAAAACTAGCGCTGCTGCTGCGCAGTAAGGGTTCGCTTCCCAGGTCCTCCCTGCGTGGAGTTTGCATGTTCTCTCTGTGTCTGCATGGGTTTCCTCTGGTTGCTCTGGTTTCCTTCCACAGTCCAAAGACATGTAGTTTAGGTGCATTGGCGATCCTAAATTGTCCCTAGTGTGTACTTGGTGTGTGTGTGTGTGTGTGTCCTGCGGTGGGCTGGCGCCCTGCCCGGGATTTGTTCCTGTCTTGCGCCCTGTGTTGGCTGGAATTGACTCCAGCAGACCCCTGTGACCCTGTGTTAGAATATAGCGGGTTGGAGAATGACTGACTGACCGTAAAGGACAAAGATTTTTAAATATAAGTGTATAACAGAATTCAATTCAAATTGCACCCATTCATTTATTTTCAGACTCACTTGATCAAACTCATGTTTTTTAAAGAGTATAAATTCTCCTGGCCTTACTGAATGCATATTGGAAACCAGCTCTGGAAGTGGAGCCAATATGCCGAATGACTTAATTTTCAAACGTGCTTATTCCAATACAAAGTCATGAAGCTTACCATAGCTGAATTGTGCACAACAGTCAACGTAATGGGCACATCTCTTAAATAAACACCCTGCCTCCAGAAATAATGAGATTTTGCAAGCAAATGAATTGGCATGCATGCTGGGATTTGAATTTAGCAATCTGGAGCTGTGAATCAGCAGGATAAACTATCATGCCAGAGTCCCAAATAAAATGTAGCCAAATAAGACCTGGAAAATTGCATAAGACTGTTAAAATTATCATTGATCAATAATTTTTTTGGCTCTGCAAACCTGCTCTGTAAGTAAAAAATTTCACAGATATGAATGTCCTCTATAGCAGTTACAAGAATGTGGATAATAAATGTAAAGACAATCTAAATATTACCAGGTTGACCCTTTCACAGTTTTTCTCCTCACCATCAACCAATGCTTATCTAGATACCAATAGCTAGTAAAAGGTTGGGTCCTGCCAGGGGGGCTGCAGGGGTTTACAATCCCAAATTTGTGGGACTTCTGCCTGACCTGGAATTGCTTCCAATGGACCATGTCCTAGTGCCGGATGTACTCCTAGGTCTGAGATAAAATGAGTCAGAGTCAGGAGGCAGCACGCGACACTCATCAGGACAGTGGTTCTCATGTTGCCATATGTGGCGTAATTTCGCAATTCGTAGGGAAATTTTAAACTTGTAGCGGTGTATCGGCAGCAAAAAATATAGGAATACATTTTATTAGGGTTTCAAAAAAACGTTAGAGGAGCGTGATTAAAACTTATGAAAAATACTTATCGCAAATACGTAAAGATTGAGAAACGTTGCATCAGGAGAACAGAAGGAGGAAGAGAATCTTTACTTATATTTGTGTGTTTTGACTGATACCTATTTGGAACCATTTCATTTTAACCCAGAACTGTGTTGGGTGACATTGTGTCTGTGGTTTACTGCTCAGTGGTGCTCCCATGTGATTACAACAGCAAAGTGCGTTAAATGTGAGTCCCCATTAATAATATGAACAATATTTACCTCTAGTTTATATCATACTAGCAAAATACCCGTGCTTCGCAGAGGTGAAGTACTGCTTTAAAATTTTTATTAAGAAGAAAAGTAAACCTTTTTAAACTGAGAGAAAATATACCAATAATTCAGTGGCAGCCATCAACTCACATGCAGAACCATAGGTGAAGGGCTGAAGCATTTCACTCTTATAGTGCTCGTGTGTAGTATAATTATCTCCTGTACCGTCATCAGTCCACACATTGAACCTGTCCCAGTCATTCAATACATAAGACACAATCTTCCTCCTGATATCAAGAGTGAGCCTGATATGGCCGTGCAATATGTAACACAGAGAATGGAAAAGGCAGTCGCCATCTCCGGGCATGGAAACCACTTGGTAAGTGACAGTTCTTTGATCGATGGTGATTACCTCGATAGACATGTTAATGGGGGTACAGTTGGAACGATAAAGGAAATGAGTACCTGAACAATGTAAACTAAGTCTAAAATACCTACACAATAACTATAATCGTAATAAACGAACAACAAAACAGCGGAGAAGCTGTAGATTAAATAAAAAGGCTGCAGTTATCAGCAGGGAGACGTGAATACCGTGGCAAAGCAAGGAAGGGAATGAAGAGACCGGAGTGACGGACGGCCTTATATAGGCAGGCAGCGAACTACGTGGGAGGTGTGGGGATGGGGGACCCAAAGCCACCTCACGCGGCGATCGAGCTGCAGGCTATTGATGTATATATGTATGTAAGTAGGATTCAGTTAGCGTTGGGAACCCGCGTACCAAATTTCTTGAAGATGGGCCCATAACTAACAAAGACTGTTGAAAAGTTCAATATGGTGGCTGACAGTGGCGTCATACCACCGAAATAAGTATGTACATCGGTTTCGGTTAGTGCAGGGAAGCCGCCTACCAAATTTCATGAAGATGGGGCCATAAATAAGAACGTTTAACATGGCGGACGTTGTCGAATGTTATGACCGTTACGCGTAGAATTTCGAAATAAAACCAGCTTAACTTTTGTAAGTAAGCTGTAAGGAATGAGCCTGCCAAATTTCAGCCTTCTACCTACACGGGAAGTTGGAGAATTAGTGATGAGTGAGTCAGTGAGGGCTTTGCCTTTTATTAGTATAGAAGAAACACCTCATAGCATAGCACTTTCAGACCCACTTGATATCTTCATGTTCACATGACTCATCTTGGCATCACTGGGAACAAGGCAAGAATAAATCCTGGATGGGGTGGGTACTAATTAACAAATCAGTCTTCAACAGCTATAATGCTATAAACATTAAAATAAACATTTATTTCTGAATGTGCATTGTTCCTTTGGCTATGTGTGGTATGCTTGTGATTTGGTTCAGAAAAGTTAAATTTAATCATCTGAACTTATGCTGTTATAAGTTTGTGTAGAATTGGCGTCTATTTTGTCAGCACTGAGCTCAAGCAGAAACAAGCACTGAATGAGACACAAATCTGTCGCAAGTAACATTTTGTATACACCCAAAAGAGACCGTCACAGACATTCAATTATAACAATCTTATATACTGTATAAACGTCTACATGTTAAAGTGTGTCTGTCTGTCTGTCCGGCCCAGAAGTGCGAGGCATCCTGAAAGTGTGGGGCAGCCTGGAAGTGCGAGGCTACAGCGTGAAGCGCAAAGGAAGTGACTCTGTCGCCAAAGTGAAACCACCACCTCTGATACACAAGTGAAGCGAGCACATCAGCAAAACGAAACCCCCCAGGAGAAAAAAACTAGCTTAGCCACTGATAGACAACAGAGGCAAGCACGTCAGCAAAACAAAACCAATGAGATGCTGCTAATACACAACCGATGCGACTGATTGATTGAAGTGCCAAATTCCATGGTTTCTAGGAGCCCGTGCTTTTTACAGCATGGGCTTATACAACTAGTTACTGTATAAACATGGACAAACCGTAAAGATTTAAACATTTAAATGGCAAAACCAGCTTTTTAAAGTGGTAGAAATCACTTAAATTTACAATTTTGCTATCTGATGAATGCGATTGTTTCTTAGAAACAATGTCCAGGAGGTAGGTGAGTTTCATGATCATTCTTGAAGAGCTCTGCATTTGGAAATGTCTACAGCACAATATACAGAATTAAGGTAAACTCAAATAAACTTTCAAATTATAAACTTTATTTTATGCATTCAGGAGATGACCCCAAACTGAAAACAAAACTGCTACCCTTAGAAGATATTTTCTAATCAGAGACTGAAATTTGCTTTGTTGAGTTGTATGGCTTAAAAACAAACCATATTTGATTATGCAGCAAAAATATGTGCTGTTTGACCATATAAAGAAAATTTATTTTAATGTTTTGTCTTTTTATAGACCATACCTGTCATAAATTCCTAGAGCCAACCAGATTCTCCCAGATGTAATTCATGATGTGTGGTACATAGTTGGGTAACCTGTAATTAGTGATGAATGAAACGGTTAACTTTGTGTTTCACTTCACAAAAAATGTGCAAAATAAATTGTATTTTGCTTCTTGTAAAATATATGTCATTCACAGAAGAAAAACCCTTTCTGGAATTATTGTCATATTTTTTCTGCATACTACTCTATTCTACACCTCTCCGTGGTAATGTCAATGAAAAGCATAAACAGAATTGATTCTACTGGTCTGGTACAGATTCTATGCTTTACACAGCTGCAAAAAAGTGGGCAGGTAAATTCCTTGTTTTCCACTTTTTATTCTCTTTAAAACCCCAAAACATTTTTTAGTCAGTTTCGCATTTTACAATTGTGAATTTGCCTAAGAAACAAATTTTAGCGTTGCTAAACTGTATGCGTATTGAAACTTGCCTGTTTTGCTCATCACTACTCGAGATGCTTCCTGCATACAATTACTGTTTCACATTTTCAGTTCATTTTTAAAGCTTTTATTAATATTCATTCAATATTGTTTTCCTCTTATTGCCACTGCTCCAAAGGACTAGAAGGGGGAGACAAACTATAAAGACTATATTATTTATACAATGTAGACATGTTATAATCATCAGACCAACAAAGGCAACAAAAAAGGAAGCACACTATCTTAGAGGATGCAGGCCACTAACCACAAACATGGAAATTTCATATCAAAACCAGTCAATAATGTTCCTGACAGGTTCTCTGTCAAAGAGAAGATTTAATAATACTCTTTCTTAGCTAGTGGTGCTGGGCTGGCTGTTCTCTGTTTGTAGGCAGTATTTGCCACTGTAATAAAAATCTTTCACAAGGATGACCAATTGGTTAAGGCAAGTTACTGTATTTGTTACGGATTGTGTTGGTGTTAGGACTTGGTATACGATAGTCTGGAATATTTAAGACATTGAGTGACCCTATAATACAAAAATCCATGCATATAACATGTTCATACTCCATTTATGTAGACCCCATAAAAAGAATGTTACAATGAATAGGAAGCTGCAAAACCTTTGACTTAATAAACTATATACTGTACATGTAATGACATATTTTCCATACCATTTCTGATCATTTTTATGTTTCCTTGATTTCAGCGTTTGCATACTTGTACTGTACTTGTACTGAATTTGTAACACTTATTTCATGATTTATCACACAGCTTAGCCCCCTGTTCAAAATTGCTTACAATGTTCGTTTTCCAGCATGTACTACATTGTCATGGCCAGGCACACAAGAGAAGTGGATCTGCAGCTGGTAGCAGACCCCTTCAAACACAAGAAAATGAAGCAAAATGCATTTTAAAGGTGAGTCAGACTGCTACTGATGATGATTTTTTTTATCACACTTTTTGTCAATAGGTTCAAATTTAAGGGAGGCATGGTGGTACAATGGTTAGTTCTGCTGTTTTGCTGATCTTGTATCCTGAATTTAAACCCAGCTGTCTCTGTCTGCATGGTTATCTCTGTGAACACTACGACTCACCCAGACATGTACAATTGTCTACACATGAACAACCCTCACAAAATCCTCAAATTGGATACGGTAAGCAGCTTTAAGAATGTTATGCTATGTTATGGAATGATAGGAATTGTTAGAAAATTCTAAATTAAGAGCTGACATTCCACACTGAGCAGGGCCATTGCTTCTTCAAGTCTTTCATTTCTTGATCATTACATCACATTCTGACAAAAAAATAGGTTAGGTAGTATATGTGTTTCTACTTGATTTATGATCAACAAACAAAAGTCTGTGGTATAAAACACATATAATAAAAATATACAGTATGTCCCACTAAGACTTTTTAAGGGTTAAGACCACTTAAAGAAAATTATACAAATTTAGTCTAAACAAAAATATTTATATTTCTTGTTATGAAATGTTATTAAAAACATAAATTTCTTGAAAAATATGAAAACACAATCTCACCTGCTAATAGCACACTTTTTTAAGTAAAAAGATAATCTAATTTTGTCCAGATTAGACTTATATAAATTGGCCACCTATTAACTAAAATCACTTTTTCTATGCAACAGTCAGCCAGAGTGTGTCGCAGGATCATGGAGACGCAGGATTAGACCCAATCCAATTAAAATATACGATATATACTCTACCATACTGTCATGTTGAGATGTTTGTGACTCATCTACATGCATTTGACTGACTTTATTTTAGTTGGGGAGGCATGGTGGTGCTGCTGTTTCACAACGACAGGTGCTCCCTGTGTGGAGTTTGCATCTTCGCCACATGTCTTTGTGGATTTCCTCTGGATGCTCTGGTTTCCTCTCACAGTCGAAACACTTGCAGGTTAGCTGGATTGGCAATGCTAAATTGGCCCCTGATATGTGTAACTGGATGTTTAAGCTGCGATAGGCTGGCGTCATGTCCAGGGTTTGTCTTGCCTTGTAGCTAATACTTTGCTGTGACTCTAATCTGTATAAGTAGGTTTACAACACATGATATCCTATATGGTGTTCCACAAGGCTCTATCCTGGGTCCGCTGCTCTTCTCAATCTACATGCTTCCATTAGGTCAGATTATCTCAGGGCACAACGTGAGCTACCATAGCTATGCTGATGACACACAGCTATATTTATCAATTACACCTGATGACCCCGATTCTCTTGACACACTAACACAATGTCTAACTTGTATCTCAGAATGGATGAATAGTAACTTTCTCAAGTTAAATAAAGAGAAAACTGAAATCTTAGTGATTGGCAATAATGGATACAATGAGGTTATTAGAAATAAACTCAATGCATTAGGATTAAAAGTCAAAACGGAGGTAAAAAGCTTAGGGGTAACTGTTGACTGTAATCTAAATTTTAAATCGCATATTAATCAGATCACTAGGACAGCATTTTTTCACTTAAGAAACATAGCAAAAGTTAGACCTCTTATATCATTGAAAGAGGCTGAGAAATTATTTCACGCGTTTGTTTTCAGTCGACTAGATTACTGTAACGCACTCCTCTCAGGACTACCCAAAAAAGACGTTTTCGTAAATCATTTGCAACTAGTGCAGAATGCAGCTGCTAGAATCCTAACCAGGAAAAGAAAATCCGAGCACATTTCTCCAGTTTTGATGTCACTACACTGGTTACCTGTGTCATTCAGGATTGACTTTAAAATTCTGCTTATGGTTTATAAAGCCTTAAATAATCTCGCCCCATCTTATATATCGGAATGTCTGACACCTTATATTCCAAATCGTAACCTCAGATCCTCAAATGAGTGTCTCCTTAGAAATCCAAGAGCAAAACTTAAGAGAAGTGGTGAGGCGGCCTTCTGCTGTTATGCACCTAAAATCTGGAATAGCCTACCAATAGGAATTCGCCAGGCTAATACAGTGGAGCACTTTAAAAAACTGCTGAAAACACATTACTTTAACATGGCCTTCTCATAACTTCACTGTAATTTAAATCCTGATACTCTGTATATCCAATTCATTATAATAACTATTCGTGGTGGCTCTAAAATCTGTACTAACCCCTACTCTCTCTTCTGTTTCCTTTTCCGGTGTCCTTTTGGTGGTGGCTTGTGCCACCACCATCTACTCAAAGCACCATGTTGTTCCAACAATGATGCATGGATTAAAAGCCAGAAGTCTGTATGACCATCAACATAAAGTGACTCCGTGAGAACCCTAACTACAAAGAAGACTATTTCATTTATGTTAGGTAGAATGCCCAGAGGGGACTGGGCGGTCTCGTGGCCTGGAACCCCTGCAGATGTTATTTTTTGCTCCAGCCTTCTGGAGTTTTTTTTTTGTTTTTTCTGTCCACCCTGGCCATTGGACCTTACTCTTTTTCTATGTTAACTAATGTTGTCTTATTTTAATTTCTTATTTTGTCTTTTATTTTTCTTTTCTTCATTATGTAAAGCACTTTGAGCTACTTTTTGTATGAAAATGTGCTATATAAATAAATGTTGTTGTTGTTGTACAAGATGAATGAATGGATTACACTGGTCACCAAGCATTTTGCTACTGGGAGTCTTTCACCTTTACTTTAACAGGTTTCACTTGTTGACTCCAAATCTGAAAACCGTTTTCATCCAGCATGTCCCATTTTTTAGTTATGATGTTCCAGGTCTTGGACAACTAGGCTGACTGGACAGTAAAGGCAGATAACCATTTTGATAAATACCGGTAAATCCACTAGGGATGCCATTGACATAAATGATTTCACCACACATTACTAACAACTGTGAGTTGTTTACTTTGTCATTATTAATTTTTTTTTAAATTATTAATTTTTAATTAGCAAAAAAAATTTTGCTACTGATTACCAAGTCTTATTTGACATTATAAGCATAATGACACAACTCAGACGTTACAGTGCAGTAGGTAGAGGTTTTACTGTTAAACATAACATTGCATTTCAGGACATTTCGTTGGTTCCATTACTTTGAAAATTCTGTCAAGGCGATGGACAGAAATTGCAATTCATTTAAGAAATAAGTTTGGTCTCGAGAAAAGTGAAGACAAAATTAAGGAAGGTGTTTTTGTTGTTCCTGAAATCCGTGATGATAAGTTCAAAAGGAAACTGAAGCCCACTGAATCAGCAGCATGGGAAGCATTCGTGTGGGTTGTCCAGAATTTTCTTGGCAGTCTCAGAACAGAGAATAACATTAACCTTGTGGAGAACCTGATGAAAGCACATCAGCTTATGGGAGCCAGAATGTCACTGAAGATGCATTTTTTACATTCTCATCTCAACTTTTTTCCACCAAATCTGGGCAAGTTTAGCGATGAGCATGGGGAATGATTTCATCATGATATAAAGGTGATGAAAAACCTATATTGGGGAAAATTCACTCAAAACATGATGGGAGACTACTGTTGGTTCTTGCAAAGAGAGACGGATGTGCAGTACAAGTGCAAAAGTAAGTGCCTCAAACATTTGGGAGTACGCTGACCTCATTTTTATATTGAGATAGATTGACATAAATATACTTTACCGTGTCTCTGGTATCATCTTCTGGTTTGTTTTCAGAATAAACACATCAAAACAATTTTGGTGAGACATAGTCCAAACTCCAGATATCGTGTTGATATATTACTGTATATTGATATAAAAGTGTCAAAATGTCAATGATGTGTATTTCAAAAACCTGACGTGCTAGCTTAGTTCAGTGTAAAAAACTTAGTAAAGAGCTGGTCTGAAGTTCCCAGTAGCAAACAAAAATATTTTTTTGTAGACCAGTGTTGTTTTAGCACTGGATATCCATGTTGATGAAGAAACAGGGATTTACACTAGGTTATGCTGTATGTACGCTCACTTAGCTTCCTCTTAGTTTTACAACTATCTACTTCATCCAAAGCTGCTAATCCAAGATTAACAAAACTATGGTGGTTTCAAATCAAAGCATCAAGGAAAAATTCATGAATATTTGGTTTCATTATAGTTTAATTCATTCTGTTCTCAGGTTGTGTTTGTGAGAGACAGACAAAGGCTTTTCTACGGGTAACCAATGATTTGCTTATGGCAGCAGACTCTGGACAAACCAGCATATTAATTCTGTTAGACCTCAGTGCAGCATTTGACACTGTCAGACATGACATTCTATTGTCCAGAATGGAGAACATGCTGGGTATCTCTGGCACTGCCCTCCAGTGGTTCAAGTCCTATCTGACTGATAGGCAAGAGTTTGCTAGTCTTGGCAACAGCAGATCCAGCTCAGCACCAGTCACACAAGGAGTTCCTCAGGGCTCTGTCCTCAGCCCTCTTCTCTTCTGTATTTATATGCTTCCTCTTGGCCATATTATTTGTCGCTTTGGATTGGGTTATGATTTTTATGCACACGATACTCAACTTTTTTTCAATGTTAAAAGTGGAACTTCATCAGAGCTTTCTCAGCTCACAACCTGCCTCAGTGAAATTAATACCTGGATGGAGCAGAACTCTTTAAAATTAAATCGCAACAAAACTGATCTCCTGCAAATTGGGACTAAAGTGCAACTTAATAAAATGAGCTCCTTCCCAGTCCATCTTGGCGGTGATCTCATCAGACCTGCCTCTACTGCAAAGAATCTTGGTGTCATTTTTGATTCCTCCCTTTCTTATTCCGCCCACATAAACCACATTAAGAAACTTTCTTACTTTCACCTCCGTAACATATCCCATGTTTGCTCCTTCCTCTCCGATTATTGTAACTCGCTGCTGGCAGGTGCCCCTTCTAATCTTATATCACAGCTCCAGTTTATTCAAAACTCGGCTGCAAGAGTCCTTACTCGAACCAGCAGCAGCGAGCACATCACACCCATCCTGCTCCGTCTTCACTGGCTCCCTGTGTCTTACAGAATTGAATATAAAATCCTACTAATAACCTACAAAGCCTTAAATGACCTTGCGCCAGACTACATCACTATGTGCCTGTCCACCCACTAAGGTCCTCTGATTCTGGCAATCTTGTGCCCCCCACTAATCTACACTCCATGGGTGACAGGGCCTTCAGCTGTATAGCGCCCAGACTCTGGAATGACCTACCGAAATTAATCAGGTCAGCTGACTCCATGAATTCTTTTAAAAAACAACTCAAAACTCATCTGTTCAGGAAGGCTTTTAGCTCTACTTGACTTTATTACCCTTCTCTCAGTTTACCTTTATGTCAAAATGCTCATGTAACCTGTATGTGTGTGTGCGAGACCATCAATTATGTTGTCTGTTATGCTTTTTTTCTCTGAATTTACTGTCTTAATCTTCTTTATTTATTTATCTGATTTGTACAATGCTATATACTGTATACCCTGCTGTTCTATCTTAATCTCTGTGAAGTGCCTTGAGCATGGGAAAGGCGCTATATAAATAAAATGTATTATTATTTTTCTCCACCAAATAACTCAAATCCAGGTGATGGTTCAGGTTCAACTAAAGTTTTGTGATTTCTTACTTATAGATTAATCAATTTTTGCTGTAGCTCTTTCTATTATTAAGTTTTTACAGGCAACCAAATTAACAGAGAGACAAACTCATGGACAGTGTGAAAACATCAGCAATGTTCTTAAAAGCAACAAAACAATATGGCAATAAATTCATGGTGGTTTGCGTTGCTGCCTCAACACTCCAGAATATGGGATCCTGGCCCAGTGTGCAGTGTGCATGTTCATCTACATTCGATTGAGATTTTATTCCATTTGTCTGTTAAGTTGATTGGCAAATCTAAACTGAACCAGTGTTAGTGAGTGTGCCATGATGGGCTATGCACTCACCTTAAAGTCCCCAAAAGAATGGATGTAGTGGGCCAGAAAACAGAAACATAAGTGAAAACTTGTACTTCTAATTTAATATTAGCAAAGTCAGAAAATAATGATCAAATCAGATCACTGATACTGCAAAAAATGCATATACAAAAAGTAGAAAAACAAAACTAGAAATATTTTGCAACAAAAATGCCAATGGGGTTAACAAAATTGACTTGACAAGATTTCTTAAAATAAGCTAAATAATCTTAAATACAAATTTCTTATCAATAAAGTCAATAAATATTACAATAAAGAAAACTAGATTTTAACAGCATGTCACAAAAAACTTTTCACTTGCTAAGATTTTATTTTTGCAGTGTATTTAGGAAACACTGGGTTGACAAAACTTTACTAAAAACAGAAAACATTACATTTTTAAAATAATCATTTGGTGTTTTAAAAATCAAATGAAGAAGAAACTGAGTCAAACATCCAATTAAATATTTATGGACTGGGACTAAACATTAAAAATTTAAATGTAATTAAATGCTATTTATGCAGCTGCATTATTAAAGTATGTGAACTTAATGAAATCAGTTAAAACAATGTCCCTATGCCCAAAATAATCAGTGCAAGTCACCCTCTTTTTTTAAAGATTTTATATGACCCAAGACCCTTATAGACTTTAATATTATATTTGAATATAACATCATATTGCTGGAATGACTGCTGCAATGTAATTAACCATAAATTTGTAATTATAAGCTGTTTAATTATCTGTTAAATGTTATAATGTTAGCATCTCATTACATTTTAATTTGTTTTTTTCTCTTTTTGTTTGTTAGGGAGAATGCAACTAACCATTTCATTGTATTTTGGAACATATGGCAATAAACTATAATAAACTAAAATGAACATATTCAGTTGATAATACTTTATTATATTAATTTGGCTATTTAATTGTTTATTTTCCTATTTTTCTAATTCACATCATGTTTAGTGAGCATGGCGATACATTGCCTGGGGCTGCCACCTTACTGCTCCAGCCTCATCATGGCTTGGCACAGTTTCTGTGGTGTTTGTACGTATCTCAGTCTACCAGGATAGCACCTGTTAGTTTAAATGGGGAGGCTAAATTGGCCCGCTATGCATTTTAAATATATTAAAAAAGTAAGTTTAGAGTGGGGTTTTATAGTCATTGAGGAATACAATAACCCAAATATTAACTGCACTAGCCTTATAAATGGCAAAGCACAAGAACAGGAGTTCTTACATGAAATCAATGGCTGTTTTTTTAACAGGATATAATTCAGGTTGATGTGATTCAAGAATTAGGATCTAATAACCATAATATAATACTGTACATTTTACAGTGTTTTGAAAGAAAGCATGTTCAAAAATAAAGACTATTAAGTCAAATTTAAATCAGATGGGACAATGTCTTGCATCCTGCAGGTGGCGCTAGCTCCCTGGTTGGAATAAGTTCTTTTGTAATTGTGGCATGTTACATAACCCGACACTATATAGATATAAAAAGGCGATACTCCTCCCTTAGTGATACCACTTAGGTAAATCATGCCATTCCAAATAAGGAAAAGAAGATCCAATGTCATGCTGACTCTGACACACAGAAATAGTACAATGCCCATTTCGCAGTTGTCCTTAACTTGTCTTAAAAAGCTTACCTAGCAGTTCTTATATGGTGAACTCCTTTGTGCTAAATCTGGCCCTGTGTTAGCTGTACATGTGAGTGGATTTAAAATATTTTTTGTACAGAGCACAGTGACATATTACGCTTGTATACTTATTACATGTCTAAAATAAAGACCACCTGGGATTTATTTGGCTTGTAGATGTGGGGTTAGTTGAGGAACTGTGGAGCAACTTTAAAAACATTTCACACACAGTAAGGGTCAAGTTTATCCAAAAAAAAACAAATAATAAGAAATGAAAGTGAAATCCATGGTGAATGAAAAAAGAATTGAAAAGAATGATACAAAGGAAAAAAACAAAACAGTTTTAAGGCAAATGATTCCATTGCTAACTATAGATCTTATGCATGAGAGCACTGATTAAAAAGGATATTAGGAAAGCAAAACAGTAGTTAGAAATTACATCTGGTGAAGGCTAAAGATAACCAACAAAGACTCTTTCTGTATTTTGGTAGTAAAAGAACACTCAATGAGGAGGTGAGGTACACTGAGGGTGAACTAATATACACAAAAAGTGAAATGGTGAATGCTTTGAATGTCCAGTTTCCCAAAGTTTATGCAGTCAGTGAAGAAGTCAGTAACTTCCCATCAGTAACAGGGATAATTAAGGAGGTGCTTAGAGATTTGGAATTTGGAGAGAGAAATATCATGTAAGTGAAATAGACATAAATCAAACAAATTGCTGGGACTAGTTAACATTTATTAATGTTTAATAATAACATAATTATAATATTATATTTATATATTATATTATATATATAATAATAATAACAATATTATTTAATTTAAAGACTAGCGAGGCCTCATCTGCAATACTGTGTGCAGTTTTAGCCTCTGTATTACAAAAATGATGTAGCAGCACTGGAAAAAGTCCAGTGAAGAGCATTTAGTCTGACCCCAGGACTACAAGGTTCGAGGTATTAAGAAAGACGGATTGAACCTTTCCAGTATAAGCAATCAGAGATTGCTTATACATGATTGACTTTTTTTAGCTATGAAAGAAGTTAGCATGGTAGATTCCAGTTATTACTTTAAATAACAGTAAGTAATTCAAGAAGAACAAGGGGATGAATGTGAAAACTGTTAAGGGTAGGTTTCACACTAATGTTAGAAAATCTTTCTTTATGTAGACACATAAAGTGAATAATGAAGTGACATTGTAGAGAGTGGTATACTAGGGATTTTCAAAACACTACTCATTGTTTAGAAAAAATTGAGAGTGTAAGGTTAATGAGCTTTGCTGGACTGAATGGTCTGCACTGGTCAAAATTGTTCTTTTGTTGTAATGTGAGATAATAATACATTTTATTTTATACAAGGCGCCTTTCAGAGAACTCAAGGACACCGAACAAACAATAAAGATTGCTCAAGAATGTGCCCAAGAAGGTGGCTGCCAGGGGGCACATGGAAAACGGCTGAGCCCTTCTCTGCAGGGCTGTTGCCACACCCAGAAGTGTGGCCGGAAGGAGATTGTGCAACACCTGGAGCACTTGCAAGCTGCTTTATAAAAGGGGCTGCCTCACCCCATTCAGGGAGCCTGAGTAGGAAGGTGGAGGACAAAGCTTACAGGAGGAGGAGTGGAAGCAGACAAGAGACAGAAGAGAAAGAGAGGAAGAGAGTGCTTGTGCTTGTTATACTGGGCTGTATTGGTGGGAGACAAGACAAAAACGTTCCACAGCTGAATAAACATGTGTGGTGCTGAACTTGTCTCCTGGTGTCTGGTGCGGAGAATGTTTGGGGAGCTGCGTATATGTACAGTTAGGTCCGTACTACGAGTATTTGGGCATTGATACAATTTTCATAATTTTGGCTCTATGCACAACCATAATGTATTTGAAATGAAACAATCAAGATGTGATTGACGTACAGACTTGAAGTTTTAATTTAAGGTGCTTAAAAAACATTGTATGAGCATTTCACAAAAGACAACCATTTTTATACATGTTCCCCCATTTTCAGGGGCTTAAAAGCATTTGGACAAACTAACATAATGATCATTTTCAATGCTTGGTTGAAAATCCTTTGCAGTTAATGACTGCCTGAAGTCTGAAATATATGCCCATCTCCAAGTGTTGGGTTTTCACCCTAGTGATGCTTTGCCAGGCCTTTACTGCTGCTTGTCTTTAGGTTCTGCTTTTTCGTAAGACTTTCTGGCTTCCTGTTTGTCTTCAGCAAGTGAAATGCATGTCCAGTTGGGTTGAGGTGAGTTGACTTGGCCATTTAAGAATATTCCACTTCATTGCCTTGAAAAGCACTTGGTTTGCTGTCACAATATTTTTGGCTCATTGTCCATTTGCACTGTGCAGCATTGTCCTATCGGTGTTGCAGCATTTGCCTGAATCTGAGCAAACAGTATAGCCCTATAAACTTCTAAAATCATCCTGCAAATTTTGTCATCAGTCATATCAGCAATAAACACCAGTCCCGGCAGTCATGCATGTGCCATAACACCACCTTCACCATGCTTCACAGATGATGTGGCATGCTACAGTTCATGAATTTTTCCTTCTCTTCTCTGTACTCTTCTCTTTCCAGCATTCTGGTATATATTGATCATAATTTCTTTTGTCCAAAGAAAATTGTTCCAAAACTGGACTTCTTTTTAAAAACTATTTTCTGGCAAAGTCTAATCTGTCTTTCCTATGCTTGAGGTTTACCAGTGGTTTACACTTTGTGGTAAGCCCTCTGTATTTACTTTCATGATTTTAGACTTGGCAATGATAGGTCTACCTCCTGGAGAGTTTTCTTGGCTTGGCTAAATGTCATGAATTGGTTTTTCTTCACCAAGGAGAGAATTCTGCAAAAATCCAGCACAATTGTTTTCCATGGTTGTCCAGGCCTTCTAGTGTTGCTGAGCTCACCAGTGCGTTCCTTCACTTTAAGAATGTACCAGATGGTTGAATTGACCACTCCTGGTGTTTCTGCTATCTCTTAGATGAGTTTGCTTTGTTTTCTCAGCCTAATGAAGGACTGTTTTTACTTGCAAGGGCAGCTCTTTGGATTTCATATTGAGACTTAACAGTGACAGCTTCCAAATGTAAATTCCACACTTGGAATCAACTCCAGACCTTCTACCTGCTTAACAGTTAATTAAATAATGAGGGAATTGCTCACACCTGGCTATGGAACAGTTTGTCAGTCACATGTCCAGATACTTTTGAGCCTCTGAAAATGG
The DNA here is from genome assembly GCF_900747795.2 of Erpetoichthys calabaricus. Classification (NCBI taxonomy): domain Eukaryota; kingdom Metazoa; phylum Chordata; class Cladistia; order Polypteriformes; family Polypteridae; genus Erpetoichthys; species Erpetoichthys calabaricus. The sequence continues at coordinate 40,062,288 of NC_041399.2, forward strand.
GGAGACCATGTATAAAAATGGCTGTCATTTTTAAATGGCTCATACAATATTTCTTTTAAACTCTTTGCATTTGAAAGCCTACACTTCAATCATGTAATTATTTCTTCATTTCAAATCCACTATGGTGGCATATAAAACCAAAATTATGAAAATTGTGTCCATGTTCAAATACTTATCAGCCTAACTGTTGTGACCTCCAGAGGCTACACTGCTTTCCAAACACCTGGCACAACAGACACCAGGACACAAGTTCAGCAACATACACATTTTATTATATGTGCAGAAGCTCTTCTCCCTTAGTCCCCAAAAAAGCACAGTACACAGCAAAGTAAACCAATAAAGCACTTTCTTTGCCTTCTCTCTCTGTTTCTTCCTCTCTCTTCCTTACTCCTCCCTCAAGCTTTGTCCTCTTCCACCTGACTCTGGCTCTCTGAATAGAGTGAGATGGCTCCATTTATAGGACACCTGGAAGTGCTTCAGGTGTCCAGTGATCTTCTTCTGGCTGCACTTCCAGGTGTGGTGGCAGTCCTGATAAGGAGGGCTCAGCTGTTCCCCTTGTGCCCCCTGGTGGTGGCCATGGGTCCTGAGAGTGTTGCGGTTCAATGCTCCAACCCTGAGGCAACACAGCAAGCCAGGGGGCAGCCCTCTGTCATCCCGGGGGAGGCAATGTTAGGTGCAAGCTTCTTCTTCCGGTCCGTCTGTTACAAAGGTATTCCGGCCAGGTAAGAGTCCCCGCTGTCCATCACACTGTATATACAGGGTGAGTCAAAATTATGTTAACAGTTGAATGGCGGAAACAGTTTATTCACAAAACATATTTCATATGTGCAAGATGATTTACAGGAATGTCTTGACCTGTTTGCCATCACATGTACCATATGTGGCACATAAATTGAACACAAAAATTGTATATAAGTATAAACATAGCAATACCATTAGTGTTAACATAATTTTGACTCACCCTGTACATATACAGCAGACTGAAGAAGCTTTTTTGCTGTTCAGTTCAGTCCTTGTTCTTCAATAAACTCAGCATCTTTGGAGAAATACGTTTCAAACACTTGTTCGGTGTCTCATCCTCCCTAATTGCATTATATATATATATATATATATATATATATATATGGATGAAATTGTTTACTGTCAAATAATGCAAAGAGTACACGACACGTGTTTCGCCCTAATTCTGGGCTCATCACGCGTACATACTCACTGCACCCCCATCTCGGGAACTGAATCCAGTGAGTGTGTACGCCTGATGAGCCCAGAATTAGGGTGAAACACGTGTCGTGTACTCTTTGCATTATTTGACAGTAAACTATTTCAACCATTCTATGATATCTTCTCGAAACTGAAAGAGGGCACCGTGGTGGATGTTAGCCGACTTGCTGACCAACCACAAGGTAACCACCCATACAATCAGATTGTGATTCAGACTACAAATGCCATGAATATATATATATATTGTGAGGGATGGACGGCCAAATATTCCGGTCCACACCTCCAAGCCGCTAGATGGAGCTCTCCCAACAACATGGAAGTGCCCCAAATTCCAGCAGGGCCATATGGACATTGTAGTTTTTATAAACAGCCTTGCTGGATACCATGGGGACCACTAGGAGCCGCTGGAGGGAGGCTCACAGAGTGCTACGTGCCCTATAACCCGAAAGTGTGTCATGAACACATGACCGGAAGGAACGACGTGCTTCTGGGGTGAAGAAGTGGAGTTTTTATATGACCTGGAAGTGTTCCTAGTCACGTGGACAGAGAGGGCGAAACACTTCCAGGTCAAGGACTATAAAAGGACTAGGGGAAATCCCAGACGTTGAGCTGAGCTGGGTGGAAGGGTGGCAACGCTTCTGGGTGTGAGGAGGATTATTGATTTGTTGATTTATTGTTTATTGTGTTTATTTGAAGATTGTGGAGAAGAGGGTGCTTTGTGCACATTTTGTCCTAATAAATATAATATTTGGACTTTTTATTTGAAGATTGTGGAGAAGAGGGTGCTTTGTGCACATTTTGTCCTAATAAATATAATATTTGGACTTTTACCTGGTGTCTAATGTGTGGTCTGAGGGTTCAAGGGGTCACGGGGACCCTAAATCTGTCACTATATATATATGAGTGCAATTATATTTGCTTTAAAAAAAACATTGCTTAAAAAAGATACTGTTGTGTGTCATTTACCTGGAAAGTGTCATCATACAACCACGTCTTCCTTTTCTTTTTCTGATGAAGTGGCCAATAGTCTAAACACCATCCAACATCTTTGACTGATTCACTGTTTGTTCTGACTTTACAATATTTAGCAGTCATGTTTTGGAAATTTAATGTGGCATCAGGACCATTATCTATCCAGCCCTTTATTGATTATATAGTTGCATTCCAACCTAGTACATTACATTGATTTTTGTTTATTTTGGCTCACTTGTAACATGGCACATTTTCAAAAGCAGACATTTACAAGATAATCTAAGCAGGTTAAAAATAAAGCATTGATGACACATACTGTAGTATTGATTTTGCTTGCTGCAGTGGGTTCATCAATTGTGTCTTTCATTAGAACAAACAGAACAATTAATTCATAGAGACTTTACATCTTATTATTCTAAGCCACTTCCCAACCACCATGTTTAATTGCTATCACAGAAGGCAGAATGTGAGATAAACAACCTGCCTTTTGCTTTGTCGTTTCCTTTTTATGTTACAGTTCAACACTATGACAATGTCTGAATGCAATTGAACAAATATAATAAATCTTAACAAGACACAAGTATGAAATTAATTTTTTTTAGAACAAAAATTAAAAGCAATGCAGTTTTATTAAATGTGTAAAAATGTTTGAAAAATTGACTGACATACTTCTACCAGTTGGAGGAATCTAAAATATACTGCAAGAAGAAAACCAAATTAGGTGCAATATATTATAATTATTTACGTTACTTGAAGGGATATAATCTCTGTCTTTGTAAATGTTCATAGAGCAAATAGACTCAGCACTGTCTTCTCTTTCTTGTGCTCATTGAAAATAAAACATTATTATAGCCATGGTTACCACAGCATGAAAACTTGGAAAGCAGCTTCTCCTAGTTTAAGCACCATGATTGTTCATATGTCTTGCTGTGCCATGGTAAAAATATTTTAAATCTGAAGTAATTACTTAGAACGTGTAAAAGAGAGATAGCATGCTAATATAGTTGAGTCTCACATCTAATCTGTACATGCAAAAGCATCATCTGACAATCCCTGCTATCTGGTAATTCCATGTGGGAATTGCACTGGTTTTGTCCCAGTAGTAATCTGCAAACAGTACAGAGCAGCACCAGCACTAGTAAACACAGTGGCAAATGATTTTTTTCCTTTCAATTATTGGTTCACAATTTTGTTTGGTCCATTAGTCATTTTCTATGAAAATAAAGTGTGCACAACTGAAAAAGAAAGATTGCAATACATAAAGAGCTAATAACAAGACATTAAAAAAAAACTGGGTCTGTCTTTTGTTAGGGGTTTATAAAAGAATCATCCATCATTACCTCATTTTCTCCAGCATAACCTAATTTTTCTAACTCGCATTTTACAACCTTGATGATAATGTACACATAGGCCAATAGACAGAGGGAAATAAAGCACACTGAGTACTCAGGAAATTATGGGGTATAAGAAGGACGCTATATAGCACCCAACCCGACACAGACTGGACACGGGAGGCATGTGTAAAATAAAACAAATATTTATTTTTCTTCATCTGTGAGCTACGCCTTCCTTGTACCCACAGACACAACACAGTCCCAAGCACAGTAACAACACCAAACACTCTTCTTCTTTCTTCCACCACCACTCCTCCACAGCAAGCTTTATCCTCCTTCCACCCGACTCTGGCTGCTGAGAGGTGGTCGCTGGCTCCCTTTTATTGGGTACCCAGAAGTGCTCCAAGTGTTTTTATTGCCGACATCCGGCTGCACTTCCGGATAAGGCGAAACCAGTGCCCAAATGGGGCCAGCAGCTCCTGTTGCAGCACCCCCTGGTGGCGCCTGCGGAACCCCACAGAGTTGCACAGAACTCCAACCCCAATTAAGCCCTGTAAGCATAAATGCCTGTGTGTCCATCCGGTTGCTATGTATCTGTTATTCCAACAGACAGCGCATAAAAATTTGTAGTAATGTATTTTATGACTACAAATGTTTGAGATGCTACCTTCTGTTGGAATGATATTTGCAATGCATTATATAACAGCATGCATTACAAAATACACTCCAACAGAAGGTGCACTGCAAATATTAATGTTGAGGTCTACGTTGATTACTTAGATTTCTTCTTGTCTTAACTAGGTAGCACAGCTAGTATTTTCATAAAAGAAAAAGGAATAGACTATTTCCTTCAAAACAGCTGCCTTTCTGTGTAGCCCCTGCACTGTGTTGTTCGAGATAATCCTTAAATCTTATTGGTTTAAGACAAATGACTTCTGCAGAATGACAACTTTGATGTGGATCCAGCAGTGTTGGTAAAAGCCAACTGGGAGCCCCATGTTAGACCATAACAGGTAGTTGGGGGTCGCCCTCAATGTGTGGGGCATGGGGCTCGTCAGTAGTACATACTGAACCCTTTTGAGTATATGCTGCAGACATTAATGAGCACATGCCCCTTTGTACACGGAGCATGCACACTTTTACTATCATAAGCGGCATCTAACGGATAACAGCGGCCACTCAGTATCATCAGAGTTCAATGACCCTCCGTCTTAGTGTTCAGAGCGCACAACCCTTAACTTTCATAAATAGCGTCGTTCAGTTTTTGGTACCCTGGTGGCTGCCTGTGTCGTTTAATGGATTGATCTGCTCTGGGTTCCAGGCATAATAGAAAGTCCAACAGATTCGCCTCGTAGAAATGCACACTGCTGAAAAGAGAATAAATAAGGTGTTGTGTAAACTGCTTAGGTGGATAGGTGAACCATTAGGTTCGCTTCATAGATAGCATATGAAAAAAGCATGGTTTTCAAAAATCAAAATTACAATAAAAGAATTATATTTATATGGCACTTCTCCTATCTGCTCAAAGCACTTTACGTAGACAGTAGGGAGCCACTTCAACCACCACCAATGTGAGCATCTACCACGATGATGCAATGGCAGAAATTTTTATTCCAGTACGCTCACCATATGTTAGCTATGAGGTGGTGAAGGAGTGAGAGATGGCAAATTAGAGACAGGGGATGATTACGGGGCCAGAATGACCAGGGCGTGGTAGGCAATTTTGCCAAGACATTTGGAAACATTATACTCTTTCACAAAGAGTCAGGACCTCAGTTTTACATCTTATCCGAAGGATGGCATCATTGTTACAGCACCGTGTCCCTGCCACTGCACAAGGAATTGTGAACCGCACACAGACCAGAGGGTAAGCACCTCTTGATGTCCTCTCTAGCATCTCTTCCATCAGCACGTGGTATAGCAGGTCCACAGCTAAGCAGTTGGTCAGTTTTAAATAGGTAAATAATCACATGGCCGGTTTGATCTCTGTGGGTATGCGTGTTCATGCAGCTGTGGGAGGTTGGTGGGGTGATCGAGGCAGAGCACACCTGCATGTGAAGGTGTGGTATGTCTTAATTGCTTCATTGGTTTTCTGCGCTGCACCCACAGACCTGCTGATTCGGTGTCTCTTCCCCTGCTAATATCTGTTGGTATTTTGCACTGTTGATCTGAATTTCCATTTGTTAATTTAGCCACTGTTCTAAACAGTACCCGAGGATTTTTATTATTGTTATCTATTAATGTAGAATAGTATTCTGAGCGAGCTTTAAAGAGGGCTTTTTTATATTTATTAACACTCTCTGTCCATGCAATTTGAAAGACATGTAGCTTTGTTGTTCTCCATCTGCGCTCCAGTTTTCGACACTCTAATTTAAGAGCTTGAGTGTTTTCATTAAACCAGGGAGAGTTTCTATGTGCTTTGATCACTTTTGTTTTAACGGGAGCCACTGTGTCCAGAGCATCTCCCAAGGTCACATTATAATGTGATGTTAACTGATCTAAATTGTTTTCCACAATTACAGTCGACTTACTCAAAGTATCTATAAATTTTGAAGCAGAATTACAATCTAGATGTCGCACTGTCTTTGTTTTAATCTGGGAGTGTGTTGACAAGGGCTTTGTAAGTTATAATTAAATCTAATGTGTGGTTATGATTATGAGTTGGACCTTTGACGATCTGACAAAATCCTACTGAATTTAACAAATAAGTAAAACATTTGCTAAAAGTGTCAGTTTCCACATCAATGTGTACATTAAAATCCCCCATCAGTACTACGTGATCATAATTTATAGCCAAATCAGATAGAAGGTTGCTAAATTCAGTCATGAACAATGAATACGGCCCTGGTGGTCTGTAGACTAGCACTATAATTGTGTTGGAATCTGTTTTAATATTTAAAATGAATGCCTCAAAGGATGTAAAGTTACCTAAATTTTTAGAAGTGATTTGCATTTTGTTACAATGAATTATTCCAAGGGCTCCTCCTCGACCAAAATCTCTAGACTTATGAAGGAACGAGTATCCATCTGGTGACGCCTCAGCTAGGGGGACAGTGTCACATTTACTAAGCCAGGTTTCAGTGAGAAGACACAAATCAGATTTTGTACTTAATATAATATCATTTACCAAAACAGCTTTAGTGCCAAGAGAGCGAATGTTCAATAAGCAGCATTTAAAACTGCATGGTTCTTTCTGAACTGCTGATATATTTTTTGTTTTAATTTGAAGTAAATTTCTATTACAGATGCCCCTGGTGGAGGGTCTGGTTACAGACTGGGACGGGATCAAGAGGCTCCCTAGAGCAACTGGGAGTGATGAGCTGGCCCGCACCATCACACAGCAAATCTAGCCTTTTGTTAGATGGTCTCCCATCCAAGTACTGGTAAGGCCCAAATGTGGTTAGATTCAGGTGGTATGGCTGCCATGTATGGTGGTAAGTTGCAATGTGTGGTCCAGCACAAAAAGTCAGTCTTTCACTAATACTGCTGGGGGGTTTCACAAAGAAATTTACTGACTTTATAAAGAAATGCTGTTTGCAAATGCAAAAGTATAAGAATGGGATTGCAATATCACAGAATTATTGCATTCGTGGCTATTACAGAGCTGTTGAGTAGTCAAGAAAGTTGACATTTTGAATTCTAAATATAAGGTATTTTAGAGCTCAAAAACTATCAAAATGAAAAGGATTACTTAAACTGATGCCTAGAATAGGTGAACAAATGAGAGGAAACAGATATAGGTGTAGGTCACTGCTCATTTAATGGCATGGCTTTGATGTGTGGTCAGAACTCTGCCCATGGCTCCCTTTTCGTTGGTCTAAGCTCCACTTAAATTTAATCTGGCTTGGGCTCTCCCCACTTTATTAATTTGCTTTTCAAATCAATTAGGCTGATCTCTGTTGTCCTGGGTCCTTCCTGGGTGGATGTAATAAAAATTATTCAGTTGCCCAGATTTGGCACCCTGTGACTCTGAACTAGTTTTGAGAATGTTTCATTAGAATGTAACATTATGCAATTTTGCCATTTGTAGAGTTTTCTTAGCAGATTTGTAGGCAGTTTGTTCTGCGGTTAAAATACAATGAGCAGCAAATCTGACAAAATGTCCAGAGTGAATCTCTCCAAAGGGGACAGCAAAGTAGAACGTGCTTCAGTTTTACAGTGTAACGATACATATTAGTCCAAAATTATGTATTAAGTTTGGCCAAATAACATATACTCTCAAAGAGGAACATTGTTCTATCAGAAAAGGCAAAAACACATATTTTCAAACCTTTTGACTACTTAAATAAATTGTCATGTGAAGGTGAATTCTTGTTTTGATAATGCAATAGAATACAAATTATCCGAAGTTCTGCATTATTTGAGACAAACTTGCAATTGTAATGCACTACTTTTCACGTAATTCATAAAAGCTTTGCTGTAAAGACTGTACCGACTACTTAAGTGCTGTATTTTTAACCTCAGCTGTACAGAGCGAATGGTTTGCGGAGCCTGTGACTGTGGGAATAAGGGTGTGACTCATTCACCCCTCCCTCGGCTAGTGTCAGTTTGTCATCAGAACTGACCAAGTACATAAGCTCTACTGTTTTGTTCATTTAGGATTTTTGTGTTTATATATTTCAAAATGCATTGCTGAACTAGTGTGGAATCTGTGAACCTGCATTCTCTGGGTCAGAGGTGATCACATTGTGGTGTGAGTTAAATGGAGAGCTCCATCTGTCAGCTGCATACAGCCTGTCTGTGACTACTGTGGAGCATTCTACTTACTGGTGCCATCAGCTGATTTCTCTCTGCGGGGTGTCGCATATCCACTGCACCCGTCCATATTGCAAATCCCACCCTCATCATCGATTGATCTGCTGTGGACTCACACCACACAGCTTCTCGTTTCAAAGGTTTGAACTATGGTGAGCTGTGAACCAATGGTCTCCAGCTCATAGGCCCGTGATGTCAGTTGATTTCTCTCTATCTCTGCGTCAACCCCCTCTTTCTCTGTGTGGCATTGCTGCTACAGCCATCCATTATATTTGAGTTTTCAGCTATCTAAGAAAGCATTGGTCCACGTTACAGCAGATAATTAGGGTTCTGTTTTGTTTTAAACATGACAGAAGAACAAGAATTAACACACTATTAATACAGAAGTGGTATCATATAATGTGTTCACCTGCCAACTTCTACATTTTTTGTGAAATTTAGAAGAAATTTGAATGTTTCCAAAAGCTATTAAACAAAAAGAGACTCATTTCATTGTCTGAGCAAGCACACCCACTGTCAGTGCTTACTAACAAAATGAAAAGTTCAAATCTAAAAATGTACCTTTACCTTTCAGTTTTTTGCACATTTTGAAGCAGTTCAGATCTCCTTAAAGTTCTTACGTCCTTAATAAATGAAGAAAGACAAGTAATAGCACTGTCATATTTTTTTCTTATTTGCTGTTTCTTTTGTATAGCATGTACATTTCAATGAAAAAATGTAGGCACTCTTGACCAAATTACGTATTTTATTGGCATTTGAAGTTAAAAAATAGTAAATACAACTTCAACAGCAAACAAAGGCACTTTGAAGGAAGTTGTTAATGTACAGTTATGATTTATTTGATGAACTGAAAAAATGTAAAAAAAACACAATGTTTAGGCGCTCTTTCTGTTTTAAGGTCTCGTAACTCATTAGTGTGGTCAGGATTAGCAAGTTAGGTGTTAGTCTGGCCACCAACTATCATTAAGAATTATCAGCTGATGACAATTTGAGAGCCTCATGGACTCTTCATTGTAAAACACTCATCAACCACTGGCTCTTTTAAGCAAGTGACTGAGGATGAGAAAACCGATATAGACAAAGCAAGGGAAGGCAGTTAAAAGATATAAAACTGCTTCCAGCTAGCATTTTCAACTGAAATGTCACTGAGAAATGGCAGTTAATCAGAACTGTGGAGGTCAAGACAAGATCTGGAAGACCATCAGATAGAACAACTTGTATGCTGTACAGAAAGCCAAAGTAAAGTCTCACATGACTGCAAGGACCCTGCAGGCAGATTTAGCTGAGAAAGGAGTTGTGGTGCACATGGACATTGCCTTTACGGAGCCTTCAGAAGGAAACCTTACCTGTGATCTCATTAAAAAAAACAACCTGTGAAGTAAGCAAAGCAGCATTTGCATAAGACGAAGGCATTTTGGAACCAAGTGCTGTGGGCAGAGGAAGTTAAAATGAAATGGCCACAACATTACCTTGGATAACTGGCATTCTTATAAGGTTTCTTTTAAGAAACAAAGCAGCAACATTTGCAAAAAAGAGCACTTTGACAACTGTAACTGTGTTTGTTCAAAATTACCAAAAGCTTGCTTAATAGGACAGTTCAGGCAATAGTATGACACGTTTTCAAATAATTCCACAATCCAAATATATTCTTTTTAAAAGTTTTAGTAAAAATTCAAAGCAAAACAGTTCACAAAAAATAGATAAAAATTGATATTACAAAAAAAAGAAAAATTGTTGTTTAAAGACAGTTCTGTTTAAGGCTTATTTATCTTGTTTCATATTTCTCTAAGTTTGGTCATACTGTCATACTTTCAAATGTTCATATCAAAGCGATGAGGATGGTCAGAAAACTGTATGCCAATGCTCTTTTAATAAACTAATCTAACAGTCCAAGCTTGCAGTGAAACTATTTCATATGTGGCTTAATGAACACTCAGTTTTAAAGATTTAGCTAAGAAAGCTCTACTTTATGTTAACTTAGAGCGGGTAAAAGACTATCCCATAATCTAAGTAACTATGAGAAACTGACATTTTATTGAAATTAAACAGACACTTATGTGAATTTAAAACTAGCATTAACTTTCTAAGATTGGCTCTTACACCATCTGTTAAGTGTGAGGGTGCATCTTTTATGCTTTAGTATTGCGTGGCAGTTAGTGACATAGGAAACATTGTGCAAGTACAGGGCAGAATGGATTCCAGTACAGTAAATCCTTGAGGAGAATATTAGAAAGTCAGTCAAGGAACCAAAATAAGGATGGCTTCTATAACAAGACACAAATCCAAAACACATTTCGAAATCTTCTATGATGTACCTCAAGAAACACAAGGAGAAGGTTTTTTGGAATGGCACTTGCCATCAACACACTTGCTTGTTCTCCCCATGTCTGCATGGATTTCCTCTAAGTGCTCCGGTTTCCTCCCATTATCTGATTACGTTGAGGTTAGGTGAAATGGCGATGCTAAATTGGCCCTAGTGTGAGTTTGGTTTGTGTGTGTGTTTGCTTTGTGGAAGACTGATGCTCTGTCCAGGATTTGTTCCTGCCTTGTGCCATGTGCTAGCTGGGATAGACTTCATTCAGCACACCCTGTGACTCTGGTCTAGATTAGGTGGGTTAGAAAATTACATGACATTTTTTAAGTGAATCAAATAATTTGTAGGATTTTCATAAAAATTGTACTCTTTTAGTCTGTTTACTGTTAAAGTTAATTTTACTTCAAATGGCATGAACATAAGTAATTTGCCCAGAGTTGTCCAAACTTTTGTAGAAATAAGCACCATCACTCCTTAGGTCCACATGAAATACCAACTAGCCTATAAGTACGACAGTAATGAACACTGATAGCATTTATTTCAAAGAGAGATAACCAATCAGATTAAGTGTAGTAAGAGGTGTTTATCACCTGATATCCAAACCTGCTTATTCTAGTCTATTTACATAGGTAGAGTAAATGCCAACTCTGGACAGGTCAGTATTTCATCTGAAGGACCTCAAGCACACTTACACACCTAACATGCTGTCACCCCAACCTGAAAAGCTGTTATTATTTCTAACTATTTCCTCGCTATCTGTCTTTCTTGGTCAACTTTCTTCTTCAGTATCACTTTAAAGATCAAAACAAGAACTTTACTTGCAGCACAGTCATAAAAATCCTTTGTTTGCTCTAGTTTAATTCAGTGAATTAGAAAATGCTTCTGAGACATCATCAAAGAGACGTCTTTAAGGCTGATCTCAAAATCCTTCTTCTTCCATATAAAGCTTTAAATGGCTTGGGCCCTTCTTACTTAACAGATCTCAGTGTATCAATGCATACAGCACATACAGAAGAGTAAAATTTGATCTCAAGGTGCCATTCTTGTAATGGTGCCAAGGATAAGGAAAAGTACTGTGGGAGTACAAGCCTTTAGTTAAAGGCCACAAAGCAGTGTGAAATGATCTGCCTTCTTGTTTAAAAGATGCCTTGATCTAAGTATTTAATTCTAGTCTGAACTCCGTACAAAGCAAAATCTCCAGTAATAAATGAACACCTAAAGTTTTATGTACTGTATAAAAACTCTCTCTCCTTAAAACACTTTTAAAATTTACTTTAACTCTGTTTTGTCATTAATTAGCAAACCTTGATTCAAGTTGCTGATTTTTTGTTCAGTTGTTAGGTAATTGTGGAGATATCTGTTTGTTAGTTATTCATAAAAATCAATATAAATTGATTGATCTTCTTCCTCTTCACCTTTCTCCTCCCCTGTACTTCCATTCCCATCACTCTGTTTCCCTTGTATTCACTGTCTCTTCTCATCACATATCCATACCACTTCAGCCTACTTTCCTGTACTTTCTTAGATCTCTCTCCTACTTTTGTTATACCTCTGATTGTCTCATTTCTTATTCTGTCCTGTTTTGTAACTCCACACATCCACCTCAACAGTCTCATTGCTGTCACATCTAACTTCTTCTGCTGAGCTCCCCTGTACTGCTCATGCCTTAGCTCCATACAGCATTGCTAGTTTTACCACTTTCTTAAAATCCTTACCTTTAACCTTCTCTTTAATTCGTTGCTCACACAATACTCCTTATATCTTTTTCCAATTGTTCCATCCACACTGCACTCTATTGTTATCTCTGCTTCTAGTTTTCCATCTCGGGCTACCACTGATTCTAGATATTTAAATGTATTGATTTTAAATGTATGTTATTACTGTAACAATTAGCAATTTATTAATACTGCTTCATAGCTGTAAATATTTACATGTGCTTGGAGCCTGTTCTCAGTTAAGGGCTTCATAACAAAAAACAAAAAAAACGGAATTTAAAAGCTGTTCATTTGAATAAGTGGATTTTTTAAAATTCCAAATAAATGAGGTTATGATTGAATCTATTTTCTTAAAGAAGATTTATTAATGTATATGGGGAGGTTTTTAAATAAGAATGAAGCTTAGGGAGGATATCCATCTTGACAATGTTAATTCTCCCTGCTAAAGTAAGATGGAGGGTAGACCATCTATGCTTGTCTTGTTTAATTTTGTCCATGCATACAGCAAAATTTTGCTAAAAAACGAGCTTTATATTTACCTGTGATGTTGATCCCTAGGTGTTTAAACTGATCTGCAATGATAAAAGGGAAGGTGTTTAATCTAATGTTGTTTACTAGATAATTCACTGGAAAGAAAACAGTTTTGTTCAAATTAATTTTGAGTCCAGATATCTTTTGAAATTCTGCTAGTGCTGTTAGGGCTTTAGGCACAGAATTTTGTTGGTCTGATATATACAGTACCATATCATGTGCATATAATGATATTTTCTCTGAAAATTCCCTTTATCTCTGATGCATTTTGATAGTAAACAGCCAATGGCTCAATGGCGATTGCAAATGCCAGTGGTGACAGGGGGCATCCTAGTCTAGTACCGCATTCTAGTTTGAAATAGTCTGAGATAATGTTGTTACTACAAAGTGAAGCTTCTGGACTGGTATACAGTTTGGTATACTGGTTCAGGCCAACCCAAATTTATGCAAAGTGGTGAACAGGTAATCCCATTCAACCATACCAAATGCTTTTTTCTGCATCCAAAGATAATATGATCTCTGGAGTGTTAGACTTTATGGGTTAATATATTACATTAAATAGTAATATCGAAGATATTCAAAGATTAAAAAGGCGACCCTACAACAACCTAAATCAGAAGGCGGCATGGCTCTACCTAATTTTCATTGTTATCACTGGGTGGCAAACAGGCAAGCTATAAAACCTGGACATTGACACAAATTGGGGAGCATACACTAGCTTGGTCTTCAATAGAAATGAAATCCTGCAGTATTTCTTTATATTCCTTGCTTTGTACACCAGTAAATACGAATTATCGTCAATATACTAACAACCCAATTGTCCTTCACTCAGAATATGGAACCAATGTAGGAAGCACTTCAAGTTAGAGAATATTTTATCTGTGGCACCTCTGCATGATAACCACCTCTTTCCCCCATCTCGAACTTACACAGTTTTTAACGTTTGGAAAATGTATGGGATTAAATTATTTAGCGATTTTTATATAAATAATGTTGTTGCTTCCTATGAACAATTACACTCCAAATGTACTATCCCATCAACACAATTTTTACACTACCTCCAAATTAGAAACTTTGCTAAATAAAAACTGCCCAGTTTTCCTCACCTCCCACCTATTTCTATTCTAGAAGAGATATTAATTAGTCTTGGGGACTCAACAACAACAACATTTATTTATATAGCACATTTTCATACAAAAAGTAGCTCAAAGTGCTTTACATAATGAAGAGAAGAAAAATAAAAGACAAAATAAGAAATTAAAATAAGACATTAGTTAACATAGAAAAGGAGTAAGGTCCGATGGCCAGGGTGGACAGAAAAAACAAAAAAAAAACTCCAGAAGGCTGGAGAAAAAAATAAAATCTGTAGGGGTTCCAGGCCACGAGACCGCCCAGTCCCCTTTGGGCATTCTACCTAACATAAACGAAATAGTCCTCTTTGTAGACTGCATTTCTATAATACAGGTGCATCTCAACAAATTAGAATATCATTGAAAAGTTAATTTATTTCAGTAATGCAATTCAAAAAGTGAAGCTCATATATTATATAGATTCATTGCTCATAGAGTGATATATTTCAAGCATTTATTTCTTTTCATTTTACTGATTATGGCTTACAGCTAATGAAAACCCAAAATGCAGTATCTCAGAAAATTAGAATACAGTAGTGCTTTGGTTTGCGAGCATAATTCATTCCGGAAATGTGCTTGTAATCCAAAGCACTCGTATATCAAGGCGAATTTCCCCATAAGAAATAATGGATTCATTCTACAACCCAAAAATATTCATATAAAAATGATTAACACTAGAATTACCAGAGCCAACGAAAAAACTCGTAAATATGGCCCACCTTAAATCCCTTCGCACCTCTTCGTCAGCATCTTTTTTCTTCTAAATGTGTTGATAAGCCCAAACAGCAAGCAGCCTGCTATACCATCCACACCATCGCCTCAGAATGGGCAAGAAGTTCTCCCAGTTCCTGCCTTGATTGATTATCTGGGAGCGAGCTACCCAGAATTGTAAGGGGAAATAATTTGATGTGTGTTTTGTGTCTACAACAATCTATGTAAACACATCGTTAAAACAAGAAAGATTTTTCATGTTTTAGTAATAAATGACAAAATGTACACATGAACTGTATAATGTGTGAAGGCTGATGGCCAAATATCAAATAAACACTTTCATAAAAGGTGCAAGTACAATACAACAGCTTCCATGGTGTAGTGGTAAGATCTGCAGACTTATAATTCGGAGGTCATGAGTTTGAAACCGGCTTCCCAGAAAATTTACCGTTTTGAGTAGTGAGCTGATTTTATTGTTAATATTATACCATAAAAACATACATTTGATTTGTGTCTGTAACAGCAAGTGTAAATTTATAGTACTTGCAAAAGTTAGCATTTTTTTTTACTTTTATTCTCTCAGTCATGATCACGATACAACACCCACCCCCCACCCCAGATCTGATGCAGTTACTTTTTATCTGAAACTGGGAATAACTGTAGATGTGAGTGGTGTTTTGAGACAATGGAACTGGAACTTCTCTGATCTGGAGGGATAAAAGCGGACACACAAACACTGGTGAATCTGCCTTCTTCGTATCTCACCGTCACTTGAATTTTTTTTATTCAGTTTTATTGAGTGTTCCTGCTGAGGCTGAATTAGTATGCACCTTATGGTCCATGATATCAAAGCTGCACTGACAAAAAACTGAGACATAGGTATATATGATATTTGGAATAACTCATTTTATGACTGGTATAGTACATTTCGGAAAACATTGTGGCACTGATGCAGCATTATTCATATTATTCATATTGATTCGCACGACTTCTTGCGCTTGTAATCAGAGAGCGCTTTTTTTTTTTCGATCTTGCCAGTGTCCACTTTTGGGTGCACAGTGCTGTTTCTTTTGTACTCCAGGACATGCAGAAGAAAGAATAGTACAGAGATGTCAGTTCCACGCTATATGCAATCATCAGATTCAAATGTTAACAGTTCCCACACACCCAAGGACCATCCTTTCTACATTTACGACATGTGTACCTATGCTGTGGTTACTATTACACTGAAGGGGCTGGGGAAGTGGCGGTCTTGGAACAGAAGCTTGTCAATGTTACATCCTCTTTTGCTTTATCCATCGCCTTTTCTTATAAGAAGTGATGACGAAGCTCCTCTGCAAGGTAAGCCATTAACCCTCAGTGGCCCCTGTGCATGCCTTGTACAGTACATGTGCGTTGATCACTGCCAAATCAAGCGTGTTATAGCACACAGCATCCGGCCTCCTGCATGCTCCTTCTCGCACTGAATAAGCTCTCGCCTTCTGGTGCACGATGCCAGCACTGAAAAAAAAAGAAAGAGACAAATATATGTGACATTTTGAAGAAATCATTTTATAACCTGAATAGTACCATTCAGAAAACATCGTCGCATAATGCAATATTATTTGAAAAAGAACAGCGTGAGATCAGCTGTAAATGTATGGCATTTCTAAAAGTTAGCTGTTTTTCAGTCTTATTCTCTCAGTCAAGTTCACGCTCTCCCTTGCCCCCCCGCTCCCCCACACCCCTTTCTGATCTGACTCTAACTAACAGCACCAGTATATATTCTCACCAGATCTGATGCTGTTCGTTTTCAAATAATATTGCATTAGTGCGTTGATGTTTACTGATTGGTACTATTCAGGTCATAAAATGATTTCTTTAAAATGTCACATATATTGTCTCTTTCTTTCAGATGTGTAATAGAAACCACAGCATAGAGAGAAGTATGTACATTGTAACAGGTACACATACCGTAAATGTAGGAAGGATGGTCCTTGCATTTGTGTGAACTGTTAACATTTGAATTTGATGATTGCATATAGCGCTGAACTGACCTCTCTGTACTATTCTTTCCTCTGCATGTCCTGGAGTACAAAAGAAACAGCAACATACAGCAACATGTGGGGACTGGCAAGATCGGGAAAAAAAAAACACGCGGTCACTGATTACAACCGCAAGATGTTATGCGCATGAATATAAATAATATGAAAAATGTTGCGTCCATGCCACAATGCTTTTTGAAATGTACTATACAGGTCATAAAATGAATATTTCCAAATATCATATATACCTGTGTATTGTGATTGTGACTGAGAGAATAAAAGTGAAAAAAAATATGTTAACTTTTAAAAGTGCTATAAATGTACATCAGCTGTTACAGATGCAAACCAAATGTATGTGTTTATTGTATTATACTAACAATAAGAGCAGCTCACTACTGAAAACGGTAAATATAGGAGGCAGTCAGAATCGAACCAGGGAACTCTTGAGTACAAGTCAGCAAATCTTACCGCTACGCCACGGAAGCTGTTGTATCGTCTTTGAACCTTTTGTGAAAGTATTTATTTGATCTTTGGACTTCAGGCTTCACACATTATATAGTTTATGCCTACATTTTGTCATTTATTACCAAAATAGGAAAAACGTTTCTGATTTAACAATGTGTTTACACAGATTATTGTAGAAACGGAACACACATGAAATGCATGTGTTCCAAATAACGATCTATTATTTCCACTCTAAAACTCCAGCACTTCACTCCCAGATAATCAAGGCATGAGCTGAGAGAACTTTGTGCACGTTCTGTGCCGGTGGGGGGATGGAATAGCAGACTGCTTGCCTTTTTTGGCACATTTATAGGACATAAGATGCTGACGGAGAGGTGCGAAGGGATTTAAGGGAGGCTGGATGTACAGGTTTTTTCGTAGGTTCTGGTAATTCTAGTGTTAATACAAAATATAATGTAAAAATACATAAAAAAATTAACCTGCACTTTACCTTTGAAAAGAATCGTGGCTGGTGTGAGGAAGACGAGAGAGAGGAGAGGAGGAAGGTTATTGTGTAGGACAACTTTCATTATAACTAACGGAATCACTGCTATCTGTTGGCTCACTTTTTCTTTTTTTGCGACTTTAACAAGGAACCTATCCAATGACAGTTGCTTTTGCCTGAAAAGTCACTACACTTGGACACAAAATAACAAAAAATGCTTTACGCATTGTAAGGTGTCAAACTCTTTTGGGATTCCCCCCAACGGGAAGACATATGGAAGAGCGTCCCAAAGCAACCGCATGCTCCCAGCACTGTAGCAGTTCGCCACAAAAGTGAATCCAAAAAGATTGCGGTCATGCTATAAGCGCCTGCCGTCAATAGGTGATGCAAGGAACATTATAAATGCAAATCAGTGACTCACGCGTTACAGCACACGCACATTACAGCACACACACGTTGTCACAATGCTATAGTAAACAGTATACTCTCATACACATGTTGACTATATGAGTGAGGCATGCCAACTGACACCGAGCATGGGAGACAATTACCCACAATACCGCGGAAAGAGAAGAACTTTCGGCACAGTTGTGATCATGTGACGCTTGGCATATATGTACTACTTCCATTGCAAGACCTCGCTTGTTTATCAAGTTAAAATTTATTACAAATTTTAGCTTGTCTTGCAAAACACTCACAGACTAAGTTACTCACAATCCAAGGTTTTACTATATTGTGAAAAAGTTCAACATTGTAGACTCCCGGTGTCCCACTCCACTCAGCTAATTAACCGAAAACACCTGCAAAGGTGTCCTGAGCCTTTAAATGGTTTCTCAGACTGGTTCAGTAGGCCACACAATCATGGGGAAGACTGCTGACTTGACAGTTGTCCAGAAGACAGTCATTGACACCCTCCCTTCACAAGGAGGGGAAGCCACAAAAGGTCATTGCTAAAGAAGCTGGCTGTTCACAGAGTGCTGTATCCAAGCAAATTAATGGAAAGTTGAGTGGAAGGAAAAAAATGTGGCAGAAAAAGGCGCACAAGCAACAGGGATAACCGCAGCCTTGGAGGATTGTGAAGCACAGCCCATTCAAGAATTTGGTGGAGATTCACAAGGAGTGGGCTGGAGTCAGTGCTTCAAGAGCCACCACACACAGACGTATCTGGGAAAGGGGCTACAAATATCACAGCATTCCTTGTGTCAAGCCACTCCTGAACCAGAGACAACATCAGAAGTGACTTACCTGGGCTAAGGAGAAAATGGACTGGATTGTTGCTCAGTTGTCCAAAGTCCTTTTTTCAGATGAAAGACAATTTTGAATTTAATTTGGAAATCAAGGTCCCAGAGTCTGGAGGAAGAGTGGAGAGGCACAGAATCCAAGTTGCTTGAGGTCCAGTGTGAAGTTTCCACAGTCAGTGATGATTTGGAGAGTCATGTCATCTGCTGGTGTTGATTCACTGTGTTTTATCAAGTCCAAAGCCAGTGCAGCCATCTACCAGGAAAGTTTAGAGCACTTCGTGCTTCCCTCTGCTGACAAGCTTTATGGAGATGCTGATTTCATTTACCAGCAGGACTTGGCACGTGTCCACACTGCCAAAAGTACCAATACCTGGTTTAATGACCATGGTATCACTGTGCTTGACTGGCCAATAAACTCACCTGACCTAAACCCCATAGAGAATCTATGGGGTATGGGGTATTGCCAAGAGGAAGGTGAAAGATACCAGACCCAACAATGCAGACGAGCTGAAGGCCGCTATTAAAGCATCCTGGGCTTGCATAACACGTCAGCAGTGCCCCAGGCTGATCGCCTCCATGCCACGGCGCATTGATGCAGTAATTCATGCAAAAGGAGCCCCGACCAAGTATTGAGTGTGCACATGGACATACTTTTCTGTAGGCCAACATTTCTGTATTAAAAATCATTTTTTTATTGGTCTTATGTAATGTTCTAAATTTCTGAGATACTGAATTTAGAGTTTTCATTACTTGTAGGCCATAATCAGCAAAATGAAAGGAAATAAAAACTTGAAATATATTACTCTTTGTGTAATGAATCAATATAATAAATGAATTGCACTTTTTGAATTGAATTACTAAAATAAATTAACTTATTGATGATATTTTAATTTATTGAGATGACACCGGTAAATAAAAACATTCTAAAGTCCCATCTTTTTAAAGATCCCAGAGTACACTGGGAAAAGGATCTCTTACTCAACATTTCGGAAATGGAGTGGAAGGCAGCCATGCACAGAATTCAATGCAAATTGAATGTGCAAAACATTCAATTATTCAACCTAAAATATTTATTGAGCACATTTATCTCATTTAAAATTGTCAGATATGTTTCTAGGGCAAGATCCAACCTGTGATTGTTGCAATCGAGTTCCAGCCTCACTAGGCCACATGTTTTGGGCCTGCAACAAATTAACATAATTCTGGACCAAAATCTTTAAATGGCTTTCAGATGTGTTTGGTGTACCTCCAGATGGGCCTAAAGTGGAGAAGGACAAACAAAATGTAATTGCCTTTACTACACTATTGGCACATAGACTTATCTTGCTCAAGAGGAAGAATCCTAACCCACCTCTTTCAAGACAGTGAGTAACTGATGTTATATACTATTTGAAAATACAAGAAATCAAATTCTCAATTAGAGGATCTGTTAAAAACTTTTTTAAAACCTGGCAGGAACTAATCAATAACATTTTAGAATAAGCATTTATATTGGGGGAAAAGACTCTTTTCTCTCTTTACTACTCTTAACAGCTGAGTATAAAAAAAGCTGTCCATTATATTAAGGTAACTACAAGGTGGAGACTACTGACAGATTTTTACTGCTGCTACTGAATTCCCAAAATCCAATATTGCATAACCCAAAACAGATGAAAAAAGAGTAAATGTTATATAATGCCATACCATTCACAAACCCAAACCAGTATCACTTTTTGCCAGAGTTTATTCTAACAATACCAGGAACAAACCAGAAAACAGCTGAGGGCAGGGTGCAGATCCATTGCAGGGCTAAAGGGAAGCAATGGACACCATAGATATTTCTTAAGGTACAGGATTTATTTACTGGCTTACTTTAACTTAGCTAAAATTCTGAAGGAAAATTCCTACACTTTGTATGCTAACATGTTGTTTTCTTAACCTTCTTACTTATGTGTGGATCTGTGACCAGCAGGGAGAGTTAGCAGGACGGATTGACAAGGTTCACTACAGAGAAACACAGCGTGGAAAAGTCATTACACTTACAGTGCCATCTCAAGGACACAATGGAGACAAAATAATAACAGCAAGCCCAAGAAATATTCTCTCACAGACTGATATAGTGTAGCAATAAAAACAAAAAGCAGAAGTATTTACTTTTTTCTTTTTATTATACAATGTAATATAACAATATCAATAACATAAGAAGAATTATAATATGTATGGTAATAATATTTCATAAACAGATTATATGAGTGCAAAAGTTATGGAATACAAAGAGCACAGTGACACATTTAATACAGAATGAACTTTGTGGTTGCCTACATGATCTTTGAAATAATAATGTTTTGAAAAGATGCCAGAGTAATCTTTACTGAAAAGTGTGATATCTTTCATCCCAAAAGCAAGGATGTGTGTAGTATCTGCTGGAATTAAGACTCACATTCATTAAACTACCTGTTAGTATTGCTCATTATCCATAAAATCTGTGATGCTTTTCATATTTTTAAGGATAGAGTCCACATTCATGTCAAATGTGAACCAAGAAAACAAATCCTCACTTTTAACTGTAAAACATTAATTCCATAATTAGTCCATTCATCTATCCTCCTTTTGATATTCACTTTGTTAAGAATTGTAAAACCCATTTTCGCCTATTACACAACTTATTTCAGTTAATGAACATTTAATATGCTTTAAGATATAAAGTAAAAATAAACAATCCTTCCATCTGTACCTTTTCAAATCCACTGAATTCAATTTTAGAGTAACAGGGAGACATAGCTTATCCTAGTAGACTTGGTTGCAAGGACAGGAACCAAACCTGGACTAAGCAAAAGTTCCCCACAGGGCACATTCAGTCACACTGGCCAGTTTTCGGTCACCAATTAATCTTACCTAGCATGCATTTTCTGTAACCTCCAATTCAGACAATGAACGAGTCAGAATCCAAACCCAGTTTCAGAACATATCTGTAAAACACAAAGGCCTCATGTATAAGCAGTGCGTATGCACAAAAATGTTGTGAATTCCATTTCCACGCTCACATCATGATGTATAACAACTAAACGTGGTGTAAAGTCACGCTCATTCTCATGGCAGCCTCCACCCCTTGTGCATGTACTTTTCTGCTCGGTATACATTTACTATTCTAAAATGTTCACTGAGCCGTAATATCATGAATGTAATGTATTCTGTGTGGCGATCACTGCCTGTGCGCTCCTGTCTACAAAAGAGAGCCTGTTTAAGAAGCACATGGTGATTAATGACTGGGTCGGGGATCACACAGCATATGAAGCATTTCACATACTATTTTAATTACAATAGGATTTCAGTAACCCTAGTAAATTAAACTTCAATTTTAAGATGATGTTTACAACATACTACTTTAATGACAACATAAACTATGAGATTAAAGTGGAAATTTCGAGATTAAAATCTGCATTACAACCTATATTTTCTTCACTGTGTCCCTATTTTTTTTTCTTTTCTTTGTGCCTTAATATGCTTCCGTATGACACTCTGATGGTGGGCTACAACTTATCTTTTCACCCCGACTTTGACATCTGACCACTTCTTTTTTATTTCAGGCACTGTGCAACTTTCTGAACTTGAACTTTTGAGTGCCACTCCATCAATTTCCTTCTGTTTCTCATACCACTGTCTAAGCCACCAAAAATTAAGTTTTTTTTCCTTGTATCCACTTCACTGAGTAGGACATCCACTTTGCAGTCGCTGAAGTTTTTGCCATTGTCTTTTCACAGAACGTTGAATTTCAGGGGCTGTTTATATTCATTTGCATATTCAAAGGGGCATAATTCTGAGAGGAGATGGGGTGGGGCGGGTAGGCGTGTACACATCCATCCATCCATTTTCCAACCCGCTGAATCCAAACACAGAGTCACAGGGGTCTGCTCGAGCCAATCCCAGCCAACACGGGGCACAAGGCAGGAACCAATCCCGGGCAGGGTGCCAACCCACCGCAGGACGCGTGTACACATGTGTTACATTTCATGCTGACTGGGATTTATGGAGCGGAAGTGCGTGGAAGTTGGCTTATGCATGGTTTGTGTATCTGAATTTTTTTGTACGTACACACATTTCCACTTTTGTCTGTATGCCATGTTTTAGTGTGAATTCTACGCACAGCGTTATACATGAAGCCCCAAGTGATAGGTGGTAACAGGTTATATTAAAAGATATCCACACAGCCACTTTATCAAATAGATGAATGCAAACTGCATTTTATTTTGATTAAGTTGTTTTCTGTTTTTATTTATTGAAAAAATTTGAAGAAATTGTTTTAAAAGGGTCTATACTTAATGTGACTTTTTTATGAAACAGTCTGTGATTCTGGGCTTTATTCTGGCAAATTATTTCTAAAATACAGGATATTGGAGTGGTGGTTCTGTGGCTAAGGATCGGCGGTGTCTGGTTGGTTGTCGGTTCAAATCCTGTTACTAGAAGAAGGTATCTTCCTCTGTTGGGCTCTTGAGTAAGCCCCTTTACCTGAATATGGCTCCAAGGGTGCTGTACATCGGCCAACCCCATGCTCTGACCCCAAAGGTCACACAAAATTACAATTTCTCCTCAGGGATTAACAAAGTATATCAAATCAAATTTATCTCAATTTATCTCTTATGTCTGTATGTGAAGGTTAAGCTATGTTACTCAATTCAAATTCAGAAATTCATCAAAAACAAACATAATTTTCTTGTCATGCATAAAATCTGTTTTTGTATTTTTATCTGTTTTACAAGTATAAAAAATCAGATTGCCATACATATTATAGCTGACACTGCATTCCCATATTAAGAAAATGTATATTGTTTTAACTATCAACATAATAAAATGCTGTGGAAAAGCCACTGTTGAGTCACAACTGTCTTATCCCTGAGTAAAAACATTACACGCCACCTCAGCATCACCTCAGGGTGCTGTGTAGATCTGAAATATACATCGAATGTCATGAATGATAGATTGCAGTACAGATCTGCGATATGTCTCTAAATAACATAAATGTCAAAGCACTTAATGCTGTGAGTAATAGCAGCTGTGCGGGTTAATAAGTAAATCTCTTCAGACTAATGCATTGTGAGAATATATTTAGGCTGGGATTATTATAGTTGTAATAATTTTTGAATTCTGCTCAAGAGAATATGCAAGTCTCGGTTAAAAAGTCTGTCATTGCTGAGGTCAGTGGTTGCAAATTGGCAAAGATATCTGCGGATGTTGACGGAAACCCCAGCTGGGGGCCAAGGCAGGTAATGGAGTAGAACTGGAAGCAGAGGTTTTTCTAGGGACATGGCCAGTTGGAGGTCTTTATTGCAGTTGTCAGATTGAATATACTTTGGCGTGAAGCAGCATATAACAACTGCAGCTGCCTGCAAAAAACAAAAAAAACACTTTAGTGTGTCACTTTATGACATGACATTAATGTTATACTTGTTATACTGAAACCAGAACAAATCTAAGATGGCAGCAAGTCTTATGTACTGTGAAATGTTATATTACTACCTTTTGTCAAGATCTCACTCAGTGATAACTTTTTTCTTTTTACTAAAAAGTAAAATATATACTCTCTACCATAATTTAAAAGGAACAACAAAATGAATGACTTTGCTTCAAATATCAAAGAGTCTGTCCATGTGAACTGCTAAATTGCAATCTCTCTCTTTTGTAATTCTCAGTTAATTAAAAAAAAACAGAATAATCGGTTTTCTAAGAAGACCATTTATAGAATTTAATACAGCCTACAATACATTACATTATTTTATGCATTATATACAGTTAGGTCCATAAATATTTGGACAGAGACAACTTTTTTCTAATTTTGGTTCTGTACATTACCACAATGAGTTTTAAATGAAACAACTCAGATGCAGTTGAAGTGCAGACTTTCAGCTTTAATTCAGTGGGGTGAACAAAACGATTGCATAAAAATGTGAGGCAACTAAAGCATTTTTTAACACAATCCCTTCATTTGAAGGGCTCAAAAGTAATTGGACAAATTAAATAACTGGAAATTAAATGTTCATTTCTAATACTTGGTTGAAAACCCTTTGCTGGCAATGACAGCCTGAAGTCTTGAACTCATGGACATCACCAGATGCTGGGTTTCCTCCTTTTTAATGCTCTGCCAGGCCTTTACTGCAGTGGCTTTCAGTTGCTGTTTGTTTGTGGGCCTTTCTGTCTGAAGTTTAGTCTTCAACAAGTGAAATGCATGCTCAATTGGGTTAAGATCAGGTGACTGACTTGGCCATTCAAGAATTTTCCACTTCTTTGCTTTAATAAACTCCTGGGTTGCTTTGGCTGTATGTTTTGGGTCATTGTCCATCTGTATCATGAAACGCCGCCCAATCAATTTGACTGCATTTAGCTGGATTTGAGCAGACAGTATGTCTCTGAACACCTCAGAATTCATTTGGCTGCTTCTGTCCTGTGTCACATCATCAATAAACACTAGTGTCCCAGTGCCACTGGCAGCCATGCACGCCCAAGCCATCACACTGCCTCCACCGTGTTTTACAGATGATGTGGTATGCTTTGGATAATGAGCTGTTCCACACCTTCTGCATACTTTTTTTTTGCCATCATTCTGGTAGAGGTTGATCTTGGTTTCATCTGTCCAAAGAATTTTTTTCCAGAACTGTGCTGGCTTTTTTAGATGTTCTTTAGCAAAGTCCAATCTAGCCTTTCTATTCTTGAGGCTTATGAGTGGCTTGCACCTTGCAGTGCACCCTTTGTATTTACTTTCATGCAGTCTTCTCTTTACGGTAGACTTGGATAGCGATATGCCTACTCCCTGGAGAGTGTTGTTCACTTGGTTGGCTGTTGTGAAGGGGTTTCTCTTCACCATGGAAATGATTCTGCGATCATCCACCACTGTTGTCTTCCGTGGACATCCAGGTCTTTTTGCATTGCTGAGTTCACCAGTGCTTACTTTCTTTCTCAGGATGTACCAAACTGTAGATTTTGCCACTCATAATATTGTAGCAATTTCTCAGATGGGTTTTATCTGTTTTCGCAGCTTAAGGACGGCTTCTTTTGATCTGCATGGAGAGCTCCTTTGACCGCATGTTGTCTGTTCACAGCAAAATCTTCCACATGCAAGCACCACACCTCAAATCAACTCCAGGCCTTTTATCTGCTTAATTGATAATGACATAACCGACGGACTTGCCCACACCTGCCCATGAAATAGGCTTTGAGTCACTTGTCCAATTACTTTTGAGCCCCTGATATGAAGGGATTGTGTTAAAAAAATGCTTTAGTTGCCTCACATTTTTATGCAATCGTTTTGTTCACCGAACTGAATTAAAGCTGAAAGTCTGCACTTCAACTGCATCTGAGTTGTTTCATTTAAAATTCATTGTGGTAATGTACAGAACCAAAATCAGAAAAAAGTTGTCTCTGTCCAAATATTTATGGACCTAACTGTATTTACTGAGTTTTGTTTTTTATTAATTATACATTTTAGTGATCTATGATGTTAAAGCCATAGTTTTGTTCTTTACTTTTTTATAGAGCAACTCAGTAGTATGATTGGTCAATGCATTCTTTAACAGCAAAAGTCTACATAAAGTCTTCTTCTTCTTCTTCTTTCGGC
The DNA here is from genome assembly GCF_900747795.2 of Erpetoichthys calabaricus. Lineage (NCBI taxonomy): Eukaryota > Metazoa > Chordata > Cladistia > Polypteriformes > Polypteridae > Erpetoichthys > Erpetoichthys calabaricus. The sequence continues at coordinate 40,088,770 of NC_041399.2, forward strand.
TGCTCCTGTTAGGGGTTGCCACAACAGATCATCTTCTTCCATATCTTTCTGTCCTCTGCATCTTGTTCTGTTACACCCATCACCTGCATGTCCTCTCTCACCACATCCATAAACCTTCTCATAGGCCTTCCTCTTTTCCTCTTCTCTGGCAACTCTGTCCTTAGCATCCTTCTCCCAATATACTCAGCATCTCTCCTCTTCACATGTCCAAACCAACGCAAATCTCGCCTCTCTGACTTTGTCTCCCAACTGTCCAACTTGAGCTGACCCTCTAATGTCCTAATTTCTAATTCTATCCATCCTCGTCACACCCAGTGCAAATCTTAGCATCTTTAACTCTGCTACCTCCAGCTCTGTCTCCTGCTTTCTGGTCAGTGCCACCGTCTCCAACCCATAAAGCAAAGCTGGTCTCACTGTCGTCCTGTAGACCTTCACTTTCTCTCTTGCTGATACCCGTCTGTCACAGATTACTCCTGACACTCTTCTCCACCCATTCCACCCTGCCTGCACTCTCTTTTTCACCTCTCTTCCACAATCCCCATTACTCTGTACTGTTGATCCCAAGTATTTAAACTCATCCACCTTCGCCAACTCTACTCCCTCCATCCTCACCATTCCACTGACCTCCCTCTTATTTACACACATGTATTCTGTCTTGTTCCTACTGACCTTCATTCCTCTCCACTCTAGAGCATATCTCCACCTCTCCAGGGTCTCCTCAACCTGCTCCCTACTATCGCTACAGATCACAATGTCATCAGCAAACATCATAGTCTATGGGGACTCCTGTCTAATCTCGTCTGTCAACCTGTCCATCACCATTGCAAATAAGAAAGGGCACAGAGCCGATCCCTGATGTAATCCCACCTCCAACTTGAATGCATCCGTCACTCCTACCGCGGACCTCACCATTGTCACACTTCTCTCGTACATATCCTGTACAACTTTTAAGTACTTCTCTGTCACTCCCGACTTCTTCATACAATACCACAGCTCCTCTCAAGACACCCTGTCATATGCTTTCTCCAGGTCCACAAAAACGCAAGGCAACTCCTTCTGGCCTTCCCTAAACTTCTCCATCAACATCCTCAGAGCAAACATTGCATCTGTGATGCTCTTTCTTAGCATGAAACCTTACTGCTGCTCACTAATCTTCACCTCACTTCTTAACCTAGCTTCCACTACTCTTTCCCATAACTTCATGCTGTGGCTCATCAATTTTATTCCCCTGTAGTTACTTCAGTCCTGCACATCCCCCTTATTCTTAAATATCGACACCAGTACACTTCTCCACTCCTCAGGCATCCTCTCACTTTCCAAGATTCCATTAAACAATCTGGTTAAAAACTCCACTGCCATCACTCCTAAACACCTCCATGCTTCCATAGGTATGTCATCTGGACCAACGGCCTTTCCATTTTTCATCCTCTTCATCGCTGTCCTTACTTGCTAATCCATTGCACTTCCTGATTCACTATCTACACATCATCCAACCTCTTCTCTCTCTCATTCTCTTCATTCATCAGCCTCTCAAAGTATTCTTTCCATCTGCTCAACACACTCTCCTCGCTTGTGAGTACGTTTCCATCTTTATCCTTTATCACCTTAACCTGCTGTACATCTTTCCCAGCGTGGTCCCTCTGTCTAACCAATCGGTATGGGTCCTTTTCTCTGTCCTTAGTGTCCAACCTCTCATACAACTCATCATACGCCTTTTTTTTACAAGTCTACATAAAGTAAAATTCATAAAATGATGAAGAAAATATAAGGATTACATTATGGATCAATAGATTTAAACAAATTTTCTAGATTACCTTCAGACTATTGCTTTTAACTTTGAAAGAACACTAATTTGTCAAAATGTAAAGAAAGAATCAGTTGAAATACCCAGTTTATTTTTTACCTTCATATTTCTGATGATTTTACTTTGTAGAGTCTCAGTGCTTACATCAGGAAGCACAGATGTACTGCGACAGCTCATACTAGAGTGACCTCTAACACACAAGTCGACCCAACAAGAAAGTCCATGAGCCTCTAAGAAACTTTTTATTTGTTGGATCTGTAAAAATACAAACAAACAAAAGAACACATCTTTATAATTCTCTCTCAACCTTAACTCATCACTGACTCACAAGACTTCACTTGTCTCTGTTCAAACAGTATAAAAATGAATTAATGGGTTAAAGTTGAGAGAGGAAATGCAATATTTTTAAAAATTGTTCTCTCGAGATAATGAAACAATTTTCTCTAGGAAGTGCACTATCATTAGATTTTTATAAATGTTTTCTCAAGGTAATGGAAACATTTTCTCAAAATTTCAAGAAAACTAAACTTTATTTTCTCAAGATCTAGAGAAAATGAAATATTTCCCAAAACATATAGCTAAATGTTTAGCTTATTGGATACTGTATGATGACTGGATTGTGTGTCACTAAAGATCTTGTGCATGATGTACAATCATGTTTGGACCAAGAGGGTATTCTGTTTTACAATTAAGACTTATGATGTGTATATATCCTGAAATCGTATTGACTGAAGATGTGCAAAATTCCAAAAGTGTGAGAAATTTTATTTTTTTGTATCTTAATATTTATTTAAACGCCTGAAAGAAATCATTATAGTTCCCTTTCTCCAAAACATTGATACAAAATGCTTCATGAAAACAATTTATAGAAAGCTTTTAGGAAAAGGTATCTGCTAAATACATGATAACAATAATGATCTATAGACCCATTTCCTTTTTTAATAATGATACCAAGATTCTGGCCAAACTGCTTGCAAAAACAATAAGAAATGGTCTTGACTGTGTTGACCTCTGTTTTTCACATATCTAGGAAAGGTGAATATTGTAATACTGTTTTTTAGTAGTTATCACTAATATAAACTTTGCCAGAGAGTTCTTAAGTCATAAAATGCAGAAAGGACATTAGAAACAGTTGAGTGGGATTATTTATTATTCAGTGATATTGGCCTTAGCCCTAAGATCATTGATTGCAATATACCACTGCATAACAGTACTGAAGTATTAGTTTTGAGAAATAACGTTAACTCAGACAGATTTGTTCAGGCCCAACTGTATTATACAAGGCTGCCACCTCTCACCTTTCCACTTCTCAGTTGTCATTGAGCCACTCTCAAGTCATTTGCACAATGGATAGTAGTTCATGAAAATAAAAAACAATATTCTGATTACATTTTACTGTATGTTTGGAACTTAGAATGCTTATTACATCATATGCTGCAAATAATATATGATTATTATAAGATTTCTACATTTAAAAGTGAATGAAGATGTTATTTTAATGAATACTTGTGCTTTATAGTTTATCTTATGTCTTGTGTGTGTGTTGAGCAATGGGTCATGTAGTGGACTGGCACCCTGTCTAAGCTTGGCTCCTGTCTTGTACCCTATGGTATTGGAATAAGCTCCAGCCCTAAGACTTTAATTTAGATTGAGAATGTTAAGTTATGCTTATTAACAGTGATTTATGCTTCATTGGAATCCAAGGCATATACACTCACTGGTCACTTTATTAGGTACACCTGTTCAACTGCTTGTTAATATAAATATCTAATCAGCTAATCACATAGCAGCAACTCAATGCATTTAGGCATGTAGACATTGTCAAGATGATCTGCTGAAGTTCAAACCGAGCATCAGAATAGGGAAGAAAGGTGATTTATATGACTTTGAACATGGCATGGTTGTTGGTGCCAAACGGATTGGTCTGAATATTTCTGATCTACTGGGATTTTCACATACAACCAACTCTATGGTTTACAAAGAATGGCCAAAAAGAGTGAAAATATCCAGTGAGCAGCAGTTCTCTGGGTGAAAATGCCTTGTTGATGTCAGAGGTCAGAGGAGAATGGCCAGACTGGTTCGAACTGATAGAAAGGCAACAGTAACTCGAATAACCACTTGTTACAATGGAGGTACGCAGAAGAGCATCTGTGAATGCACAACACGTCAAACCTTGAAACAGATGGACAACAGCAGCAGGTGACCACACCAGGTGCCACTTCTGCCAGTAAAGAACAGGCAACTGAGGCTATAATTCACACAGGCTCACCAAAATTGGATAACCGAAGATTGGAAAAACATTGCCTGATCTGATAAGTCTCAATTTCTGCTGCAACATTTGGATGGTAGGGTCAGAATTTGGCATCAACACTATGAAAGCATGAATCCACCTTGTATCAGTGGTCCAGGTTGGTGGTTTTGGTGGTGGTGTAATAGTGTGGGGAATGTTTTCTTGGCACACTTTGGGCCCCTTAGTACCAATTGAACATTGTTTAAATTCCACAGCCTACCTGAGTATTGTTGCTAACCATGTGCATTTTCCCTTCTGATGGCTACTTCTAGCAAGATAACGTGCAATGTCACAAACTTCAGAAAATCTCAAACTGGTTTCTTGAATATGACAATGACTTCATTGTACTGAATTGGCCTCCACAGTCACTAGATCTCAATCCAATAGAGAACCTTTGGGATGTGGTGGAATGGGAGATTCATATCATGGATGTGCAGCCAACATACCTGAAGTAACTGCATGATGCTATCATGTCAACATGGACCAAAATTCCTGAGGAATGGAAACACTTTTCTGAATCTATGCCACCAAGAATTACAACAATTCTGAAAACAAAAGGGAGTCCAAACCACTACTACCAAGGTTTACCTAATAAAATGGCAAGTGAGTTTATTTAATTTATTTATTACATGTATAAAAATGTATTTGTAGTGTTTTACAAAGGAAACATGTTAACTGAAAACTTCATACTACTTGTATTAAGGCATGTAAATAGCATTTATTTAGAAAAGGGGTATGTTGGATATTTTTAGATTAGTACAAAAATGAAATGGGATGCTCTTAAGAATGAGTTTTAATCTGACTGGTTGATTCTGGGATAAAGAAATATGATAAAAGGATAAAAATGCCTATTTCACATTTGAAAGTATGTCCTATAGTAAAAAGTGCAACGAAGTTGAACCATAGGGTATGGGAGTTAGGCAGCACATCTGAGATAAATGACTGCATGGTGATAAAGTCTACCAGCACGCAAAGAGTAGTGATTTACAAACAGCCGCAGTGCTGTGACTGTGGAAGGTGCACGTTTCCTTGAAAATAAAGATTAAAAAGATTTAGATGGTCAAAGCTGTATCATACTTGTAAAAGATTACATGTAACCTCAATTAATAAAAAAATGACTAAGAAATACAGGCAGAGGCCAGGAGAAGGAATAACCATTTGGATTTTACAAATTTGGGATGAAAGGGATGTTAGTGTGAGAAACACGGTTTCTTTTGCAATGCATATAAAGTCAAGAAACACTTTATACGGTATAACAGGAGAAGAACTGTTGTCCATAGTTGGGTGGGTAAATAAATACTGTAAATTTTGCTGGTCAGATGCATATGATACGGAGGTCAGATGCAATACAACTGAAGGAATACATAAGCACAAAATTAGGGGAAACCAGCCATGGGCAGAGTTGTGTGGATGCACGTGGTAGAAGCTGATGATAGTGGAGCTACCTGGGAATGTTTTAATAACTGAAAGAATGAATAGACCTTTAAAAGATTCAAATCTTTCTTTCATTGTCTTTTTGCTTGTTCTGAAATAATTTTGTGGATATCTACTTCAAAAAGTTGTTCTTTGTTTTATTTTAATTGTACTTAAAACGAGAATGGGTGGGCAATTTTGTAAAAAGCTATCTATTTATAGATAATGAAAAAAGTTTGAGCTGTGATGAAAAAGAGTGAAAGACAGACACATTTTTAATAATGTAAGCCCATGGAAGATTGTCATGGTATTTATTTGTTTTTGTTTGTTTTGTTTTGTTCATCTGGGGCTTGTGCACTTTTTAATGAAATTTTCTAAAAGTAGGTTAACTTTGGCTGCCACTCATCAATTTTTCCTCATAATTGGAGCATGCTCACATTACAGAAAAATCGATATAAAAATAATTTAGAAATATCTCATATGATTCCAAAAATAGGATGCTATATCACCTAATCTTAGTATGAAATTGGCTTGAATTAGCATAATCAAACATATTATCTTGATAAAACAGAGACACTGCAGTCAGTAAGCATTAAAACTCACCTTGCCCATAAAGTAAGGCTTAGTCTTTTGACTCACTCACTAAATTTGTAAATCTTAGCAAATACATTTCAGCAAGAAATAAAATTAAAAAATGATTAACCTCTTTATTGTCAATGCTTGTTTTTCTCACCATATTTTCTTAAAGGTACTGCAATTCTGTGTGACAGGCTGAGAAGCTGAGTCACTCTATTTGATTCAGGATCATTTTTGTCTTTAAAGCTGTGTGAATTAAGGGAACTTTAAATTAATCAACAAACCCTTACAAAGGTGAGACTACCTACTATACAAATGTATTTTCTGCAGTTTTTCAAAGGCTCAATGTTCATTTTTGACATGTAATACCATCTTAAAAAGTACTAATTCATGTTGATTTTTACAAATATTTCCATTAAATCTGGGTGTTTTCTGTCTAATTATATAATATACTAGTAGTCTGTCAGTGGAGTCCAACAATATATCAAACAATGCATTAAATTAGTAGTTCTTATTTGGAGTAAACATAGTGTGGGATGGGTGACATAACATTATAAAAAATGCTCTCTAGGTTTATATGGTCATTACTTTCATGTGTACAGAGTACAGTGAAATTCTTACAGTACTTACATATGCTAATCAACATGTCCCCACTCTCTGTCACAATGATTAGTGTGTATAAATACCTCAGATAGATAGATAGATAATTATGGAAAACATTACTGTAAATAAATGACAAATAGATATGAAAGATACTAAATAAAAGATAAATAGACATGAAAGGATATAAAAATAAAAGACATATAATCACTAGATAGACAGACTGATAGACATGAATGGCACCTTTGGTAGACGACCAGGAAGGAGGAACCGGGAGAGCGGTACTTCTTTTCCCTGGGTACCCGGACGGTCCTTTATCCCTGGGGTACAGCGCTTCCGGGACATCAGGAAGTGCTGATGGACCAGGGATGGTTTATGCCCGGAATGCTTCCGGGTGCAAGGGCAGCACTTCTGCCACACTGGGGAGTGCTGCTGGAAGTCCATCATCAGGTACCTGGAGCACATCTGGGGCTAAATAAAAGGGGCTACCTCACTCCATTTGGGGAGCCAGAGTCGGGTGGAAGAGGACGGAGCTTGCGAGGCAGGAGTGGAGGCGGCCCGAGAAACCAAAGACTGAGTAACGACTGTAAATAGTTGTATATAGTATAAATAAACGTGTGTGTGTTTGGACATTGTGGTGTCGTATCTGTCTGTGGCTAGATATTACACACCATAAGAATGAGAGCGATATGAAGTATGCTGTCACACGTGTGTCAAAGGGTCACCTTCAGGGCTCATCTGTGGTGGGTACTACCCCTTAGCGGGTGTTGCTGCTAATTGTATCCCCTCCATTTCCCTCCACAGTGCTGAGTAGAAACCTAATGAGAGCAACTGACCAGGCTCCTGCATCTAAATTATGAGCTAGCCAGAAGGAGGCATCATTTATTTGACTGAGCAACCCGCAAAATGGATCTCTCTAGCTGGACTAGGAAAGAGAGAGAGAAACCTTAGTATTGCTATTTTCCTAGATTTATGTCTGTTACTTGCAACACCAAGCAGCCTTTTTGTTTTATCTTACAAGACTTTGAGGTTGACTGGGTTGGCGCCCCAAATATTTATTCTGTGGAACCGTCATTCCTTCCATGACCACAATGCAGTTAGCATTATGCGTTGCCAGGGAAAAGATCATTTGTCCACAATGAAGTGAATAATGATAAGGGGTCACCTTCACACTTACTGGGATTTTGCAGTCACTACACATGCCATAATATTGCTTAACTGAAGTAAAATGTTGAAATACATTAGTTTTTAAAATCCTACATGTCACACTGTATGTAAATGAAGTTAATAATCTATATATGCAATTTTCTTTATTTGTTACTGTTATTTTTCCATTCTTCTTAGGCATTGTCCAAAAAATGTAGGACAATGATCTACAATCCCTAAGCTAAATACAATACAATTAAACTGAATTTGATCATTTGGTTTATTTAAGAATTTTGGCTCATATGAAGTAGGGTATTTTTAGCTTAGTGCACTGCATATTCTTCAAGTGACGTTGCATAACATCATATTGCAGATTCAGGAGTATATAAAAATAGCTGCAAACAGGAATAGACTACATGCAAAATCATCAGGTCAGAATTTTCCACAATGAAGCTCATACATTTACGTTACTCACAGAAGTAGGTAAATACACTTGAGATCTAATTTATGCTTCTCAAAGGAGCAACACTGCTGTAACCTTTTGTGACAGCCAATAATTTACAAAGAGAAGCTGCTATAGAAACTTCTTAGAGAATGAACAATAAATCACAACAGACCTATTTCCCAAGACTAGTTTAAAGGATTTCTTAAAAATTATGTGTCAGAAAAACTGCTACACCTACCTTGGGCTTTAACATTCTGAATTTCCATTTATGAAATAAAATACATTGTCAAGTGGATTTATTGCTTGCAAGGCATCACCTTAATTGAAGCTGCAGTAAATTTGATTGCCATTATATACTAGGCGAATAAAGCTGCTTTTATTATAATGTATGTTGTTCAATATATACTTTGTCTGTGTTATTTATATACATATAAGTGTTCTGTCTCCCTTATTTTTGCTTAAATGTCTTGAGTGCAGTATTCTTTCTACTAGATGCTACCCAGTTGTAAATATTAAATCAGTAACAGAAATTTCTTGCCTTAGTGGTTCTGCTATATGTCACTATACCAATGCTATGCTTCCTCTATGAATGGAAGTAACTTCCAGGCACACATCCTTTAAGACCATTAACTTTCAGAGGACAGAGCTGACTATATTTCCTTAGAAGAATGGCGTCTTTCAACATCTACAATAAGATGCTGCAGATGTTTTATCAGACGGTTGTGGCGAGCGCCCTCTTCTATGCGGTTGTGTGCTGGGGAGGCAGCATAAAGAGGGACGCCTCACGCCTGGGCAAACTGGTGAGGAAGACAGGCTGTATTGTAGGCACAGAGCTGGACAGTTTGACATCTGTGGCGGAGCGATAGGCACTGAGCAGGCTCCTATCAATCATGGAGAATCCACTGCATCCACTGAACAGTATCATCTCCAGACAGAGGAGCAGCTTCAGCGACAGACTGCTGTCACTGTCCTGCTTTTCTGACAGACTGAGGAGATCGTTCCTCCCCCACACTGTGCGACTCTTCAATTCCAACCAGGGGGTAAACGTTAACATTATGCAAAGTTACTGTCTGTTATACCTGCATTTTTATCTCTGTTTAATTTAATATTGTTTTTTATCAGTATGCTGCTGCTGGAGTGTGTGAATTTCCGCTTGGGATTAATAAAGTATCTATCTATCTATCTGTAGTGTTTTGTAGCCTAAAACAGGTACTGCTACGATCTTCTGAATGTAACCTGCTTGTTATGTTCATCACTGTTTGTGTCTTTGGACTTATGCTCTTCAGCATTGTGTAAATTATGATGGTTGCTGTTTCAAAGTTTGTTGATCAAATCATACTTCTTATCAGCCATGGAATGAATGTTATCGTTTCTTTAGGTGCAAGTGTAGAAAGTTTTTTAATTACAGATAATAAAACGCATGGCCATTAAGACCTAACATGCATTTATGGAGGTACAGTGTAAAGAGCCACGCTATTATAATTTTGATCACAGTGGTCTTAGAATGTGATACAGTAGTTAATGAAACTAATCAAAAAGTATAAAAATGTATGTGCAGTATCACCCACATTATGAATCAATTTACGGTACTCAATTAATTTTATTAACTGTAGGTAGCTCAGTCACTTATATGCTTGTTTTACTTTTTAATTGTATTTTTATCTTTATATTTTATTATGAATTTTATTTTATATCTGCCACATCATTGAGCCAAGTACTGTATTGTTGCTGGATATTTCTGCCTAAGAGGGGTGAGCAACAAATAATTTTCATTACAGTATCAGGTAAAATGGAGTTAAATTGAAGTTGATGATTTTCCTAGATTTTTATAAACTATTTCCAAGAATGATATTTATTTAAACTTAACCCAGTACGTGTAAATTACAGCAAAGAAAGCTCTTGATGTTAATTCAAATAAATATTGCTTTAATTCATTACACACTGCAACTAATAATAAATGTCTAAATTGTCTAGTAAGCTAATCGTCTACTAGCAACCAACTGATGAACAAATCTGTTTCAAGGAGTCATAATTAACTGATCAATTCACATTGAGATTATCATATCAGGGCCCATATTTATCAAGCATCTCAGAATTACTCCTCAGAATTGCAGTAACAGTCTGACTAAGATAAGAATTTGTCCTAAATCAGAATAGGACTTGACAAGTATTTATAAAAGTGTCCTTCTCTTAATCACACATAGGAGTAAAAGTATGTATTTAAGAATGAATGATGTCACAACTTTATGGCAGCCCCAGCCGTAAAGTGGTACTCATGATGGCACTTTGTAGTTTTCTAATACTGACGCTATCACTTCAGCACAAAGGTAATAATCATTAAAAGAAGGAGGAAAACAAAATAAGTTAGGAAAACATAATAAGGTATTATGTTGCACATAATTATTGCCACTTCACAAAAACATGATAAATAATATTGTTGCAAGTAATGGAAACAAAATGGAAACACTGAGACGCACACATCAAATGAGAGTCAAGCCTGATTGTTGAGAAAAATGTTAGCCACTTTGCTAGTGGACAGTAAGCCAGGTTTGTTTGGGGAATAGTGGGGAGACAGAGTGGCTGTCTTTTATTAGGGGTCCCAGTCTAGCTTTCAGTTTAGTTGTTTAGTTTAGTTGCATAGTTGCTGCTTTGTTGCCTTTCTCACATTTTGAGAGAAGCCATGGACATTTAGATGGTGCTTGCTATCTGCTTAGCTGCTGGATACTTTCCAAGGAGCTCTGTCTGCGGCAAGAAATCTTTCTTTGCACTTTTCATTTATTGGCTATTATGAAAATAAATGCAATTTTTAAGAGAAAATTTAAACTAGATAGATAGATAGATAGATAGATAGATAGATAGATAGATAGATAGATAGATAGATAGATAGATAGATAGATAGATACTTTATTAATCCCAGGGGGAAATTTACATACTCCAGCAGCAAAAAATATTAAATTAAAGAGTAATAAAAAAATGCAGGTAAAAAAAAAAAAACAGACAATAACTTGAATAATGTTCAACGTTTACCCCCTCTGGTAGAATTGAAGAGTCGCATAGTTTGGGGGAGGAATGATCTTCTCAGTCTGTCAGTGGAGCAGGACAGTGACAGCAGTCTGTCGCTGAAACTGCTCCTCTGTCTGGAGATGACACTGTTTAATGGATGTAGTGGATTCTCCATAATTGATAGGAGCCTGCTGAGTGCCCGTTGCTCTGCTACGGATGTCAAACCGTCCAGCTCCATGCCAACAATAGAGCCTGCCTTCCTCACCAGTTTGTCCAGGCGTGAGGCATCCTTCTTCTTAATGCTGCCTCCCCAGCACACCACCGCGTAGAAGAGGGCACTCGCCACAACCATCTGATAGAACATCTGCAGCATCTTACTGCAGATGTTGAAGGATGCCAGTCTTCTAAGGAAGTACAGGCGGCTCTGTCCTTTCTTGCACAGAGAATCAGTATTGGCAGTCCAGTCCAATTTATCGTCCAGCTGCACTCCCAGGTATTTATAGGTCTGCACCCTCTGCACACAGTCACCTCTGATGATCACGGGGTCCATGAGGGGCCTGGGTCTCCTAAAATCCACCACCAGTTCCTTGGTTTTGCTGGTGTTCAGTTGTAGGTGGTTTAAGTCGCACCATTTAACAAAGTCCTTGATGAGGTTTCAATGTCTCTGTCAGATTATTGATTAATGGCATAATTGAGAAGATAAGATTGATCATTCCCTGTCTAGCTACAGTCCCTTAAGGGCACAAAGAACACTTTGTGAACTCCTCTATTCATTTTAAATTGGGATGAAGTAAAAAAGATAAAATTAAAGACAGTCCCAGTCAGCGACCACCCAACTCTTAGAGGACACTAGGGTTGAATATGTGATTCAAAAAGGACAATGAGACAGTTAAGATGTCATAGTTAACAGCTACAAAACTGGTTTTAACATTTCGTCACATCCCCAATTAAGAAATGAACCTAAGAGGTTAGTTGGTGCATTTCGTGTTAGGTGCACGTCACAGGTGATCTGATAACACAATAATATGTTGCCAAAGTTATACACCAATTGTTCTGCCCAGGGGCGAGAATGGCAGAAAGAATTTGTAGGACTAGGTGATGGAGTCGGAGATTGTAACTTGGAAACAGCATGTGAGATGTCAAATCCAAAAAGTCTAAAACTAAGCATCAAATTTGAATCGCTGAACAATTTTATTGTAGGTTGTTTGCTTTCGTTAAAAAGGAGATTGAACTTAAAATAAAGCAAGCGCATGTTAAAGCGTCTCTAGAATTGTTGCAATTAGAGAAGAGAGCAGCAGCTGCAGCGGCAAAAGCTGATGCTTTAGAAACTGTTATGGAGCAAGTAGATCGAAGCAGTTATAAAAAAAAATAGAGTTGCCAACAGAAGATCCAGTGCGGCGCACAAATGAATACATAGAAGAGCATGCCGTCTTTACAGATGCCCTTCCTATGCCTGTGCTTAGTGGTCCGTACTTTGATGATCCTTACAACAGCCATTCAGCACCTCAACATGAATCTACTGTTGACTTTATACATCAGAATAATAAAGAGGAGCATGAATTCACAGAGATAGATCCTGTTTTACAAGGTGCCAGCCTTTCTGAGGAATATTTTCTTCCTATGGAGAGTACAGCATGTTCTACTGGGGTCCCAGTCGCAAATGAAGACTTCGCACAACAAACCAGTATCAGTAATTTCTATGTGCCCAAGGTGCTGCAAAAGCCACATTTTACAGATCAAGCTCCTTTGAATGGTTACGACAACAGTGCGACACATGGGCTAGCAAATAAGAACAACACTCAACCCCAGGCTACTGCTCACAGCTACACAAGACCACATCAGGCGCATCCAGATGAGAATACAAATATGTCGGACTTTGTCAGGTTTCTTGCCCGACGCGAACTTATATCTACTGGCCTTATTCAGTTTAATGATCAACCTGAGAATTATAGAGCTTGGAGGGCATCCTTCCTGAATGCCATCAGATGCCTTTACCTTTCAGGTAGTGAGGAAATGGATTTGTTGGTGAAGTGGCTAGGCAGTGAGTTGGCAGTACTTGTCAAGCGGATAAGAGCTGTTTATATAAATCATCCACAACAAGGGCTCAGAATCGTATGGGACAGACTGCGTGAATGCTATGGTTCTCCAGAAGTTATTGAGAGTTCCTTATTCAATTTCGAATAAAGATAATCTCAGACTGAGAGAATTCAGAGACTTGCTCATGGAACTTCATGCTGCCAAAACTGATGGTGATCTGTCGGGTCTTTCTTATCTTGACACACCTCATGGAATCAACCCACTAGTACAGAAGTTACCATTCTATCTGCAAGAGAAGTGGCTCACCACTGGCTCTAGATATAAAGAAGATCATGGAGTGTCTTACCCACCATTCAGTTTTTTTGTGAATTTGTAAGTCAACAAGCGAGGATGCGGAATGATCCAAGCTTCATTGTTTCAGCAACTCATGAAGAGCTGTGGGGACAGATTAGACAGACACAAAAGCACAATTCTCAGAAAGTTGTTGCTGTTCATAAAACAGAGGTCTCTTCTCAAAGCACACCTGCTGAACTTTCAACAAAGACTAAAGCAGATCCAACAAAACAGTGCCCACTCCATAACAAACCTCACCCCCTTCCTAAGTGCCATGGATTTAGGGAGAAGCCCCTTGAAGAAAGGAAGGCTTTCTTAAAGCAACATGGGATTTGTTACAAATGCTGCAAGTCTGCAGTTCATGTGGCTAAGAACTATAATGATGCCACCAAGTGCACAGAGTGTGAAAGTGAGCGTCATATCTCAGCACTGCATCCAGGACCAGCTCCATAGTTGTCCATGTCACAAACTCCCACACCACAGTATGGCGTGGAGATAAATGATAGTCCTAGTGAAGCCTACATTACTTCTGCTTGTACTAGGGTCTGTAGAGAGAATCAACCAAGACGCTCATGTTCCAAGATCTGCCTTGTGAAAGTGAGTCCGGAGGGTCGCTCACAGGAAGCTGTTTTCCTCTATGCAGTATTGGATGATCAGAGCAACAGGTCCCTTGTAAGGTCAGAGTTCTTTGATCTCTTCGGCATATCGGGATCCATTTCTTCATACACCTTGAAGACATGCACTGGAACTGTTGAATCACAAGGTAGGCAGGCACACGGCTTCCAAATTGAGTCAATTGATGTAAGTATTACTCTTTCGCTACCAACAATGATCGACTGCAATGACATTCCAAATAATCGATCTGAAATTCCAACCCCAGAAGTAGCGCTAAACCACCCACACTTGAGACACCTGGAGAAGTGGATACCAGAGCTCCACCTACAAGCCCCTATTATGCTTCTATTAGGTAGAGATGTCATCAGGCTCCATAAAGTACGTAAGCAAATAAATAGACCACATAACGCTCCATATGCACAGAAGTTGGATCATGGTTGATGTCTGTATTGGAGATGTTCACAAACTGGACACAGTAAGGGCCTACTGCACTGACATCTTAGAGAATGGCCGACCTTCATTCTTAAGGCCCTGCCCCAACCACTGCATTATTAAAGAGAGATACTGTGACTGTAAGCTTCCACTGCACATCCTCCATCGTAAGGTCTGCTCTGCTGAAGAAGTACAGATGATTTTAGATCAAGTCTTATTCCAAAGAACAAGGGACGATGACAAGGTGGCTTATTCTATTGAAGATACACAGTTTTTAAAGATTATGAATCAGAGTGTCTTTTAGAATGAAGAAAATAGCTGGGTAGCTCCATTGCCATTCAAGGTTCCACGGCCACGTCTTCCTGATAACAGGTCTATGGCAGTACAGCGTTTAAAGTCACTATAACGCTCCTTTAGAAAGAGTCCTGAAATGAAAACTCATTTTGTTGCCTTCATGGAGAAGATGTTTCAAAATGATCACGTAGAGGTGGCCCCTCAGATAAAACCTGGAGAGCAATGCTGGTACCTACCTTGTTTCGGTGTTTACCATCCCAAGAAGCCTTCTCAGCTCTGAGTAGTTTTTGACTCAAGTGCCCAATTCAAAGGTCTATCATTAAACCAGGTCATTCTAACTGGTCCAGATCTCAACAACAATCTCATTGGAGTTCTCCTTCGTTTCGAAGGGATCTCATTGCCTTTACTGTGCACATACAGCAAATGTTCCATTGCTTTATGGTTCACCCAGAGCATCGCAACTTTTTGAGATTCCTTTGGTTCAGAGATAATGATCCTGAGAATGATGTACTTGATTTTCGCATGAAAGTGCATGTATTTGGAAATAGCCCATCCCCAGCTGTCGCTATTTACTGCCTCAGACGAGCAGCACAGAAAGGTCAACTTGAGTTTGGTGAAGATGCCAGAAAGTTTGTAGAGCAAGATTTCTATATGGATGATGGACTGAAGTCCTTGCCTACTGCAGCAGCAGCAATTGACCTGCTCAAATGAACTCAGGAAATGTTAGCTTGCTCTAATCTCAGGCTTCACAAGTTGTTGTCCAACAGTAGAGAAGTTATGAAAGCTTTTCCACCTGAGGACCATGCCAGCACCCTAAAGGACCTAGATTTGTCAATAGGAACCATACCTATACAACATAGCCTTGGACTACTTTGGAACTTGAATTCAGATTGCTTCATCTTTCAAGTTCATAAAGAAAGAAAACCGTTCACACGATGAGGAAATCCGGGGAATATGGACAGTTTGTGAGGTAGGCGCAAGAGAGAGAGAATCCCTGGCCCCATCAGATTCAAATTTGCCTTTTACGTTTACACGCAGACAATTTCCTGTTATTAATTGTCATTGCAAAGGCCAATCTAAGGCACAGGGACACACTTTCAAAATGATATGCCTGTATATGCCAAACCCAGTTTTCAGTCACGGACAATTGTATGTTGCTCTCTCCAGAGTTCCATCTTTTCATTCAATTACAGTCGTATCCTCAAACCCACCCCATTTGGACAACTGTGTCTTTCAGGAAGTGTTCACCCATCAATACATAATTATGCGGCGTATGCTACGCCGCGGGTTGGCTAGTTATTATTATTATACATTTTTACTGGCTTTATGTGCTAACCAGCATGCAATAAGTCACCACACTCCAGTGCCATGACCTGTGAGTATAACATCCTCCCCTCAAGACATCTGTTGTCCTTATGAAAGATGGCTGGAAACACTTGCATAAATGGCATTCAGGGACATGTATGAACAGTACACGAGGAATACATACTCATGAGCCATATTGGCAATGAAACTGCAACTACTGTGATGATGTCACCGCAACCTAACAACTTAAACAAGATAACAGAGAGCTAGCTGCAAGAAAGCATCATCTAGAAAGAAAAGCAGACATTACCTCGCCATTGAGTCAACACAGAGCTCCATCACTACACTACAAGTTATTTAGCATGCATGCATGTGTTAGGCCACAGACCTAAAGGGCTTGGTGGAACATTCTGAGTAGTTTTTCAGTAGCTAGAACTTGAACAAACATAAATGGGTTCATAAGGAGAAATCAAAATTAAATCCACCAATTGTCCATGCATGTTATAAACCTGCTGTCTCTGTGACTGGGTGACATGGAGCTGCAGCCCTCCCTATGAGTCGGCATCATTCGCAAAAGATAAACCAACCTTGAAAGGGGTGACAATTTATTCACAAAACAAAGAAACACTGTCACACCTGACATATTCAGAGTCACCTGTCCATTAAACACATTTTTCTTTTGACTGTGGGAAGAATTCAGTGTAACTGGAGGTGACACATTCAGATGTGGCAAGGACATGCACATTCCACACAAACAGTGACATATCTGGGAATGGATTCCTGGTTCTCGGGATGTGTAATCACTCCTAACTACTGTTCCAGCTATCAATAAGTCAAATTGTGCTTATTTTAAATGACACATTTCCTGATTGTCTTCATTATTTGTATTAGCACCAGAGGCAGTGTTGGTTTCTGGCTTAGGAAATAATGGACATACGATGTGGATATGCGACACCACCGAACCCCCAATCCCCTATTCAGCAGGGTGCTCGTCCAGTGTACAGTAATAAAAGATTACAATACAATGTGCATATTTCCTTGCTGGTGTGCCCTTGGGCAAAAACTGCAAAACACAGATACGTTTTCATTTTATGGCTGTGATGATAAAATGAGAAAGAATCAGTTGTTATGCTCTTTCTGTTCTTTCTACACTGCACTCATCAGGGCCAGAGGATTGTCTCAAATTATGAAACACTAAATCAAATTGCTGTGCCGTGGAAGCAAAAAACTTTTCATCATGAAAAGGACAAAGCCTCCAGGTGCACAGTTTGTAAAGAAAAAAAACGAAGTGTGCTAAAAATAAAAGTATTCTGTTGTGTTGTCTATCATGAACATTTACTGTTATGTTTTTAGAATAGTACCTCGCCATTGAGTCAACACAGAGCTCCATCGCTACACTACAGGTTAGTTAGCATGCATGCATGTGTTAGGCCCACAATAAATTTATATGTTCAGTTGAACTTTCTCTTAGTCCTCAGGACAACATAGACTATCAAATGTTTTTGTCTGTTTTTATTTCACCTTGATTGTGAAAGCATACAGCACTTCTGAATTTTAACCTGCCTGTTGCTGATTTTCTGTGCCACTATGTCAAATCTGGATATTTGTAATATTACATGGAACCCCTCTGTTTTCAGCCTGATAGCCTCCTTTACCACTGATGCCTACCAAACTATCCTAGTATTGCCACCATGACCCTCAATTTGTTGTTCAAATCTGCTTGCAGTTGATTCCACTGCTGAGGTCTGAAACAATGTCCATTCAGCCAGAGCTGAAAAAACAATTGAAAGGCCTTAGCAGCACATTAAGCCAAGGAGGACGTTTTGACTTAAATGAAAGACACCTTGCACAGGAGTTGAAGAAATTGCCTAATTTGCCATCAAAGCACATGACTGTGTTTTGCGACACCCCATGTAGTGGGAATTAGGAACACCAGCCTACACTCTAGGTGTCTAGTATGTGGGACCGAGCGTGACCAGGATGATAGTGTAAGACAGGGAGACACGGACACAAAAAGGGTTGGGTTTTTGAAAAATAAAGTGAGGTTTTATTTACAGGTGCACTTAACAAAAATAATGTCCTGCGGAATTTATATATTAATACACAGTCCAATACCGCAAAAGACACACAAAAACAGTAAGTACATGAAGCTCAAAAATAATGACTATAAACAAAAAAAACAGTGCACCAATAACCATAACCCAAATAAATACCTCCACCAAAATTACTCCAGAGATACTTATAAAAGAACAAATATTTACAAAAAAAAAAAGGCACAAGCCGTAATGCTTGGTAAATTCAAAAACTATTCTACTGAGTACCTTTCTCAAAGAAGATCTAGTCAGAAAGGAACCAACCTCTAGGCCAGGGGTGGGCAAATTCATTCCTGGAGGGCCGCAGTGGCTGCAGGTTTTTGTTCCAACCCAATTGCTTAATAAGAAGCACTTATTGCTCTAGAAACACTTCTGCCTCATTTTAGTTATCTCCCTCGTTAAGATTATGAACCCTTATTGCTTATTTAAGTCTTAAACAGCTGTGTTCTTAGTTTTTAATTGCTCCTTATTAGCAATAAGATGCAAATGACAAAGGAAACCAGCAGTTATCCATTTTGCTTGTTACCCTTTACACCTGTGTGTATTTATCGTGCACTATTTGGTTTAATTAAATACTTGGAAGGAAAGAGAAGAGAAAAAAGTGAAGGACTGAGAATTACCCATCCATTTTACACTTCAAAGTATTTGGATGATATCCTTGGACTGGAAAAAAAAAATCTAGAATATGAGAATGACTTGACATAGCAGAGTTAAAGCACTAACAAGCCATGAAATGTAATAATTGGCAAGGAATGTTTTCTAATTAAGCAACTGGGTTGAAACAAAAACCCGCAGCCACTGCGGCCCTCCAGGAATGAATTTGCCCACCCCTGCTCTAGGGGCCATGAGTCCCTTTTATATTCGGCGCCCTTGTGCCGACCAATTAAGCTGTCCTACGTCATCTCTCTACAACCACACGATGATGAGAACGCGTCTACGAGAAGTGGCGTCTCCTGCCCTGCAAAAATACTATAATAGTTCAAGCAGCTGGCATGCGCGCGCATAGCTGTGCCAGCTTTTGAGACGCAAACTGCTCTTCTGCCTTAAGTTAACGAAAGCATTTAAATTTTCACGTCCTTCCCCTGAGCTACTGCCCAGACAACTACAGACATGGGATCCCTTTTTTAAACCGCAGTAAACTAATGTTACGACGCTTCACACCTTTTTTACTCCTTTAGTGTTATGGGTTCGCGGGAGGCACACGCAGGACTGGAGGACTGACAATGCCATCCCAGCCGGTTAATGGCAAGGCTGTCTCTCCATTCTACACGAGACCTACCGCGACACTCTCCAAAAGGTGCTAATAAGGTCAGTGAAGATGTCTATCTGCATTCTATAAAAAAGGAAAAAGGCAAGCTTCCTTTCTTTATACTTTAACTTTTTATTACAAACAAATGCCTCTCAACACTGCAGCGGACACTTGACAAATTTTATTTAATTACAGTTAATGCCAGTAAGGCACATTACCACATGCTTGAGCTGCTCACATTCGTTCATTAAAAGCTGCTCACAGAGTTCTACCCAAATCTTTGGATTGCCCTCAGGATTTCTGCCACTCTTCCAGCTGAAAGCAGAGAGAAGCTTTTCTAAACCTAAGCTCAATAGGATGTACTAGAGGTCCACTATGACACAGGATCACCTCAGTGGTCTTCTCATCATTAGCATCAACTATGAGGTTGCTGAGCAGATCTCCAGTAGTGATGTTATTGATGACTTTGGAGCAAGGTAATCTAGGAGGGTCTTGTTTTAGACTTGGACGTGCAATAGAGTTCTGATGTGCAATGACAGGTTTCATTCTTGATTTAAACAGTGAAAGTCCAGTGTGCGTAATATAAGCTTTAATTTACATCTGTAAATAGTTATATACAATGTAAAAGTAGTAGAATCATTCTTGTTTAGCATCACTTTCTATCATTTATTGCAATTATTTAATTGTAGAACCATTTATTATTATTGCGGTGGGTTGGCACCCTGCCCGGGATTGGTTCCTGCCTTGTGCCCTGTGTTGGCTGGGATTGGCTCCAGCAGACCCCCGTGACCCTGTGTTCGTATTCAGCGGGTTGGAAAATGGATGGATGGATGGATTTATTATTATAATTGTTAGACATACTTTTTGTGTTTCAAGTTTTGTATTTGTGTTTTGTCATTTTTTAAGTATTTCAATAAATGTGGTGCATACTGTACCACATTCAAGTTTAAAGCATGTTGTGGCAGAATGTCTCCTAGGTCACCAAATGTGCCAAGGACTACCACTGACTTGAACAACACGGAGAGGTAAAGCGAATCCCTCGGTCACAAAGGATTTTAACCAGCCACCTGCTTATTACCAAAAGTATCAATTAACTGAACAAACATAACTGAAAAAAATGCTAGAGTAAATTAACACTCATAGTAAAGCTATTCATGTAGACAAACTGGACTGGAATGACACTATGCGAACCTTTGACAGAGAATCCCACTCTAAAATCTGCAGTGTGCAGCAAACGCACGGTTCACATTCTGTTTACATCTGAAGGCCTCTACAGCATGCATGTATTTGCTTTGCCATTTCTTTTCCCTGTGCATTTGAAACTGACAGCTGTGTGGCTAAGCCTTTCCCAGCACAGCTGCTGCTAGTTCACAGATCCAAGTTTGACTCCGTTGCCAAATGTATCATTCTTGTTTCTTATGTCGTTAAAATCCCAATAATCCCACTTTAACTGTGCTAAATAAAACCAGATACTAAAGTGTAAGCCTGTTACTATTATAAGCCAAGAAACATAACTTTCCAATGAATTAGATTTTTCTGAGCAACGATAATTCTCTGTAGGCACTTGCATAAATAATTAGCAGAGTATTACTTTTATCATTCCATGATTAGCTAATTGCTGAGTCCGATAAAAAAATAAATATTCATATTTAAACCCCAACTGTATGTAAATAAACATGTTAATTAAATTGCAGACTTGCCATATCCAAAATACACCAAAAGAGCATAGACTTTCAAAAAAAGAAACAATTACCAAATCCTTACCTTCGTTTGAGCATCCCATTGATAACTGATGAATACCTTGGGTACAGTTTCTTCATTTTCTGTGGACCACTGAGTGCAATCTGTCGGTAAAAAATTTAGCCATTATTCAGTAGTTGATTTTTTTTTATGGACAAAAACATTATATAAAGAATTTCAGGGAAAAATCACAGTCACCATTACAAAAGACATTTACACTTAAAGCTTAATGTTTAAGTTGAGAGTACATCCTAGACTGTTAGTAGAAAGCTAAAAACCTAAAACACCCAATGCTAAATAACAATGTACCAACATGTGTTCTGTGTGTACCAAGGATTGGCATTCATATGATGGACCCAGAACTGGCAGACAGGGGTGGAGGTTTACTTTCTTTAAAAAGGGTGAAAACAATTAAAACAGATATGTTTCTATTACCAAGACGTCACACTCATCATGTTCCCTGGAAAATTATATGCAGGGGTACTGGATTGGAGATCCTGTTCAATTGTTGAACCTCACATCCAGGAGTTGTAATGTGGGTTACATCTTAGAAGAATTCTTTTGGGCACATACACGAGAGATCTTGAGAGTTTGAGAATTCTGTTTACATGTGTTTTGTAGGGATGGAAAAAGATTATGACCATGTACTCTATGATATCCCCTGGTAGGAACTTCAAGAGTATGGGTTTCATTGCTGCTGCTGTGTGTCATTTGTTCCTTGTCTTTCAAAAACAAGAACAATGTTCTCTAAGTCTGTCCAATGTAGTGTTGGTGTTAGACTACTTTCCTTTTAAGGGTTTTCATAGTGGTTTCGGGCATCCAATTTGGAAATCTAAGGTGAAATTGCAGGTGAAAAAGTTTGGCTTCTTGGACTTCTCAGATCTTGATGTGTAGTGCACACCTATGGAAAGACTACTGGTTCTCTGGATCGTGATGATCTAGTTATGTCGTAGATAGAGTGCACACAGATGACTGCCATGGGGATCCCAAGTATGTCCCACTGGACAAATATGGAAATGCAGGACATCCTGGAGGGATTATACAGTATCTCTCGATTGGTCTGGAAGTATCCAAGTATTCCCTAGGATGAGTTGGAGGAAGCTGCTAGAGAAAGGAAGATTTAGTCAGGCCAGTTTAGCATCGTGCTACCATAATGACACTCATCAAGAAAATCTGAATGAAACTGATAATAATGATGACAAATTATACAACAAAACTGATTTCTTTTTAAAATCCCATATCATAATTACAGTAAATAAATAAACAATATAGAAATGTAAAATATTCTACTTTCATAATTTGCTTCTGTATCATGTACACCTAATATAGCTAAAGAGAAAAATCAAATAAAAAATTGAGGTTTCATGCACTTCTATTCAAGGAAAAAAAAATCCACTGGGCTGATAAAGTAAGGATTAGTAGAATGTATGGAGCAAAGTCTAACTCCAAGGGTAACCTCTCCACATCCAACTAGGATAATCATAAATATTATGTCGGAAGTAGTACTAATTCATATGCTTTTTTAAAGAATAACACAAGAAAAAAGGAAACAATTGAGTTACAACAAAGTATTAATCATGTAGAATGCAAGCAGTAAATTAAAAAGTACAATTCTATTATTCAAAGGTTATGTGCTCTCTATGCAAGATATTCAAAAATAATTAGAAATAGAGAAGAATTCCTTTTGCATAAATCCAGTCGGAATTATGATCAACTGATCTGGCCTTATCTCAAAAGCAATCTGAATAGCTAGCATCAATTAATGTGTTTTAAGAACCAAGGGTACAATAAAGACACAACCTCAGGAAATTAATATTTTTTTATTAACAGATTCAATGACACATACATCAGTTTTAACTTATTTAGAATAACTGCAACTGCCTTCTAATAAAGATCTTCTTTTTTTGTACACTCATGCTGTGCTGCAATGTAATGCTTGATTCCATGAAAGAGGGATGTTCAGGAGCAGATCAAGGATAATAAAATGGATTAAGGCAAAGCTAAATATGCCTAAGGAAATGGAGCCCCTGTTACCTTTTGTTTTTAAATAAAAACATTATTAGATTTGATGGCATTTATAATTATGAAATATTTATTTTAAGCAGTGTTATATACAGTACTAGCCAAAGTATCCATCATTGCTGGAATAAATAATTGTGGAAAAGCTTTTTGCATTCTTCTGCCACACCATTTTGTTCTTTCTAAGGGCATCGATATTTTGGAACTTTAGTTTTGGCAGTTGGTTTGTGTCTGTTAGGGATAACATCATAGATGGCATAACATGACAGGTCAAAGGTCATAAATACCAGCCCCATGGACTTCCTGGTTTGTCCAAGTCCATGGATATTTAAAAAAAAATCTTAGTGTTAGTTAGCTTCAAGTTCAAGTAGACGTTAGCATTAGGTTCCTTTGGCTTTGGTCTCAGCTATATGTCTTGGTTTTCATATTAGGCTGCCTACTCAATACTACATTTTGATTGAAAAATGGCATTTTTAAATGACAATGATCCACATCCTCACTAGAATTTTCACATCATTTACAAAAACATCTCAGTCTCTACTAAAATGACCAAAAAATGCATATGACATACTGTAGATGTAGATGCACTGCAGATGTTTGGCTACACTGGGCATACACACATTGGCGGAAAAATCCTTGAAGGGACGGTAAAGCTGCTGGCCAAGGGATTTAGTGATTGGTAAATTATCTGGATTTTGCGCATTAATGCAGCATTCAAACTGTACACTTAGATGCATACAGGCAAGCAATATAACGAGAACTATGCCAGGGAAAGCACCTCATCTGTGTCTGCTATGTTGGAATATGCTTTTCTTCCATGAAGGGTAACTAATCAGAGAATGATAAATTGTAATGAGCAGAATCCGGAATCCAATCTGGGAAGGGCCTTTGTAACAAACATAAATAAATCAGAGTATGATTGGAGTCTGGCGGTCAATTTTTACCCATGCCTCAAAAATGAATATAACATGTTTTTTGATGACTCTAGGTTGCTGATTGTAGATGCTGTGGTACCTGGATGGGGGTGGTACCCAGCCGAGACGCCCGAGAAGACCGGAGGAGGGCTTGTGCCTCCTCCAGACCTCGAGGGGGCGACCGCCCTGGGGACCACGGGTACAGAGCTGGGAAGCTCGACCCTGTAGGGGCCCATGGTCACTGCCAGGGGGCACCCCAATACCACAGTAGGACCCTGGACCTCAGCACTTCCGCCACACCCGGAAGTGCTGGGGGGAAGATAGCAGGGACACCCAGAGTGCTTCCGGGGATACAGCCGGCACTTCTGCCACACTGCGGCGTGTCGGTGGGAGATTGCCGGGGACACCTGGAGCACATCCGGGTGCTTATTTAAAGGGGCCGCCTCCCTTCAGAAGATGACTGGAGTCGGGGGAGAAGCAGGACAAGGTCTTTGGAGGAGACAAGGAGGTGGTCTGAAGAGTAAGAAAAGCCATTGTGAGTTGGCCAAGGACTTTGGGGTATTGGGGGCTTGTGAGCTGAATTGTAAATATGGAGAACCTGAATAAACGTGTGTGGGGTGATTACAACGTGTCTGCCTGTCTGTGTCCGGGTCATATTCCACAATGGGTGAATGTGAGCTGTGACATTATGATATCACATTCAAAGATCAATGGACAATGGAAGTTAAAAAAGCATTTGCATTTCACAAATGGAAGCAGCAGTATTGCATGGCGCTTTGAGTTTGTCTCCTGTTGCTGGTGTGTTGTTTGTATGTTATCCTCATGTTCACATGTACTGTAAACTCTCCCGATGCTTTAGTTTGATCCCACATCTCAAATGCGTACAGTAAATCAACTGAATTTGTTTTAATTGTTTTCTTAGCATGAGTCAGCATCCCAAACTCATTTTAACCATTTCTATCATAGCAAAGGTGGCATCTATTTTACAAAAGTATCAAAAAGTATCTTTTTTAATATATTAGGTTGGTGAGAAATTTCAATACACTATTGATAAATAATAATTGGTGGTAGAGATACAGTACATTAAATGAAAAGGTAAGCAAATCCTATGACAGAAATGTGTTTCCATAAAAAATTACAGTGATGGAATATGCCAATATCATTAAAGACAGGGACAGGTTTACCAGTCTGTTCCACTATTAGTATTACAGGGCATTTTCATCCTTCCTAGAAAGTAATAAAAATTCTCAGTTCTTGTTCAATCAGTTTTAGCTGTGCAGGCACTTTGATTAATTGTTCATTCAGTAACTACAAAGGCGCATGCATAGATCTGAATGTTCATTTGGAAGACTAGATGCTCATTTTTAAACTATCGCACTGGCATAACAGGGCAATTCTTTCAGTACCACTGTTTTTAGAGTAATATAATTTAAAATTATTTTTTCAAATGGCTGTTATCTTTCCAAAACAATATGTTCACAATATGAATTGAAAGTTAATTATATTATTGTCCGTTTTGCTTTCGCTAAATAAATGCACAAGCCAAGTTGTCTGGGTTATTGAATCAGCTTTATTTTTCTTAGTCATGAAGAATAATACTGCTAGTTGAATTTGCTAAATTATAGGGAGATGCTGTAAGTCAAAAATGAATGTATAAAAAAAAAGAAAGAGGTAAAATTGAAGCGTACATAATAAGCAAGTTATATGAGAATCTTAAATGGGCTAACTACATAAATATATTGCAAAATGAAATAACAAAAGGCGTATCAATTATTAACTAAACTATATGGCATACCATTTACCTAATGAAATAATAATTGTAGAGGAAAGACTGTTAGCATAAGATATTAAAATATGACACCTAAACAAAATGAACTGTAATTGCAGTCTTTATATGCAGCAAAGACATAAAAATGCATAACAGGCAATGAATATCAAGGTTATATTTCTCCATAAGGGAATTTGAACTTTTTATTTAAGGCTTATACAGTTCTTAAAGATAAAAATTAAAAGGTTTAACTTTTTATTTTTATCTTAAAATTGCTTTTTGTTTCCTAAAGTATAAGTTTGGTATTTACTTTAAGTTATTTCTTCACAATTAAGTGTAGGAGGAGAATTGCTATTGAAAGTGGATGTATTTGGTGAGTTTTAGGGCTTTTTCTTCACAATGAGAGACCCAGGTAAACATAAGCTGTATTATTGGGCTAGTTATTTTTGAAAATTTATAAAATATGCTTCCTTTATAATGTAATTTCATGTGGAAAATCAGTTATCTCCAATGACTGTGAAGAAATAAATTCAATTTGAGAAAATACCAAACTTATCCCTAAAAGCTTGGTAACAGGACAACTGTCTTTGCTTTTTATTATTGAGTTTAGCATAGTGTATTTTTAAATTTAAAAATATGTTTAATTTAATAACAGAGAAAAATTTGCAAAGTTCACAAGGTAGAGAATCAAACAGGGATCCTGGAGCTGTAAGGAAGCAGTTTTAATGAATGCATTCATCAACAGAATGGGAAAACTAAATAAATAAACATGAGCAATGCTTAATAAAGCAAATCAGCAAAATGGTTTTAAAATTCCAGTTGAGGAAGCTAAAAATGTAGGTGGACCTGCAGTTGATCCTTGTATGTGAAGGTGATTGTATATAAATGACTTATTGCTCCATAAATGTATTAAAATATGTTAATGGAGCAAAGAGAGATCCCATCTCTGACACTGTCATATCTACTGTTACCCATAATGCGATGTTTAGTTGTACAACTTTTATGTTACAAGGTCATAAGGATGACTCTAACAGGAATCTAAGAAGGTCTCACCCATTTAATGGTTTATGTGATTGGAGTGTTTAATGTGCACCAGTTAGAGTAGTTTACGTAAGTTCTAGTGTGCCAGAAGGCTTTTTATACAGAGATGATTGAGGATAGAATTGATGAAATCTGAAATGTCAAGATAAGGAAAGACTTTTTAGATCTTAAAATCTCATTTAAGAAACAACACCTAATATGATTAGTTCAGTCAGGTGTGCATTTATACAAATTCAGTTTATTCCATCTCAGTTTTTTTATAGAGCACAGCCATTCAGAAGGCCAATATGCTGAACATGTTTATAATCATAGCTTATTTGAAATCAAAACACATACATGATAAATTGATAGAAAACAAAGTGCCAAAAGCACAGTTCTGAATGCATAAAGCAAATACTGATGACTTTTATTATGGACATATGTGCATTTTATTGCAACCTAAAACAATGTGTTTATGTATTAGCATTACCTTTAAAATGTGCACTGTGATGTTCTAAATGGTAATTAAACACTTTAGGTCAGTGGCTGCATAATTAGACAGCAATTCTCTAATATGGATTTATGTGGGCATTACTGCTGCCAAAAAGGTGTATAAAGTATGTGGAGCAATAGTTGCCTTATTATGTCTTAAGTTGTAATTAGCCAGGAGTGTTAACAAATTAAAGTGATTAATTTAAAGCATGATGAAAAACACCTTGTTATATGAAGACCAGAATCTAAAAATACATTTTAAAAAAAGTTTGAATATACTGAAATAACCTAAAGTCTTAAAAATGTCAGTCCATCCACCTTTTGTGTGTGGAATATTTGTAATAATCTGCTGAAACAACCATATAAAGAACCTGTCCTGGTTGGCATCGTAAAAAGCAGAGTGATTAGCCACCTAGGAAAGATGGAATCTTGTTGGCGACCAAGAAAGGCACTGGATGATTATTCAAGAAAACAAAGAAGAAAAGGGAGAGTCAAAACAAAATGGCTAGATGATGTGACCAATGATCTCCAGAAGATTGTGTATGGAATTGGAGAAGAAATTAAACCAAACATGAAGTAAGATGTTTGAGGAGGCTAAGGGTTCTGATGGCCCATAAACTCAGAGAAGAATAGCATGATGTTTAAAACCAAGTTGTTATATCATCATAACTAAGGTTGTGGATTCAAATCCCATTACTGACACCGTGTGATCATGAGCAAGTCACTGGATCTGACTGTGCTCCAGTTGGAAATCCAAAAGAAGTGTAACCAATTGTATCATAAAAATGTAGTAAGTCGCCTTAGATAAAGGTATCAGCCAAATAAGTAAATGTAATGATATATAAAATTATTGTTCCTACCATATCAGGAAGTATATCAGTTTTCTCCTACACCCTTGAGGTGTGCATGTTAGGTTAATTGCAATTATAAATATGCACTTAATGAGTGCCTGGGTGCCCTGTACTGTATTTGCGTCTGTGATGTTTTGGCCAGGGTCCCTATCATTTAGTTGATATCTTTAACACTACAATTACCAGAGCCTACGAAAAAAATCATAGATCCGGCCCACCTTAAATCCGTTCGCACCTCTCCCTCAGCTTCTTTTGTCCTGTAAATGTGCCAATTAAGACAAGCAGCAAGCAGCCTGCTATTCCATCCCCCACCGCCGCAGAACGTGCACAAAGTTCTTCCAGCTCATGCCTTGATTGATTAAGTGGAAGTGAAGTGCTGGAGTTTTAGAGTGGACACAATAGACTGTTATTTGTAACACATGCATTTCATATGTTTTTCATATTTTAGTAGTAAATGACAAAATGTTGGCATAAACTGTATAATGTGTGAAGCCTGAAGTCTACTACTAAAATATGAAAAACGGTTCTGTTTAAACGATGTGTTCACACAGGTTATTGTAGACACGGAACACACATGAAATGCATGTGTTCCAAATAACGGTCTATTATTTCCACTCTAAAACTCCAGCACTTCACTCTAAGATAATCAATCAAGGCATGAGCTTGGAGAACTTTGTGCACGTTCTGCAGCGGTGGGGGATGGAATAGCAGGCTGCTTGCTGCTTGTCTTAATCGGCACATTTACAGGAAAAAAGATGCTGAGGGAGGGGTGCAAACGGATTTAAGTTGGGCCGGATCTACGTGTTTTTGCTTCCTCTCCAGGATAGAGTTCACACCTTTTACTACTTGGATAGGTTGTGGTAACAATGGTATTGCAATGGAGTAAGTTGATATGATACATTTGGACGAATGGAACAAATAAGTAAAACAAATAAATAGAAATACTATAATAAATAAATACAGTAATCCCTCCTCCATCGCGGGGGTTGCGTTCCAGAGCCACCCGCGAAATAAGAAAATCCGCGAAGTAGATACCATATGTTTATATGGTTATTTTTATATTGTCATGCTTGGGTCACAGATTTGCGCAGAAACACAGGAGGTTGTAGAGAGACAGGAACGTTATTCAAACACTGCAAACAAACATTTGTCTCTTTTTCAAAAGTTTAAACTGTGCTCCATGACAAGACAGAGATGACAGTTCCGTCTCACAATTAAAAGAATGCAAACATATCTTCCTTTTCAAAGGAGTGCGTGTCAGGATCACAGAATGTCACATAGATAGAGAAAACAATCTCTGGCAAACAAATCAATAGGGCTGTTTGGCTTAAGTATGCGAAGCACCGCGGCACAAAGCTGTTGAAGGCGGCAGCTCACACCCCCTCCGTCAGGAGCAGACAAAGAGAGAGAGAGAGAGATAGAGAGAGACAGAGTTTGTTTTTCAAGCAAAAATCAATACGTGCCCTTAGAGCTTTTAAGTATGCGAAGCACCGTGCAGCTGCACAAAAGATAGCAACGTGAAGATAATCTTTCAGCATTTTTAGACGAGCGTCCGTATAGTCTAGGTGTGCGAACAGACCCCCTGCTCAATCCCCCTACG
Organism: Erpetoichthys calabaricus; assembly: GCF_900747795.2. NCBI lineage: Eukaryota > Metazoa > Chordata > Cladistia > Polypteriformes > Polypteridae > Erpetoichthys > Erpetoichthys calabaricus. Next base: position 40,118,809 of record NC_041399.2, read on the forward strand.
TCAGGATCACAGAAAGTCTGCGCAAGAGAAAGAGAAAAGTAAGCTGGGTAGCTTCTCAGCCATCTGCCAATAGCGTCCCTTGTATGAAATCAACTGGGCAAACCAACTGAGGAAGCATGTACCAGAAATTAAAAGACCCATTGTCCGCAGAAACCCGTCCGCAGAAAGCCGCGAAGCAGCGAAAAATCCGCAATATATATTTAAATATGCTTACATATAAAATCCGCGATGGAGTGAAGCCGCGAAAGGCGAAGTGCGATATAGCGATGGATTACTGTACTATATATTTAAAACATATTATAGGAAAATTGCTAGCTAGGAACACAGTGAAAAAGCAAGGCTTTTTTAAAAACAGGTCTCTAATAGTTAAAAATTTAATCAAAGCACAAAATGGCATATCCTAATACAACTTAACATTTTCTGCCTATAAAAGCAATGGGATTTTTTTTTATCTAAATATGGTGTTAACATAACAACAGTTAAATACAGTACTATAGACAACTATGAATTTAATCAATCACATTGTGCCCTGGCAAGGCAAAGAAGATTTTACCTTCAATTTGATCCATTCTCAATGAGACTTTTGTCATAGTTATACATTCTATCTCCTTCTCGGCTATTTTTACATTTTAATTTCATTTATATGGAATGTTAAAGGTCTCAATCATGAATTAAAGAGAAAGAATGCATTCTCTCTCCTTACATGTCTAAATGCCAAGATAGCATTTTTACAGGAGACCCACTTATTAAGCAAAGCAATTAGACTGGCCAAATATTCCACTCCAGCAATACAAAGAAAACTAGAGGTGTGGGAATTTTAATACATAGAAAAATTTCATTTGTAGTATTAGATATCGTATCTGATACTGAAGAAAGATATGTGATCATTATGGGTAATTTATTTGCTTGTAAAGTGATTTTGATAAATATCTACCCAATGTGGATAACAGAGCTCAACCTCTTGACAACAAAAAAAACAGAACAACTCATTTTTAAATTGCGACTTCATTACTATGAATATGGAGAGAAAAGCTAAAAAGATCTTAGCCCAACAAATCTACAAGCAGAAAGTTTGCAATGCAATACCAGTAATTACCAACACAGACAAAGACAAAATCAGTGACCATAAAAATATAATGCACACTTTACTGTAAATCCTCATATTCTACTCAGTTTAAAGAACACATGACATAATCTATTGTGTTTTTTGATGCATTACAAATACCACAGCTACTGTAGATACTCTCAGTGCAGAGGAATTGGATAAACCTCTGACAATCTCAGAATTGCTAGACTTTATGAACTCACTTCACAATGAAGTTAGCTCCCTTTGTATTAGTAACATTTATGGAAGTCAAAGACAATTAAATTCTACCTCAAATGATTACCGTCTTTTCTAAGAAAAATAAGGACTTTTTATAATCATACAGACCAATCTGAATAATGATGTTAAGATACTCTAAAGTTCTAGATAGTCATAACTGGATTTATTACAGGCAGACACTTAGCTTCCAATCTTCAACACCTGTTTAATGTAATTTATTCACCCACAAAGTCTAATACCCTGAAGATCTTATTTGAATGGGACTACCTATTCACTAAATTTGGGTTTGGCCCAAATATATGTGCATGGATCAAACTGCTGTATACTAGTCAAGAAGCTTTAGTTTATATTAATAAAATTATTTCAGACTACTATTAATAAAATTATTATTATTAATAAAATTATTAATAAAATTATTTCAGACTACTTCAAACTAGAACATGGTCACCACTGCTCTTTGCAATTGCCATTGAGCCATTTGCAGTCCGCTTTCAAAATGCTTCTGAGATAAAAGGGATTATTAGAGAAGGGACTTGAACAGAAAATATCACCATATACAGATGATATGGGTCTATATATATGAAAGCCACAAAATATTGTGCCTGCAGTCCTACCAGCACTAACAGAATTTCAAAAGATACCTGGACACAGAATTAATTTTAATAAAAGTGTGCTTTTTCCAGTGAACTCTCTAGCACACAACATTAGATTGAACACCTTCTCTTTTATCATTGCAAATCAGTTTAAATACCTAGGGGTAAAAATCACAAGTAAACATAAAGCTCTTTTTCAACAAAGTTTTGCTGTCTGCATGGAAAAACCTCGACAAAATGTGCATAGGTGGTCTACCCTCCATCTCACTTAGCAGGCAGAATTAACAATGTTGAGATGAATATCCTTCCTAAGCTTTTCTGTTTCAAAACATCTCCATCTACATTAACATTTTGTATATTTCTTTTAAGAAATTAGATTAAAAGATCTGTGGTGGGCTGGTGCCCTGGTTTGTTTCCTGCCTTGCACCCTGTGTTGGCTGGGATTGGCTCCAGCAGACCCCCGTGACCCTGTAGTTAGGATATAGCGGGCTGGATAATGGATGGATGGATAGATTAAAAAATAACCAAATTTATTAGGAATTTAAAACATTCACACATCCAAAGGGCGACCCTACAAAGACCTAAAGCAGAAGGTGGCATGGCTCTACCTAATTTTAAGTTTTATTACTGGGCAGCAAATATACAAGCTACAAAAAAACTATATATTGACACAAACAATTGAACACACATAGGCTTGGTCCATAATGGGAATAAAATCCTGCTTTGTGCCCCAGTAAATACAAGTTATCGTCAATATATTAACAACCCAATTGTCCTTCATTCACTCAGAATATGGAACCGATGTAGGAAGTACTTCAAGACAGAGACACTTTTATCTGTGATACCTTTACATAATAACCACCTTTTTCCACCCTCTCAAACTTACACAGTTTTTAATGTTCGGAAAACTAACAGGATTAAATCACTTAGAGATTTGTGCGTAGATAATGTCTTTGCATCCTACTAACAATTACACCCCAAATTTAGCTTCCCATCAACACAATTTTTCCACTATTTCCAAAACTATTTCTTGTAACTCATGACCTCAAGTCAAGTCAAGTTGGGGAGCATGCACCGGTATAGTGCATTGCCGCACCCACTACACAGCGAAACAACTCGGGATCCCAGTTTGCAACCCCCCAGGCAGACACGCGGTCCAGTCCCGCCCTCTGGAAATGACCCTCTAACTGCCGCAGCCAGGTGTTATGTGGCCTTGGTCCCCTTGGCCTGGTCCAGCCATTCAGGTCCCCAACAATGAGGACCGGGCCGGATCACCCTTGGGGAAACGCGTCAAATTGCCGTAGTGCTGTAACTGACGGTCCCTCACAATGCAGGTAATGTGCCTCATTCGGGACTCCATGAGCAACTGCTCATTCGACACAAAGTCAAACCAATGGTACCCAAGGATTTTCCGGAGAGACACAGTACCAAAGAAGTCCAGTCTTCATCTCAGGTCACTGGATAGCGTCCATGTCTCGCAACCATATAGCAAGACAGGAAGCACCAGGACTCTAAAGACTTGGACCTACATCCTTTTGCACAGATATCGGGAGCGACCTCATGAACCCCCGTGCTCTCCCAATCCGTCTACTGACTTCACAGGAAGAGTCACCAGAGACATGAATGTTACTGCCAAGGTAAGTAAACCTCTCAACAAGGTCAACACTCTCTCCGCAAACAGACACACTGCTGATGGCTGTGAATAAGAGGTCATTAAAGGCCTTGATCTTGGTTTTTATCCAGGACACTCACAAGCCCAGACACTCAGGCTCCTCACTTAGTCTCTCGACCACCCCGATCAGAGCCTCCAATGACTCCGCGAAGATCACAGCATTGTCAGCAAAGTCAAGATCTGTGAATCTTTCTTCACCAACAGATGCCCCACAGCCGCTGGACCCCACAACCTTGGCCAACACCCAGTCCATACAAGCATTGAACAGAGTAGGAGTAAGAACACAACCCTGATGAACCCCAGAATCAACTGGGAAAAACGCAGAGGTCCTGCCTCCACTCTGCACAGCACTCAGAGTACCAGTGTACAGGCCAGCCATGATATCCAGCAACCTCAAGGGGATCCCGTGAACCCTCAGAATGTTCCTCAGGGCAGCTCGATCAACTGAGTTGAACGCTTTGCGAAAATCGACAAAGGCTGCAAAGAAACTCTGCCGATATTTGCGTTTGTGCTCCATGAGAACCCTCAGTACCAGGATGCGGTCAATGGTAGACTTCTTAGGCGTAAAACCAGACTGTTCCTGTCGCTGGTAGGTGAGCAAGTGATCACGGATCCTGTTGAGGACGACCCTAGCAAGGACCTTACATGGCACCTAGAGCAGTGTTATTCCCCCTGTAGTTGCTGAAATCCAGGCAATCACCCTTCCCTTTCCAGATAGGGATGACAAGTCCCGTTTTCCAGTCAGTTGGGATGATGCCAGTCTCCCAAATGGAAGCAAAGATTGCTTGCAATGCCAAGAGGACAGCCTTACCACCAGCCTGGAGAATTTCACCCCGGATACCACAGATCCCTGCAGCCTCCTCCCCCCACCCCTAGCTGGTTGACCACCTGTGCAATCTCAGTGTGATTGGGTGGTTCACAGCTAATTGGAGGATCAGCCTCAAGAACCGTGGACCCTTGAGATATCCAACATCCTAGCTGGAGGATCAGCTTTGAACAACTGCTCAAAGTAGCCAGTCCAGCGGGTCACAACTGCAGTGTCATCCGTAAAGACCGTTCCGTCAGCTGCCCTGACTGCGACTCTCCAAGGAACAGATTCAGATGACCTCCCATCTTGAATTTTCTGCATATCTTGTAACCTTGTGATTTTTAAAGTGTTGCATTTTTGCACTTTGTGCTGGTCTGTTCCAAGAGTTTCTCTGCTGCTGTAGATCACTGAACTTTCCTTAACCTGGGAAAGCTGGCTATACAACCATTTGTAATCTCCACCCTAATCTTGGCTGTGGGTAATACATCACACTGACATAACACACTTATTAACTAGTGCAATCATAATGATTTTTGTGTGAAACATTTTAGAGACAAACCTTTCATTGACAAATCTGCAAATTACATTCATAAAGAGTTCAAGAATTAACTGAAATTCTGGTCATTTCTTTGTAATCTCCAGAGTCATTTTCTGCTTAGAAGTTAGGCTACAATATTATAATATAAAATAATACAAAAGCCCACTTCTTTCTTTAAGCTTCCTATCTTTTTAATTCTTAAAACCCTGTGCGCTGTTTGAAAGTGTATTTTTGTTCTATACACAAGAGTCTGATTGCCTGCTGAGAAACAGTTCTTTATTAGTCTATATAACCTTGAAACTCTTCTCTGACTTTTGTATTGTCACACTAGAGAAAATTTGATTCTATGAAATTGATTTTTCGGGCTATCAAAAAGGAAAAATTCAGGAGGTGATAGGTCTGGTGAATGAGAGGAACAAGCACGCATGTTGAACCTCATCTTCATTGTCAATGCTATATAAATCTAAAAATACAATTCTGTATTAGGTCTGACAAAAAATGAAATGTGGAGCTGGTATGATCTGAATCATAACTTGGACCACAATATTGACAAAATGTGCAATAAATTTAATTTATTGGAAATGTGTGCAATATTTTATTGTATATTATATACTCATATATATGGGAACCTTCTGAAATGATTATTTCAGTGTTTCCTATTATTTGAGATGTAAAGGATAAATTCCTTATACTGACAAACTATCAAGTAGAGTACATTTTTTTTCCAAAAGAAAAAAGTTAAGATTTCTTTTATATTGAGCAACTTCATGAAATGCTTAGACAGCATGGCATGTGGGAAAGGCAGTAATTGTTACTCTCGGGTTCCAATTTACAATTGTCAAAAGTAACTTTTGCTTAAGGGTGGCACAGTGGTTAATGCTGTTGACACACACATCCAGCATCTGAATTCCAGAACAGATCATTGTATGTTTGAAGTTTTCCTCCTTTATTCTAAAGATATGCATTTTAGGTTGGTTTGCAGCTCCAAACTGCCCAGTGTGCTTTAGCACAAGGGTTGGCAACCCTTTTAGATATTAAGCATCAATTTGCAAGCATTAGGCAACCAGCATGCCAGTGGACAACAGCATATGTGCTTGTAATTTATATTTTGTTTTCAATTTTTGTACTCATAGTTGTACTGTTACTGGTAAGTTACACATGTCTTAATTATTATTATATTAACTTCTTCTTCCTTTCCTTGTCTTCCACGACATGATGTATGATGTTTATTTCAGCTGCACACAAGCTTCTGAGTGATCTCTTGGTAGCTGGCTGCAAGATGGACTTAACACTAGAATCCCTGAAGCCTACGAAAAAAGTTGTAATCCCTGCCCACCTTAAATTCCTTCACACATCTGCATAAGCTTCTTTTGTTTTGTAAATGTGTCGATCGGCACAAGCAGCAAGCAGCCTGCTATCCTATCCCCCACCAACGCAGCAGAAGTTTTCCCAGCTCAAGTCTCTTTATCTGGGTGTGAGGTGCCTGGAGCTGTACTGGGTAAATAATATATTGTTTGGAATACACACATTTCATCTGTGTTCTGTGCCTACAATGATCTGGGTAAATGTAGGATGGCAGGAAATGCGAGGTAAGAAATGCTGAACACAAAACTAAAACAAACTTTTTTCCATGTTATGCTAATAATGACGTGAAGTGTATAATATGTGAAGACTTTATTCCAAATATCAAATAAACACATGCACTTTTATTCAAGAATATGCTGCCTTATAACCAAAACGTTGCAGATTCGAGTCTGCATGCTCTTCATTTTGAGTAGTGAGCTGATATTATTATTACTATAATATAATTAAAAGATGCATTTGATTTGAGTCTTTTCTTTTCTTCATGTCTCTTCTTTCAAAATGGTTGGTAAAGCTCTTGCCACATCTTCTCCTGCAGTAGTGCCATACATTGGCCTAAGGATGCAAAGTTCTTCTGAAGTATCTTGTAATGACATCTGAACATGAGATGTCACTGATATCAACACTAGACACTAGTGGCATCTGGTTTTCCATATTTGGCAATACATTCTTAGAGTTTATAGTTGCCTTTTGTAGCCTGAGTTTTAGCGTTGCACAGAACACACTGCTTTGCTTCTCATATTTCACTATTGCTCTCCTGATAAATTCTGCTCTGTCTGCCTCACCCTTGAATTTATTTTCTCATGCTTGTTTCAAAGTGACACTTGTTGTTCAGGACGCAACATTTTCATAACACAGAATACATATGGCTAATTCCCTTCTTGCAATAAAACGATTAACTCCTTCATCCACCCAGGTTGAAAAGAATGACTTGCGACACTTGCCTGCCATTTTGTACCATATTAACACAACAACACATCAATTAGATGGTTTAGGCAATGGTTACTGCTGCTGTTGTGTGTGTGACTGCTCAGTGGAATATTGATCTTAAACGTTATTTTTTATTACTGACTTAATCTGTTTAAAATTTTGGTATTAAAAAACTTAGAGAACTGTAAATAACAATGTCTTTACATATTATGAACAATTACACTTCAAATTTAACTTCTGACCATCACAATTTTTTCACTATTTTCAATCAGAAATTTTGCTAGAAAGAAACCAACCGAATTTTCCACACCTCCCACCCATTTATAATCCAGAAGAAATACTGATTAGTCTTAAAGACTCCGACAGAATCTCAACAATATATAAAAACATCTTAATGTCTCTACCTTTTAAAGATCCCAGAGTATGGTGGGGAGAGGTTCTTTCGCTTAATATCTCAGAGAAGGAGTGGAAGGCAGCCATCCATAGATAGCTCAATGTGCAAAGCATTCAATCATTCAACTTAAAGTCTATCATCAATCACAAGTATCTAGTTTAAAATTGTCCAAAATGTTTCCAGGGCAAGATTCAACCTGTGTAAGTTGCAATCAAGCTTCATCCTCACTGGGTCACATGTTTTGGGTGTGCACCAATTAACAACATTTTGGACAAAAATCTTTGATTGTCTATCAGACACCCTCAATGTCACAATAACTTCTAACTCATTAACAGCTGTCTTTGGTGGACTCCCAGATGGTCTTAAAGTGAAGAAGGAGAAACAGATTGCAATTGCTTACACCACTCTACTAGCACGTAGACTTATCCTGTTCAACTGGAAGAATCCCAGCCCACCTGTTATAAGTCGGTGTGTAACTGTTGTTCTATACTATTTGAAATTGGAAAAAATTAAATTCTTGCTTAGAGGATCTGTTCAAACCTTTTTAAAATATAGAAAGATCTAATAAATAAAATCTGTTGGCTGTCCTCTCTTTCTGTTGGGTGGGGCTTGAATTCTGTTTTGTTAAGTTCGACTTGACTGTATGGAATTTTTTTTTCTTTGTTGTAAAGTTTGACTTGATTGCATGGAATGCTATTTTCCTCCATAAAATTTTAAAAAATAATCTGCTTAATTTTTTATAATAATTATAATAAAGTTTGATGATACAACAAACTAGATCAGTGCTTCTGAACATTTCTGGTGTTGCAAACCACCAAAGGAGGAAAGTCTTCCTTGGTGAATCGAGCATGATCGCAAGAGCAGGAGGGACCGAGTGCAATTGTCGGAGTCATGATTTGCAGAAGCCCACTTTGTGATCCACTGTGATCCACTACCATTATAAACACTAGCAACGAGTAGTTTGGAAACACTAGACTAGATAACACAGTTATGTTTTAATGAGAAATATCAAATAATGTAGTAGACATGTGACTTGTGCCTAATGCTTCTAGGACAGACTTTTACCCACTGGGAACCTGGATTGGATTTAGCAGGTTTAAGAATGTTATATTATTTCTGCTTAAGCAAAAATTCATTATCAGCTTTTGTGTTTTCGTTTTTCCTCTGAAATGTTGCAAGTGTTTATAATTTGTAAATGTTAATATGTTTGCATAATCTCTTTATGCTATTAAAAAGACTTGGGCTCTCGGTTTGTAACATATCTTATGAAATCATTTAGTTTTCTCTAGTGCTTTAAAGAGAAACAAAACCCCTGTTGAAATACTTAAATGTAATGTTAAAAATACACTGTAGGCCGTCTTTACAAAGCAATTATACACCTTGGATGTAATTTCTACCTTTTGACATTTATCATATCAAACATATTAAAATAGCATGATCAAATGCCCTATCGGGGTCTGAACTGAAGTACATAAGCTTTCTAGGTCTGGGAAAGAAACAACACATCTTCATTCCAGTTAATTTATACTGCAGAGGTTTGATTCATCCATGCTGGTATTGGCGGCAAATCATACTAAACCAGAATCTTTCCCAAAATTGGAATGAGTTTTCCCTTCAGCAAAACAAATCTATGCACATCATAATAGGCACTCTCTATTCAGCCCCTCTCAAGTGCCTACTGGTGCTAGCTGGCATAGCACCCCCTCACATTCTTTGTGATGCTGCTTTCAGAAGCAAGACTGTTTACCGATATATGGCGACATTGTTTACCATCCGAGACTTGGCACCCATTTTGATGGTCTTCTAGGTTATTGTCTGTCTGTATACCTGCATTGTTATCATTCTTTAATTTAATATTTTCTTTATCAGTATGCTGTTGCTGGAGTATGTGAATTTCCCCTTGGGATTAATAAAGTATCTATCTATCTATCTATTTATCAATCAATCAATCAATCATAGCGTTCACAATGTCTAGCCTGGGAATTGTGCCTTGTCTGGTGAAAGGATAGATTCTATCATGGATGAGATATGCAGAAGAACCAGCCGTTCCAATGCCTTGAAGCAGACAAAAAGTAAAGATACTGGGCAATAACTGGGTCCTTTCCTGGTTAGGGCAGTGCTATAATTTTGGGCAGTTGTGAGAGGACAATCCTGCCAGCTATCTTTTTACATTTGGACCCAGATGCTTAAGAAACTCTAGGTATATGTTATCGTACCTTGCTGTGTTGCCGCCTTCATTATATCCAGGACTATTCGCAGTTCATGTGCTGTGAACAGCTCAGGCATTCTGTGCTCTTAAGGAACTGCCACCACTCATCATGGTCACTCTTTTGACAGACTTATCAAATGGGGCTCTTGCAACCTTCAGCAGGTGTCCAGTCATTTGGTTTGGGGCAACAGTGGAATTATGTGTGACTGGAGGTCTCTGAGTGGTATCAAGTCACCAAATAATTGACCATGCCCTTCTGCTGGAAGCTCTTAAGTTCAACTACTGGGTTGTCTCCTTCCATCTGACCTGCCGTGCTGCATCCAGTGACTTGAAGACTTGTTCTTTGATATTGGGATCTCCAGTTTCCTCATACTGTTTTAGTAGTTCATCTGACTCCTCTGTTAGGCATGGCATGTACACATGGCAATATCCACATGGGACTGGTACAACCGCTTCCCTGAATACTGCCCTACAGAGAGCATGACATGAACACTGATCCATTGCTACCCAATTTAACGATGACATGATAGTTTACAAACAAAATGCATCAGAATATAACATTAAATAATATTTTGAAGTCTACTTAATGCAATTTAGGGTCACTGGTGACAAGAACCAACTCCAGTGGCATTGGGTGCAAGGCAGGAGCCAGCCCTGAACAGGATGCCCATCCACTGCAATGCCCACTTACACACGCATACACACTTACAAACAGGGCCCAATTAGAATCACTAGGCTACATGTCTTTGAATATTTGGTAGAAAGCTCAAGTACCTGGAAGAAAACCAACATAAGCAGGGGGTGAACATGCAAATTTTGTCTGAGTAATGACCTGGCACAGGTTTCAAACCCAGGTTACTGCAGGACATTATGCTATCATGCTGCTCATAATCAGACATGGACAGCTGTAATTCCACAAATAAAGTAATCATCTGCCTGCTTGTCTCAAATGCTGAACTACACTGTAAGGCTTTGGTAGCCAAGATAAAATTTTATTGCTACTGGCAAAGTGTTAACTTGTGAATTTACTACATCAAATAATCTGTGAGACATCCAAAATGTCCCCATCTTTCAGTAATAATTCACCTTGATTACAACAGATATAGTGTGACTTTTCCCACCATCATTATGATTGGCAGAACTCATCTTGGTTATTGTCAGGTTCACATCACAGAATCATGTAACACCAAAAATAGCACAATCATGAGAGAATACATTGCTTTTTGCTTTGCCTCATATTTGTAAATTAATTTCCCTTATTACAATAACCACAACTAGACTGCACATTTAATTGCTCACAATATTTTAATAAAGCACAGAAAAAGCTAGAGTTGATTAATTTCTTAATATCACATTCCATATGACATAGAATTATTGAATAATTCCCCTAAATTAAGACAAACATTTCCTTTTTGTTAACTAGATTGAATGCTGTTTGCTTATATTTTCAGTTGATTAAAGTGTTTTGTCAGAATTTTAATTTTTTCATATTGTTTAAGAATCATTTTTTAATGTTGATCTCATGGGACTCAACAGCTTAGTCTAAGATGTATTTTTAGTATTTGCATTATTTCTATCCCATGTTTTATTTTTCCAGATATGTTATTTGTTGACTCTAAACTTGCCCAGTATGATTGCGCCATAGGCAGTGCAGTCACTTCTGTCCTCTCTTGACTAGGGAGGAAGGTGTGTTGGGTTCAGGAGAGATTATTTGTCGTCTCCACTCCCAAGACCTTTGTGCTCCTGACTGACTCAACATTGGAGCCATTAATAGATAGCGAAAGGTGGGTGGCATAATTCTTCCTGAAGTCAACAATGATACCCTTTGTTTTATTGTCATTAAGGGTCAGGTAATTGTTCCTACACCAGTCCACAAGGTCTTTGACCTCCTCTCTGTAAGATATCTCGTCATCATCACTGATGAGCATATGATTGTATTGTGGTCCGCAAACTTCATGATGTGGTTTGCTCTGTATCTGGCACTACAGTCATGGGTCATTAGTGGGAAGAGTAGAGGACTCAAGATGTAGCCTTGGGTGAGAGCAATGGATGGTATTTACTATATTGTTTCCAACTTGAACTGACTGGGAGATCTAATTTCCAAGTATAAGAATAGCATCTGCATGTACATGTCTCAATCCTCCAGGTGTGCCAGGCTCAGAAGAAGTACAACAACTATGGCATCATCGATAGAACGATTAGAAAGGTGAACAAATCCAATATATTTTGTGGGACGTAATCACTTTCTCATTAGATGGCAGTGAGTGCTATGGAGCAGTAGTCATTGAGTACAACCCACAACAGACTGTTTCCTCCATCCAACTTTGAATTCTATCTGGGTGTGCATGTATCTTTTTCCTCCAGGATAGGCTCATGTCCCCATAACCCTTAAATAGAGGAGTGGGCTTGATAATGGGAGGATGAATGAGTAGTTTTCTGTTTCTTCTAATCTTCTTTCCAAGTATGTTCAAATATTATTTCTCTTTTTTGAATAATTTTGCCTGACTTTTGAGCTCTTCAACTGATCAACATACTGGCAACACCTTTGGGCTGCAGCTCTTGTTTTAATACTCACTTAAAGGTGTGAATAGTATGCGCTGGTGCTGGTAGTACTTTAGCTGTAGGTTGTATTTCCCCCAATAGGAACTACACAATTTTCATGATTTACTACAGTTATCCCTTTAATCCTTTCTATATTATAAATTATTCGGTGCATCCCTGCAGGCTTCCTATTTGAAAAACTTGGTAACTGAATTACATACATTTGAAAAATCCCTCTTTATGTATCAAAAACAAATTAAAAATTTGCCAACAGCAAAACTCTCAGAAATTCATTGTTTCCATAAATGAAAATTGTTTTGTTTGCTTTAGGCAAACAGTTTTATCTTTTGTCCTTCAACATATTTGCTTCTGATAAACAAAATAAAATGTAAATGATAGCCATACAGTGTTTACCCTTGTAACTTGTTGTGCATTAATGTTTCTGCTGATTTATGGCATTACTTTTCTTTGGTTTTCATTTCAACCTTTCACTGTGGTGCAAGAACAAGTTATATATATATATATATATATATATATATATATATATATATATATATATATATATATATATATATAATAATATAATAAACTTTTATTTTATATAAATATTTGGGTGTAAACCAACGAACCAACCGGAGTAAAATGTATGCACTGATTGACACTGTATGTAAATTCAACAATTTATAAAATTAACCTCTATTCTTCATTTCTCAGACCATTCTGACCATGCTGTAATAGACACTTTTTAAGAATGCTCCCTCCAAGGCATTTTGCTGAGGAGTATTTAAAATATACAATGAACAGCTTTTCTCCTGCATGATTACTGAATTGTCCTATTAGACGATGTTTCTTTCTTTAAAAAGATGTTAAATTTCGACCACACCACACAGTAGCTATTCAGTGGTGAAGTGGTGAGAGAGATTGCCAATTAGAGACAGGAGATGATTAGGGGGTCAGAATAGATGGGCCCGTGATGGGCAATTTAGCCAGGGCATTGGGATAAACTTTACTCTTTTTGAAAAATGTCCAGGGATCTTTAATGACCACAGAGAGTCAAGACCTCAATTTTACATCTCATCTGAAGAATGGTGCCAGTTTTACAGCCCAGTGTCCCCGTCTCTGCTTTGGGATCCACATATGATAAAAAGTAATGTATTACGTTTCCTGATAACAAGTTAGTGTAATGCATAACAGTTTACTTTGTTGTAATTGTGCTACAAATACTCAATTTTGTTACTTGCATTACACATTTGTTTCTAAGTAAATAATAATTATAAGTGGGTAGGGCCTGGTAAGCTAAAGTGGCAGTGCTACATCACGGCATACATTTTAATTTTTTTCCACTACATCTCTTTAATGTGGAGAAGTCTTAATTGTTAGTGAATGTTAAATGTAATGTATATTTTCATAATGTTACCACTGTTGAAGGCCATTAACTGTTACTGTTATTTTATTTAACTATTTTTTGTGCCATGTATATGTGAGGTACTGTGCAAGTATTCATCTCTTTGTAGTGTTGACGATAAACAAAGAAAGTGTGAAGCCAGTGGCAGAGTGAGATTTTCTCCCTCACAGTAATTTTTTGGCTAATCTTGAAAAAGAGAAATGTTCCTTAGTTCAGCTGGAGGAGTATTTTTAATATGTAAAGAGTATATTTAAACCCTGAAAATAGAGAGAGTTCACAAGCAAGCGCTAACACAGCATTTTAACATTCTTCGGAACACAACAGATACAAGGTGAACACAGCAAAAAGAAATGTACCTTTACAGAAATCTGGTACCTGTCACACGATGAGATTTAAGAATTGAATAGATATCTGAGACTGGGATTAAAATTGGATTATACAGGTTTGAAAAATGTTATGTTGTGTTACAAATATATAATAGTATAGTATTATTATAATGCTTTGTGAAACATTGTTTAGTAAATTCAATAATAACTGAGTTTGATAAAAGTAATGGTGGTGGGTTGACAGTGGGATCAACAAAGCTAAAAGCAAAAAGAAAGTGGACTCCTATCCCCACTGTTCTGCAATTCTGGATCCATTACAAAAATATTGAAAGAAATAAAGCATGATCATTTCACCATTATTTGATGCAGTCTATTCACTATTCACGCCCACCTTTCTCTCTCTTTCTTTCTGAAAAAATGGCTTCTATTTGCTCTGCTTACCAACTACATCCTTTCCTCTTCCATTAATGCAGACACTACCCAGCTAAAATTACCTGTTGCTATCTCAAAGTACAAGCAGTCCAACAAGACAGTTGAATCAATATTTAAAACTAAATGTGAAGGCTGGTTCTAGAGAGTGCCTGAGCTGCTGCAATCTTTTAAGATGGTTGTTTGAGTGCTCACAATGGCATTATAATGGTCCTGTATTAAAAAGAAATAAAAGTATATCCTTATTGCTTGCCTGCTGAAAATGGTAGGCTTAAAAACTATACATGTACAAAAAGGAAACAATATTCTGCTTTAAAACCCTTAGCTGATATATAAAAAAAATTAAATGTCACAAAATCCATACCACCAAAAAAGTAAATGCTTCTGTATGGATTTGTGTGCATTACAGTATATTTATGCTTTATTTTTTAAGTCTCAATAAATGTAGACTCATGTTACTGTATATTGTAAAGAATAATATTAGTTTATCCATAAATATCTAAAAATGCCCTACTTAAAAATATTTCAAGGGTCTATCATGTTTTCTAATCAACATTACTTTCATAAGCTGGAAAAAGTAATGTTGATTATCCACTCTGTGGGCTTGCTGATCTGCTAACTCCCTGTAAACCGTAAAACCTTACTCAACTTCCAACATCAGTCACTTTTTGTTTATTACTCTCGTATTGCTTAATTCCTCCTGAGCCCAGGTCATCTACTTCCACCCAACTCCAAGCTAAACGTAAGATTGACTGAGTTTTATATCCTGGGGCCAAGCCTACTTCAGGACAATCCGTTAAGCCTCCATCAAGAGGCACCAAGTCTTCTTACATGTTACCTTTACTGAATTGCACTGAGGATTAAGGCCAGGAATATACTTAACGGTATGAGATTGGTGTGCTTGAGGACGCCATTGCTATGAAAGCAGTGTACTGACTATACTTGCGCACGTACTTTAAGTAAATCTGGAGGATTCCACCAGGTGGCAGTGAAAGGAATCATCATGGTGAGAAAACAATGTCCAGTTTCGCTGTGTTGTAAGTTGAGGGAAGAAAGACGTAAAAAATAAAAATTCTTTGTATTCTGATTCAAAAAAAAAAAAGATGGCAACAGCGACACAGAAGATGTTATATGAGACCTTAATGTATCGCATTATTACGATGGTGAATGTGCAACGCTTGTATTGCCTATGCGAGAAATGGAAGAATAAAAGCACCATAAAGACATTTACATGTCAGCATTTGATTTGATTTATCGTATCGAACCATCCATCAAATATGAAAGCATGCACATTGATCTTGTAGGAGCTACAAGCCTGACATCACATGTTGATAGTAAGGAATGATGCTGATGTCACATACCACCCATATTTTTGCTGGTACTGCAATTCGCACATGCGTTGCGTTAATTTCTGATGACTTGCTCAGAGAACGCATCAAAGGAATGTTGAGAGAGTGTGGCAGCCATTATGCGTAAGTGTACGCATTCTGACCATGAAGTATAAACCAGCCCTAACAGACTAGTTGTCTGTTCGCAGTAGCCATATGGATTTTTCTCATATTTTAATCTAATGGCAGAGGGAAAATTACCTAATTTAGTTGTATTGACTCAACTGTTATGGTAGTACCATTTACTGGTTAAATTGAGGTTTTAAACTGACAAATTTCCCACATGGAATTTGGTTTCATTATTGACCTTGTGTGTTGTTCCATTGGGCGTGTGTTGTCTTCAGTTACATAGTATGTACTGTATAATATACTGTCACATATGAGAGGATATTGCTGGCCAAAAGAAAACAAATTTGAAGGTAACACTGAAGAAGGATTTGTGGATTTTGCAACAACTTACTGGTTAGTCACAAGGATGGCGTTCCACACAATCCCTTTAGAATCATCTCTGAGACTCTGCCAGATCCTGGCATTCTGCTCTCCAAGCTTCAAAGACACAAAGATGTCTCAACAATGGGTTAAAATGAACCAGTGACTTGAATCAGTACACCAGTGTGACTGCACAGATGCTTTCACGTAAAGTTACACCAGACATCACATTCATTTTCCTCCTTTCATTTGCCACAAGGCAGATTAAGCGGGGAACTTCCACCTGAATCCCCAACCCTTTCCACCTTGTCTGTCTCTGATCTGTCCATAGTATGTGGTACTCAAATTTTTTTTTTAATAAATACGATTCAGTACATACAGTATATGGTGGGTTCAGGAAGTATTCAGACCCTTTCACTTTTTTCACATTTTACTATGTTGCAGCCTTCTAAAAATATTTAAATTCATGTTTTTCCCAACATCAAGTAATATTCAACATCCCAGAATGACAAAGCAAAAAGGAGATTTTAGAAATGTAGTAATGTATTAAAAATCTTATATATAAATGTCTATGCGTGGAAGTGTGTCTGTCTGTCTGTCCATCCCTGAAGTGAGAGGTGGAGTCGGGGTAAGGGCTCAACCTCGGAGGAAGCGAGGCGAGTACATCAGCAAAACAAAATCATCTACTCTTATTCTATGTTAATTAGTGTTGTCTTACTTTAATTCTTACTTTGTCTTTTATTTTTCTTTTCTTCATCATGTAAAGCACTTTGAGCTACATTATTTGTATGAAAATGTGCTATATAAATAAATGTTGTTGTTGTAGGAGAGATGCCCAGAGTAGTTCCTTTCAATTACCTGACTTCTCTACATTTCAGTTTTTTTTCTGACAATTTCAATAGTTTCTAGGACCCCATGCATGGGCATACAAAGCTAATTATTAAATAATTGATTAAGTACTATTAAAAATAAAAATAAAACATAGCATTGACACAACAATTTAAAATCTTTGCTAAGAGACTTGAAATATGGGTCAGGTGCACCCTGTTCTCTTCATCATATTTAGGAAAGGCGCACCCTTCAATAGAAGGTCCCATGGATGTGTATCAATATGAAAACCAAGCCTTGAGACCGATGGGATTGCCTGTAGAGTTTAGAGAGAGGATATTTTGAGGAACAGATCTAATGCAATACCATACCAGTGGTGAAACCTGGTGGTGACATCACTGTGAGGTTGTTTTTCAGAGGCAGGGACTGGGATACTAGTCAAGGTTGAAGGACTGAACAAAGCAAAGTACAGAGATATTCTTAATGAAAACCTGCTATCGAGAGTTCTGGACAAAGACTGGGCCAAAGGTTCAGCTTTCAACAGGACAATGACCCTAAGCACAAAGCAACAACAACACACAACTGACTTAGTTACATCTCTGCAAGTGTCCTTGAGTTGTCAAGCCACAGCTCAGACCTGAACTCAATTGAACATCCCTGGAGAGACTTGTAAATATCTGTTTACTGACAGTCTCCATCCAGCATGGCAGAGCTTGAGCGGATCTGCAGAGAACAATGACAGAAACTCCCCAAATCCAGGTGTGCAAAGCTTGTCATGTCAAACAAAAGATGACTACAGTCCATAAAATCTCTGACAAAGCTGCTTCAACTAAGTAATGAGTAAACTTTCTGAAAACTTGCTTTGACTGTGATAGTTCAGCTTTTTTTAATAAATGACCAAAAGTTTCTAAAGTCCCGTTTCATATTTGTCATTCTGGGGTACTGAGGGTTGCTTGATGAGGGGAAAAATGAATTTAAATGATTTGAGACAAGGCTGCATCATAGCCAAATGTTAAAAAAGTGAAGGAGTCTGAATACTTTCTGTATGAATAATTAAAATTGTTTGATAGTGTGGGAGATAAGAAACTTTTTTTGTGGGGGTGTCTCCAATGAAGGCTATGAGCAATCCAGCTGTTACCCATCTGGCAGAACAGGTGTACCATGGCAGTTTAGGCCAAGGTTTTATAGATTGGAGGCTATCCCAGCATGCTTGTCAGCCATCTGGAGCCATAGGGTTGTCACACGGACAAATGGGACATAAGCATGTACAGCAGCCACTATGAACTCCGAATCTCTCCATGGGTTTCTCTTTATTCCAAACAAATATGGCTGGAGATTATGGTCCACAGTAGGTTTGGTGAGCAGTCATGATGAGCCAAAAGAAATGTAGGTAAAGCGACTTCTGCTAGGACCCTGCCCCCAGCTACAGCCTCACTATGGACAACAACTGCCACCCCATTATCTTTTCAGAAATAAATGTAGACTTACTCTTTAGCGTAGCTGCCACCACATCTAGAGCTCTCTTCTTGCACAATTTCACCACCCGACGCACAGCAGAATCAGTCTCCACTTACAACTAAGAAAATACTTACCAGGGGAGGTGAGGTTTAATGCTTGAAACTCTTGTTTAGAAGGCAACAGAAAGTTTGCAAAGTTTACATTGCCTGTGGTTGGTTAAAAGAGAAGCACTTCTACAACCCCCACACCCCTTCACAGATTCTGAAATGAGGATACCTGTGTTGACTTTATATGTAAAAGTATAGGCTTTTTTTGATAACAGAGATCTTTAAAACATAACAAGTTTCTTCTTTTTTCAGCATTTGCCAGGCTATTTTAAATTAAATATACTGTATTTTGCCTACTTGTTTGAATACATTTTCTTCACTGACAAAAAACAATTATTAGGCATTTCAAAAAAGACTTGATGCCTCTAAAGTGAAGGGAGATTTTGTAGTCAGTGGACAATTTGGTTATATTCTGCTCCCTTTATCGGTAATTTGCAAACATTTTCATTTGTGATGGCAAAGCAGGAGGTCCATGTTTAGGCACCTTGCACTCTTGTTCACATGCTGTGCATTTTTGGTGTTTTCTTCATGTCCACCTGGCCACCTATTATTAAATGTCTAGGCTTTGTTTATATGGGTGCAGCAGTTTCTAAGCTGCTTTCTCCTATTTCATTCAGCCTAACAAAATGTCTGCTCTCTCTGTGCTTACTGAGTCATAGGAATCTGTTGTTTGGTTTTAAAGATCCTGTTATTGCTGTACATGAGAGCTTGAGTGTCTTCTTCTGAAGATATAATAATGGAAAATGCTTTTAAGATGACATCCTCCTACAACTGGTGTTCCATTGTTAAAGGCAAACAGTTTGTTTAATTGGAAAATGAATTCAGAAATGCTAATTAAGTCATCCATAAACATACACTTCCTGCACAGGCTCTTCAACTAATTGTTGAGAAAGTGTTTGAATGTAATTGGCAGATTTGCATTGAGGTCAAGTTTCCTTGGTTATTTTTTTGTCCTTCATTTTATGACAGCACGCTTGGCTCTCACTATGGAACTGCACTTTATCCAAACTTTCCTAAAACTTATTTTTCTTTTATATAAAGTAATTTACTTTTATTATACCTTAACTTTTTAAAATATAAATAAGATACAGAACAGTTTTCAATAGACATTTAACTCATTTTTCCAAAAACCTTTTTTTTTGTTCTGAGAAATTATTTTTAATAGTAACTTTGATTTTATAGGATACTAGCTACACTTACCCATCAAAAACAGGGATTACAATTAATTTTAAAATAGCACTCCTCCTGCACCTCTCCAGAGTATCTTCACATGCTTCATACTCTCTTGTCCTACATGTACCTGCAGTGGTCCTCCTACGCCTTTGCTCAGTCCCCTTGTATGTCTCAATGTCTCTTACCCTGTGTTTGTCCTCAGTGGTCCTCCTTTGCCTTTTCTTGGCACTCCCTCAGTACAGTGAGCTATATTTTATTTATTGTTTTCTAGTTTTTGGCCATTTGTTGCATTTTATGGTATTCATTCTGTCTGTGTCTTTTGTTGTTTGTGACATGGTGGTGCAATGGTTAGCATATTTGGCTACAATGATCAGTCCAGAATTGTTAGCAGACGTTTCCCTAGCCCTTGGTGACACTTAAAACACAATGGCACCATTATAAGCCACTTAAATCAAATTCAGTTCCTCCTTCCCTATTGACTCAATGCATTTTGCAGAGTCCTGGGAAGTTCCTGAACATTTGTATGATTTTACCAAACTTGAGGAGTTTGTTCATCAGTATAGACAATTTGTGATGTTATTTTTACTGTATGTTTAAACTGTAAGTTCTTTTGTTGCCCTTGAACAATTGATCTCAGTAAAGCAGCTTGTCTAACCGCAGAAAGAGGAAGTGTTAGTAGAGACAGCAGAAGGCTAAAGCAGAAAAGATAAAATTCACCACAGTGAGTCTAGCAAGATGAAAAGGTCAGAACTTTAATGGTAAAATAGTAATTTTCTGGTATTTTCACAGGCATAAAAGTGAATCTGTCAATCCGTTGCTTATCTTCGTGCATGCACAACTTATGAACATGTACTGATATGGTCTTTCAAAATGACATTGGACAGAGAGGGGTTAGGGGTTTTCACGTTGGCCCTGACAAGCTTTACAAAGTCATCAGCTTAAAGGGAATGTATTGAACTAGAAAGACATAGAAGGACCAAGAAGGAGGAGAAGCAAGGAGAACCACGAAGATGTAGCCATGTAACCTTAAAAGACAGAATGGCGCACAGATGGAGTGTGTTAGCCAACATCATTTACATTCACATTTACAACATTTAGCAGACGCTCTTATCCAGAGCGACTTACAACAGTGCTTAGTAGTCATCTGTAACAGCTCCTAAATAGTCGGGTTGTATGGTGATTTCCACATCCTTTTACTTTTTTTTTTGCTCAAGCTTTTTGGCACATGTTAAAGATTATATTGCTTAAATAAAAATTGCCTGTTAACTTGCTTGCAATCAATATTTGCTCTATGCCGATTCCTAAAGTATAAATGAATAAAGAGAAGGTGTCCTCTAATAGGGAAAGTGAAGCACATTAGCAGTAAGTCCTACATGCAATACGGATCCATTTAGTCTCAGATGCAAGTGTATTGTGGCTGTGGGCTTCTTCTGTTTTCAAGCCAAGTCAGTGCAAGAATAAGTGAGCAGGAGTTGGGGTGGTGGATGTATCTATGGGTGTACATAACAAAGTTAGAATAGGGTCACTCCAAAACACTTCTGTGATAAAACAGTATTAATATGAAGTTGTATTCTATGCATTTTTGTTTTTCTGCAAAGCTGCAGGAAGCTGAATTTCCATGACACATGTGCAAAGCGCCACAGTTATGGATAGTAAACTGCAACTGTGAAAGAGGCATATGGTTGCGTCTGGTGCTAAGTGGGCTTAATTTCAAAAAAGGACTTAAATAAACAAATGATATTGCAAGACTTTCACTTGTCATTGCATTTGTGACCTTCCCAGATCTACCTGCATAGCAAGATATAGACAGGCAGGTAGGAATATAATACCACAGTATTGGCACAAGGACACATCAGTTCATTTAGGCCATTTTAAACATTTTTAGACACAAAACAGGGTCTCCTGCATGTACATGTGGTAGATGCAGTATGACATTACTGCCTTTGCAACGTTTGTTAACACCAGTACATTTTGCACGTTATCGGGTATCATTTTGCACGGCAGAGCTGAATTTTCTCTTTGTTACAATGACTACAGACAATAATAAGAATTTCAATGTACTGGATGTATGGAATATAGTATAGAAACATGATAACTCAAAGTAACGATGGCACCAGCCTTTCTTAATTTTCTCCTAATTTTAAGCTTTTCTTTTATATTTTCACTTGTTTATTTCTATTGTTTTAAACTATTTTATGTTCACCTTACGTGGATAGGGGTAAAGTATGAATAGAGTTCTCATTTCTTTGCACCAACGACATCTTCATTTGCACAATGGCAACCATTCTCCATCCACAGCTCCTTTTCTGATGCACTACAGTGCTGGCCTCCAGAAGCTACCTTCAAATTGCAATTTTACAGGTATAGGATTTGTTTGGTCAACAAACTATTGTGAAATAATAAAATGTTGAGTAATTATAGAGCAAAAAACAGCGATAGGTATAAAAGTATAATAAAGTAGAGGTTTGGCAGTTCTTCTGGAAATACAAAGCAATTTGAAATTGATGTGTTGGGCTCTAGTGAGCAAATAAAAATAAGAAATTCTTTTCAGTTGCCAGAAAGTGGGATTTTATTTATTTACACTTTCAGAATCAAGAAGGTTCTTATGGTTCTCTCGTTTAAAATAGTGTAAATGTGGGCAGGAACTTCTTTCATAGATGAAAAGCAATAAGACTGATGAAAACATGCTGAGTGCTTTCCACTTACTGATCAATAACCATCTACTATTTGAAGCATCAAGCTAGCTGTATGAACTGTGATTAATGTCAGACCAAAGAAGATATATTTGAGGTATTTCTCTGTTAAAAAGACAGAAAAAATATATATCTGTGAAGAGAATCCTGGGCTATAAAATTAGCAAATAATAAAACTTTTTCAGATATGGTTACATCATTAATAGAATTTACATATGATAAGCATTATTCATATCTGTTTTATAATTTATTATATATTATTTCACAAAACGGCTTTTTGAGGTTTACTTCTGTAAACAAGCACTCAGAATAAGGAGCTACTTCATTGACAGAGGATACCATATTGTGGACAGAGCCCTCAATCAGGCCTGGAGCAGACTTTGTGACATCCACCCCAATAATGAAACTCATATTCCGCTGGTGCTGCCATTCCACTCTAAAACTTTTTATCTCCCAAAAGGCAAAAAACATAATTTCCCATTTTTGCAGACTGGTCCTTCCACAGGATTTTTTTTTTGTAACCCTCCCTTGATCTCCTTCTTTCAACCACCTAACCTTCTCATCTGTAGCTCACTTCACAGAGGAGTGACACATTTCCCCACCAGGCGCTTTTAGCTATAACAGGAGCTGCTGTGTCTCTTGCAAATATGTCACCAACTATAGCCTTGGATCTGGTCTAACTGGTAAACTGAATATTAAACAGTGTGCATCTTCCCCGCCTTGAAACCATATTTACTTCATTTCTTGAACGAAGCGTCCAGCCATCTACATAGGTGAAACAGGGAGATGGCTAGCAGACTGTTTCAAGGAGCACATTTTAGCTGTTAAAATCCAAGACCCTACAAAGACTATTGTAGGTTGCATTTCTTGATTATATAGCCACAAAGAGTTCTCTGTTTGTGTTCGGTCACAGGGCTACAAAGACACTTTTCAGACAGAAGAGGCTAAGCTCATTCTCATCTTTGGATCACAAATTTCTCCAAATATAATAATTTTTTAATCTCTTCCTTCATCTTCTCTAATGGAAGCTTTTCTCAATAACACTCACCTTTTCTCCTTTCAACTGCCCTGGCTTTCATTCCCTTCTATACATGTTACCTGCTTTTTCCTTTTCAGTGCACACCTTATGAAGGCTATACAGTTAAAAAGTTATATCTTTTTCTTTCTTTCCTTTTCAGCATGGCAAAAACCTTAGCCATACACTAGCTCCATATATATATCCTGGGCTATAAAATAAGCCAAACTTGAACTCATTCAGATATCATTACACAGTATTATTAATATTTTATGAACTCACATACGATAAGCATTACACATATCTATTTTAATTGTTATTTCTACTAGAACCTGTCATAAACTCACATTTGGCTTGTTTATTTTATGTATCATTTACTGAATAAAAGTTAGGATCAATGTATGTCATGTTTTCACTTTCTGCAACATTGAATTGGATTAAGAAAGTCTGAGGACTTTAAGTTATTCTTCAGTCATATTCCTAACCCTCCTATTCAATTATAATGGGTGTTACACGGGAACCAACGCGGGACAAGATGTCAGTTCATCACAGGGTGAACGCAGGCATACATGCACAATTACTCACACACTGGTCAAACATAGAGTAGCCAAACCACTTATACAAAAAATGTTTAAGAAGTGGCAAAGAAACACAATTCATGTGTACATGAGGAAAATATGCAGGCTCAACACACAAATCAAGTTTAGTTAAAGTTGAAGTCTACTGAGAGGTATCAGCAGGTTCCTGATTGCTAACTGATGTGAAAGAAAACCAAAAAGCATAGTGGATAAACAACGAGCAAGCTTGAGGAACACTGGTATAAGTCATAGTTAAAATGGGTGCATTTTATATTTCCTTTTAACTATATATTTCTGACATCGGTTATTGTAAAAACTACTGGGGTTCGTCATGTTTGAAATTGTAAGTTTTAGATGATAGGACAATCTTACCGAGGCTTTATTATTAAATGTATAGTACCCATCTATTAATATCATTGTGTATCTTCAAACAAAAATGCTCAGAAATATTCGCACAACTTTTAGACTTGCCTGACTAAAGCAGATGAGCTCATAAAGCCAGGAGTACGCTACTGATACTAGACCCGCTTTGGACTAATTAGCTGGGGAGAACCACATTAAACCAAAAGTAATTAACATAAAAATGATTTCCTAAGAACTGTGCCAATGCATGAGATCTGCAGCCAGTATTGAAGCTGACCTGAATTATATTTTGCTAAGTTTACTTTAAAATAAAATACTCAGAAATAAAAGTCTTCAACATTCTCAATACAACTTTTTACTGAATTAAGCCAAATACATAAATTAAGATTTAAAACTTATGTAACAAAACTACTGAAATCAAAGGTTCTGAAGAGCTAATGATGAGCAGAGCTGACCTCTAGCTAAACACTAAATATATAAAAGCCAAGTGGCTAAGAAAATGGACAAGAAATTGCATGGCTGCAGGTTCAGATTTCATCAGTGACTGGCATTGAAATGCTGGGTAAGGTGCCTAACCTGCCACTGTGCCAAATGTATGAATATGTAAAAATGCACTCAATGTAAATCACTTTTTGACTGTAAACAATATTCAAGAGTTATAGACAGGGTTTTTAAAGGCAACAATTATGGATAATTGCAGCCAGTTTGATTTAGAAGTAAGATTACGAGAATGCCATATTTCTAAACACATTACTGACAAAAAGGTCTGAACGCTCTCTTATGCATAATTTACTGACAAGATGATAAATTATTAGTGATAACAGTTCATATACTTATTTAGAAATGTGCTGTCTTACAGTTTGTAATTTATTGTTCTTTGTGAATTTCCTGATCAACAGTTCCAGTGTATATGTTGCAGATGTTTAATAAAGTCCAATGTAATAATTCCTTCTTTACACTGCATACAAAAAAGATTAAGGTAATGCATTTATATAAAATAGAGAATGTCACTCAGATTATTCATAGTGTGTTTTACTCACACAAATAATGAAAGCATCAACAAACATCATAAAGTTTACATTTTTTTATAGGTGTCGTTTTGATCTCAAGATAAAAGTGTAATAGACTGAAGAACTTACCATGAGGTAATTCATAAACAATAATTTGATGAATGATGTTGTCATATTTAAAGAATAATTTATGAGAAGTAAAATAATTATTTATAAAATTGTCATTAATTTATATGAGTTTTTTACTTTTATGTAGTGAGGTTTGTTATTTAGATATTCAATTAACTCACTGAATACTCCACCCAAAAATAATATTTTTATATATTATTTATACCATCTAGTTTGTAGTAATGGCTGAGAAACAATTTTAATCTCATGTTTTCATTCAGGACAGAGACAAAAAAAAAGTTTATGCTATAATAGAAGCCAGTGGTGACCAATGATGTACAACAGCAAATGATGCAAAAAACATCCATGGAAAAAGAAAGAAAAAATCTCACATTTCTCGTGTTGCATAATCCACACGTCAGTTATCCAGTCGTACGCTCACTATGTGCAAAACACACATTTGTTGATGAAATATTGTTAAACACAAAGGATTGTCTTTCTGAATTAGAGGTTCACCTCTCCGCCTCATTTCTTGTATCGGTTAAGAGTCTTATCATCGTATTTTTGTTGTTTTTTCAGCATATGACTGGATAAGTGCTATGTGGAGTATGAAACACAAGTAACGTGATATCTTGATGGAATATTCCTTTTTTTATTCATTCATTTTTCAGATGCTGCTCCAGTTAAAGGATATAAGAGTATAACAATATAACTCAATTGAAGAATTGTGAAAGAAAGTAAATGTCATTGCAAAGAAATATTCTTTTACAATCAATGTGTTTACCATATCTCATCTTGCTTCTATCGTTATACAGTTTTCCAAGAATTCACATTTTCAATTCAAATTACTTTCTGAAAATTCACATAAGCTCCCAGGACAGTGGAGAGATATACTGCTAATCTATTCCATCATCCTGATGTGTTTTTCTCAGTTTATAACTCATTTGACTACTATGAGGTATCCTTACTAGATGTCCAATCCACCTTCATTGGTTCCTCTCTGTGTGGAACAACCTTCGTCCCCCTCGAATTTTCACAAATACAGTGAAACTGTTCACAATGACTACTCATGTCAGCATCTTGTCAATCTTTAAGTCAAACCCCAAAATTCATAACCACAGCTGAGAATTAGTATGTTCACTGAGAGTCCACCCTACAGATCACATCATTCAAAGTGCTTTCTCTCTCTTGTAAAAAATATTTTTAGGTAATACAGTAATCCCTCCTCCATCGCAGGGGTTGCGTTCCAGAGCCACCCGCGAAATAAGAAAATCCGCGAAGTAAAAACCATATGTTTATATGGTTATTTTTATATTGTCATGCTTGGGTCACAGATTTGCGCAGAAACACAGGAGGTTGTAGAGAGACAGGAACGTTATTCAAACACTGCAAACAAACATTTGTCTCTTTTTCAAAAGTTTAAACTGTGCTCCATGACAAGACAGAGATGACAGTTCTGTCTCACAATTAAAAGAATGCAAACATATCTTCCTCTTCAAAGGAGTGCGCGTCAGGAGCACAGACTGTCAGAAACAGAGAGTAGAGAAAAGCCAAGCAAAATAACACCTTTTATTGGCTAACTAAAAAGATTACAATATGCAGGCTTTCGAGGCAACTCAGGCCCCTTCTTCAGGCAAGAGAGGAAAGCAAACAAATCAATAGGGCTGTTTGCTTTTAAGTATGCGAAGCACCGCCGGTACAAAGCTGTTGAAGGTGGCAGCTCACACCCCCTCCGTCAGGAGCAGGGAGAGAGAGAGAGAGAGAGCCAGAGAAAAACAAACGGTCAAAAATCAATACGTGCCCTTTGAGTTTTTAAGTATGCGAAGCACCGTGCAGCATGTCGCTTCACGAAGCAGCTGCACACAGAAGGTAGCAACGTAAAGATAATCTTTCAGCATTTTTAGACGAGCGTCCGTATCGTCTAGGTGTGCGAACAGCCCCCCTGCTCACACCCCCTACGTCAGGATCAGAGAAAGTCAGCGCAAGAGAGAGAGAGAGAAATGTAAGTTGGGTAGCTTCTCAGCCATCCACCAATAGCGTCCCTTGTATTAAATCAACTGGGCAAACCAACTGAGGAAGCATGTACCAGAAATTAAAAGACCGATTGTCCTCAGAAATCCGCGAACCAGCAAAAAATCCGCGATATATATTTAAATATGCTTACATATAAAATCCGCGATAGAGTGAAGCCGCGAAAGGCGAAGCGCGATATAGCGAGGGATCACTGTAAATTAAATATACATATAAATAAATATACAAATCTCTAGAGCATCATTTCCCAACCTTTGTGGTCTCACGACCCAGTATTTCACATGCCAGTGTGTTTGCAACAAACTGGTTGGTGAATTTAGCATGATTGTCTCAGAAGGGGAGTGTGGTGGTCCCCCTCAGGAAATCAAGCACAGTCATCAAAGTTGGGTCCCATACAATCACCCCAGAGGCAGAGTGTTAGATGAATCAACTGCCATCATCAATGCTTTTCATCCTTGGTGAATTAAGAAGGGGGTTGGGGAGGTTGTTCATGATTGGCCGCAATCCACCTACAATGCTGATGATGTGAATTGAGGGCAATCAACAGATTGGTCGATGGGGTTTTATCGAGAGTCGGCCACTGCCCACCTGCCATGCTACCGCAGCCCACAGGCTGGGAAACACTGTTTTATTTAATGCAAGTGGCAGTCATCTGTGCATAACATAACTGATTCTCTTCTCAGCTAAAAATAGTTGTTTTTTTTTGTTTGAGGATTTATGTTTACGGTGGCGCAGTGGGCAGCGCTGCTGCCTCGCAGTTGGGAGAGCTGGGGACCTGGGTTCGCTTCCTGGGTCCTCCCTGTGTGGAGTTTGCATGTTCTCCCCGTGTCTGCGTGGGTTTCCTCTGTGCGCTCTGGTTTCCTCCCACAGTCCAAAGACCTGCAGGTTAGGTGGATTGGTGATTCTAAATTGGCCTTAGTGTGTGCTTGGTGTGTGGGTGTGTTTGTGTGTGTCCTGCGGTGGGTTGGCACCCTGCCCGGGATTGGTTCCTGCCTTGTGCCCTATGTTGGCTGGGATTGGCTCCAGCAGATCCCCGTGACCCTGTGTTCGGATTCAGTGGGTTGGACAATGGATGGATGGATGGATAACCATGACATGGACAAGTAAGTTAGGATCATAAATGGAAATATAGATTCCTTATTTACTGAATGTGCAAGTCAATTATTAAATTACCAGCTGAAGATTTTTTAAGCCCTCCCCACTTTGACTATCACACTTGATTCACCGAGGGGGACACCCCATCACCCCTGCTCAGATGATCACTGGCATGTGAAACACTGGGTTGTGACACCACAAAGGTCGGGGAACACTGCAATAAAATATTTAATGAAAGGCAATACCCACAGGTACTATAGAATATATCTGTGCAGTATATAAATCAAAAAGTATCACCTGAATTATTTTACAGTATGCATTGCTTGTGATGTGCTTCTTCTGCCTTAACATACAAGGAGAAAAATTGTAATTAATTTTATCCTAAGAAGGTCCCAGTGGAATAACT
This sequence comes from Erpetoichthys calabaricus, assembly GCF_900747795.2. Lineage (NCBI taxonomy): Eukaryota > Metazoa > Chordata > Cladistia > Polypteriformes > Polypteridae > Erpetoichthys > Erpetoichthys calabaricus. Next base: position 40,148,022 of record NC_041399.2, read on the forward strand.
GAAATATACTTTTACTTTGATCATCAAATCTACTTAATTTCATTAGAGAGAATGGTGGATAGTAATTGGTACAAATGTACAATATAACAAATATTAATCAATTATCTACAGACATCAGTATTTCATGTACCACTTTGTAGGAATTCCTCTTTGGCAACAAAGAAAACCATTCACATCAGAAACTGGGCTTATTGTCTATTAATCCTACTGCAAGATTAGAAATGGCAACAGAAATATTTTTCCTTCTGTTAAGGCAACACAGTTGAATAAATTATTAGTGACAGATCTCTGCTACCCTATAATAATTACACTTGAGTTATTTAGGTCTTTCTAATTTAAGGAAAATTGATTGTATTGCTAAATTAACAGATAATGTGAAATAAGCCAGTGGCAGGATTGAAACATAGTAAAGCACAACGTACTGCATGAATAATATTCGTTGTCAATTTCTTTTACCCACAACCAATTATTTTTCACAAGAAAAAGAATGTTACTTTTACTTTAAATCATATAAAAAACTACAAAATAACATCTCTAAGGTACATTACTGCATATGAAGTACTTCATCCATGAATTAACTTCCTAAAGCCTTTGTTTTATTTATTGGGCTGTGGGGGGCCTTCACCTTTCCCAATGGCACAGAATCCAAAGTAGAAGCAAAACCTAGACAGGGCTTTTAAATTATATAGCATTTCTATGGTTAACAATAGTAATTCACATTTTATAGACTGTAATTTATGAAAAAGTTTAAGGTGTGTTCTTCCCTTTTTTACAGCTATATGTGGGTATGTAAAAACCTTTAGTAAAATCTGAATATTATAAAAAATCTAATTTGAATGGGGTCAAGTGAAGTGTCTTACTTATTTCTGAAAAAAGTCATTCCTATATTTTCAGTCTGACTCACAGTAACACCGTATTTCCACTGCCGAGTGTGAGGTGCAGGACTGCTCAGATCAATCCATGGAGGGCTGTAGTAGATCCAGAATTTCATTGTAAAGCAGTCTCATAATTAGGGCAGTAATGGCTGTAACAGGATTCACTGTTAATCTGTCTCCTTGTTATTCTGTTTTTGCACTCTATGAATTTAGAATTCTGCAGTCTATGAATTTGTAATTTGTAAGAGGTATGAAGCTTGACAAAACTGTGTATTAACATAGAGAATGGATGGTCTGTGGTTGCATTTACCCTACTGGATTCATTAATATTTTGCCATTTTCATTTTTCTCGAATGCTTGAATAATTTACTTGTAAGTAACAATATATATGTGATTCATTATATCTTGCCATATGGGTTAAGCTGATGTTACAGTACCTCTTCCATTTTCTTTTTCCACAACAGACACAACTTAATAAATAAAATACAAAATGTCAAAAAAACAAAGCAGAAAGTGTAAGGTCATCCACAGTCATCCTTGTGAATTCACGTCTAATTAAACACAACATACAAATGAAAACCTGGGCCCATTGTGGATAGAGACGAGTAGCTGTGGTTAGAGATTTAGGCTGTGTCTTCACTGCCACTACTCCCACTGACTAAACTGGCTTGTTCTTCTGATGGTGTCTGACGTGAGATGGTTTTAAGATGTTTGGGATGTTGTACAGTGGGTTTTTCTATAATAATGGATTAAACTATGTACTTTTCTACAGATGAAATGGTGTTGTATTAATTAATACTGGCCATCGTGGCAGGCTTCATGTTATTATCTTTTTTTTTTTTAATTTTGAGTTTTAATGATTATATAATGTTTTGAATACCTCAAATTATAACAATCAAATTACAATCTGTGTTTAATTTCTACATGTTTCTTGTATTAAGAAGGTATTGTTTAAAAAAAACAAAAAACAACAATCAGCCTCCATTTTAAACAGAAAATCATGTTTTGATATTTCCAGGTCATATTTTTGGAAAGATGTATGTCCTTCTGTTTATGTGTCTATGTGTTTGTGTACTGGTGAAGCATTTTTGGACACAGTAACTGAAGAACAAATGGACTGAATTATATGAAAATGTGAAGACAAGTTACACCCGCTAGTCTGAGGAGCTAGTTTAATTTTGGGTTAATTCCAACTATTCAGATTCAGGTTTTGAAGTTTGATTTTTTAAAGTCCTTACCAAGAACAGCCAAAGCACTGCTCAGAAGTTCCTTAAGTTTACAGTATTTATTTAAGAAAGGCTTAGGTTGGACGGTTTGGAGACAAAGCTAGAAAGGCGAGATTGTGTTGGTTTGGACATGTGCAGAGGAGAGATGCTGGGTATTATGGGAGAAGGATGTTACAGAAAAGAGCTGCCAGGCAAGAGGAAAAGAGGAAGGCCTAAGAGAAGGTTTATGGATGTGGTGAGAGAGGACATGCAAGTGATGGGTGTAACACAACAAGATGTAGAGGACAGAAAGATATGGAAGAAGATGATCCACTGTGGCAACCCCTAACGAGAGCAGCTGAAAGAAGAAGAAGGTGATTTAAGACTTTGAAACGAAGGCCTTTATGAATTACATCATGAATGTGTTCTGGTAAATTCACAATATATATAGTATTTATGTGGTAAATATGGAGAAAGCCACGTGCTGGCCATATCCGATTTTTGATTTTAAATATTGGTATTTCTGTTATGATGGATATGGTGTAGTTAACTGATACTGTATACAGTGCATCCGGAAAGTATTCACAGCGCATCACTTTCTCCACATTTTGTTATGTTACAGCCTTATTCCAAAATGGATTAAATTCATTTTCTTCCTCAGAATTCTACACACAACACCCCATAATGACAACGTGAAAAATTGAGATTTTTGCAAATTTATTAAAAATAAAAAAATTGTGAAAGCACATGTACATAAGTATTCACAGCCTTTGCCATGAAGCTCAAAATTGAGGTCAGGTGCATCCTGTTTCATCTGATCATCCTTGAGATGTTTCTGCAGCTTAATTGGAGTCCACCTGTGGCAAATTCAGTTGATTGGACATGATTTGGAAAGGCACACACCTGTCTATATAAGGTCCCACAGTTGACAGTTCATGTCAGAGCACAAACCAAGCATGAAGTCAAAGGAATTGTCTGTAGACCTCCGAGACAGGATTGTCTTGAGGCACAAATCTGGGGAAGGTTACAGAAAAATGTCTGCTGCTTTGAAGGTCCCAGTGAGCACTGTGGCCTCCATCATCTGTAAGTGGAAGAAGTTTGAAACCACCAGGACTCTTCCTAGAGCTGGCTAGCCATCTAAACTGAGCGATCGGAGGAGAAGGGCCTTAGTCAGGGAGGTGACCAAGAACCCAATGGTCACTCTGTCAGAGCTCCAGAGGTCCTCTGTGGAGAGAGGAGAACCTTCCAGAAGGACAACCATCTCTGCAGCAATCCACCAATCAGGCCTGTATGGTAGAGTGGCCAGACGGAAGCCACTCCTTAGTAAAAGGCACATGGCAGCCCGCCTGGAGTTTTGCCAAAAGGCACCTGAAGGACTCTCAGACCATGAGAAAGAAAATTCTCTGGTCTCATGAGACAAAGATTGAACTCTTTGGCGTGAATGCCAGGCATCACGTTTGGAGGAAACCTGGCACCATCCCTACAGTGAAGCATGGTAGTGGCAGCATCATGCTGTGGGGATGTTTTTCAGCGGCAGGGACTGGGAGACTAGTCAGGATAAAGGGAAAGATGACTGCAGCAATGTACAGAGACATCCTGGATGAAAACCTGCTCCAGAGCGCTCTTGACCTCAGACTGGGGCGACGGTTCATCTTTCAGCAGGACAACGACCCTAAGCACACAGCCAAGATATCAAAGGAGTGGCTTCAGGACAACTCTATGAATGTCCTTGAGTGGCTCAGCCAGAGCCCAGACTTGAATCAGATTGAACATCTCTGGAGAGATCTTAAAATGGCTGTGCACCGACGCTTCCCATCCAACCTGATGGAGCTTGAGAGGTGCTGCAAAGAGGAATGGGCAAAACTGGCCAAGGATAGGTGTGCCAAGCTTGTGGCATCATATTCAAAAAGACTTGAGGCTGTAAATGCTGCCAAAGGTGCATCGACAAAGTATTGAGCA